>NW_006399817.1:1562407-1564749 GCF_000299155.1 Elephantulus edwardii | reverse complement strand
TATATATATATATACACACAATATGTTTTTAGATTGAGACAATCAAACATTAACACATACTCTGCATTCCTTCTTTTAAATTTAAAAAAATATAGTTCTTTACATGCTAGATACTAAGGTGCATCCGATCTAGGCCATGGTGCTTACAGTTACTTGCTATGTATCAGAGAGCTCGACAATGAATAAGGATGACAGAAGAACTGTGGTGCTGCAGAAGAGGATCAGGCATACAATAGACTGCCAAGAGAACAAACAGTTCTGTCCTGTAGAGGGTGAAATTAAGTTGCTTTCTAAAAGCAAGGATTTTGAAGGTCTATCTCACATACTTTGGGCATGTTTTCAGGAGGGATCAAACCTTGGAGCAGAACATCATGCTAGGATGGGTGGAGGGATAACTCAGGAGAGGAAGACCTTGGAAGAGACAGATTGATAAAGTGACTCAAATAATAGGGGCTGGTGTGTCAGAGACAGTGTAATTGGCTCAGGATATGACAAGGTTCAGAACTAAGTGTATAAAGTTAGAATGAGTCAGTCACATGCGTCTTTACAGCATATAACAACAACAACAAGTGCAGGCTTTACAAAATTTTAAATAAAAAAATTAAATTAATAATCTGAAAATAAAATTAAAAAGTGATAGTGAAAATAATGATAATATATATATTTAAACTCCACTGTGACCCTATTAGTGTAGAATTGTCCCTTAAAAGTTTGTAAAACTGTACATTTGTTAAAATTTATTGCACTTTTAGCCCATGAAGATTCAAACCATCCACATTCAAATTAAAAATACAATGATTAATGCATGGTGCAACGAGAAGTTTGAAAGTGAAAAACAATACTTTAAAAACTCTCTATTTGTTCCAATGCCGGATACTAATATAAACATATTATTTTACTCAGTTTATCTTCTTTAGCCTTTTGGGGGGTTTTTTTTTTCAATCTATATTAGGATATGTATAAAACCACTTGCCTGAATTCGACATAAGAGATTGGAAAATTTAAGAGACCTATTGTTTTCTGAAGTATACTAAGTGGTTTCACCAAGTCTGATTTAATTATACATGCGGTTATAACCTCAATGAGAAGTACATGTTAATTTTTATTTAGCTACAATATCTTTCCACATCAAATGTTGCGTGCTGTAGTATGAAGCAAATAAAAACAAAAATAGATTGTTGGTGGTTACCCAAATATATTTCTGTAAAGAAAGCTTATCTTTTACCTGAAGAAAGATGACAGTAATTGGAAAGATGAAGTAAATTTAGCTAGTCTCTGTATTTACTTAGATAAAATTTGTGTAACTTCTGCCTTCAATTTTCACTTCATGAAAGCTATTAATTAAAATAAGTTTTGTTTAACATATCACTTGTTACTAGTACTTTTCTTAATTATTTGGTTCGCTGGCCTCCAGTTTAGTAATAGTGAGTGACTGTTGTTGATTGCCATCAAGTCAAGCACAACTCATAGAGACCCTATGAACAAAAGGCCTGAAGCTTCTCTATAAGTATAGTCATTTATCAAAGTTCGTAGAGTTTTCAGAGGCATGTTAAGATTGGATGCCATTTTTGCTTCCAAAATGGATGACTAGAATGCAAAAATTGGGAACAAGAAAAAGGGCCATAGTCAGAAATCACGGACTTGGTGAAAAAAATGAGGCTGGAGACAGAATTACAGAATTCTGTACAACCACTGACTTATTCATTGTAAGCACCTTTTATAAGAAATACAGACAGAGACTATACACATGGACCTAACTTGACAGCCTACACAAGAATCAGGTTGGCTAGATCTGGGGAAAATCATTGGAGAAACTTAATATCACCTATGACAACTTGGCCAAGTGCTTATTGAGGAAAAGATCATCAACTCCTTGTACGCAAGTTCAAACTGAAGTTAAACAACATAAAATTAAACCCACAAGAACTAACGTTTGATCTTGAATCTATCCCTCCTGAATTTAAAGACTGTCTCAGGAATATGTGTGAAGCTTTGACTACTAATGAGCAAAGCTCAGATGAGTTATTGGAGGATATCAAGAATATCATCCATGATAAGTGTGAAAGGTCATTACATTTAAACTATTCTCTCCCTCAGCTTCAATACAGTAAACACTCTAGTTTTTCTAAGTCTTAGCCCCACCCTGATGTCAGCCTCATTCTACAACAGTGGCACCATATACTGTTTGTCCTTTTGTGACTGAGATATTTTAGGACATTATGATTATGCTAAGAGTCCGGAATGAGGGTTGCAGGGTGGATTATACTCGGGGTGAGAATGGGGGTGTGCAGGGGGGTGGGGTTGTGTACCAATGAAGGAGTTTTTCTTTTGCTTTTCAAGAA
>NW_006399817.1:1553047-1561296 GCF_000299155.1 Elephantulus edwardii | reverse complement strand
AGCCTTTGGAATAGCAGTACTATTCCTTACCCTCTAGGCTTCACAGCAATCTCAAAAGCTTGCTGTTCAAGGCCCCAAGCTGTCCTGTGGGAGAAGGATGGACAATATCCTTCTGTGAAATTAACAGTCTCTGAAAACCCATCAGAGGGTCAGCTCTGGGTCAGTTCTGACTCAACGATACACAACAATAACAACAACAAAAATAGTCATAGAACAGGTAGAAATAACCTCTATAACATTCTTGGGATAATATTTGCTCTTGGGGTAAGACTGAGGAAAAACTGGATAAATTATGTATACTGCATTGAAACAGATGAGGGAGAGAACAGTTTAAAAGTGATATATAATAGGGTATTATGGTTATCACAGGAATCCAGAATTAAGGTTGCATAGTGGAGTGCATTAGGAGTGGGGAGGGGGCATTAGGGATGTGGAGGGGGCGGGGAAAAATATACCAATGAAGGAGTTTATCTTTTGCTTTTCAAAGAAAGAAGGGAACCTGGGGGGTGGTGTGCAACAATGAATGAATGGAAATCAAAAATCTCTGTAAATGTTCATTAACATTAATAAAATAAAATAAAATAAATAAAAAAGAAAAGACTCAAATCCTTAAAGCACCAAAATGAAATATAAATTATGTACACTAGATTTTATTAAATTATACATCTATTAATTATGGTAAAGCACTGCTTATTTTATCATATTCTGGTTGTTTTTATTTAGATATTTTTATATTTGAAAAACTATATATTTTTTCAGTATTTTTAAAGACTTAAAAAATAAAAGCATATTTCCCCCTGGGCATTATTTAAAACTTCATATGTTGAAAGAGTTGGTCAGAGATAACTTAAATCCACTGATATTTTAAAACAGAGATTTACTTGTACATATTAATAACTGTTAATGTTTTTATTAATGTGTAGTATCAAGTTGATTCTGAATCATAGGCACAGAAGTTGAATATAACTTTCCAGAGGTTTTCTTAATCTGTAATCATAATGTGAGAAAATCATCAAGTCTTATTTCTTGTGGAGGTTTTGTATGCTCGCATGATGAATCTTTTTGGTCACAGCTGAGCCTTTAAACATTGAACCTAGGGCTTTTTGTTAATTCTGATAACATCCACAAAGCTATAAATTACAAAGTTTGACATATATTTATAGTACCCCTAAATTTTACTCCATAGAACATAGGGTTTTGAAGGGCTGTTGTGACTCAATGACACATAACAACAAGAAGCCTTACTGAGTTTTATTAGAAAGATTATGAAACAATTTATTATATAATAATATATATATATGTATATATTACAAAGATTTTGGATTTTGTTCTTTGTTTACAAAGAAATAATTATGGTAATGATAGTTTAATTAATTGAATAAGCTGGTTTAGTTGTTATTATGAGGTGCCTAATTTAATAGCAGCCTGGTAAAAGAAAATTTAGTGTTATAATCCTGAGGTGGGCTTGCTTTCAACATGCTTAAGGAAATGGAAGGAAGGCTTGTGAGGCTGTTTCAGTTTGGTCTCTGGTTCTATGATGAAGCTGTTGTTGCTCTTGTATAGATCTTGGTCTGGATGGCACAGGAAGGACCTTAAAGGACTCACACTGTTTCTTCTTCCTTGTTGGCATTTAGATTCCCAATTTGTGCTCCTGAATCTGCTATATTTGAAGTAATTGGGATGGGTTTGCCAGGGGCAGTTCGATTGGCACAGGATAGAGCAGGGTTTAGAGCTGTTGTACATAGGGTCACTATGAGTCACAAGTGACTCAACGGCACGTAACAACAACAACACAACAAGATGGCTGAACTACTCAATCCTGTTGTGTATAGACTAAAACAACTTATTTGTAAGATTCTTCCTTTCATGTGATAAAGTCAAACTCAATGGTTGTTGTTATTGATGTTGTGTGCCATAGAGTATGACTGACCCATAGTTGACCCTCCAGAAGATTTACAAAATAAGTAAATCACATGAGAGAGAGATTGCCCATTCTTCTACGGAGCAGTTGGTAAATTCAGTGTGATTTTGTGATTGCTGTGCAGCTTCTTACCTCTACGCCACCAGAACTCTCTCAATGGCTAGGATAGTAATTTTGAACAATAAACCCATGACACTACAATAATAAAAATAAAGTAATAAAAAATAATAATAAAAAAATCAGTTCAATATGCAAAAAAGAAAGGAGGGTGAGACCTTGAAGCATATTTTTTCCACAGACAAAAGCTGGCTTAAAATGAAACACAGTAAACTGAAAGCTGATGAAAAAAACGTAAATGTCTCAATGTAGGTTGGATAAAGATTTCTTATATCAAAGAATAAAAAATCATGAAGTAAAAGAGTTGGTTAGTTTTCCATCATCTAAGTTAAAGTGCTTACTGAAAAAATGCTTACTCAGTTAAATTGTTAAGATAATGGAAATTGTAATAATATATATTTACATAACATTTTTCTGACATAGGACCACTACTCAGAATATATTAAAGACACTTAATAAAATAGATATTCCAATCAAAATAGAAACATTATTTAGGCAAAACTGATCACTCACTTTCAGAAAGATGAAATAGGATTATACTCAAAACAATCAGCTCTAGGTCGATCATAGACCTAGGGGTAAAGTCTCAAACTATTAAAATGATAAGAGACAAAATTAGACTAAATTTAGAAGGTCTATCCTATAGCATAAATAAGCTTACAAATTTAGTCATAAATACAATACCAGAAAATTGATGAATAGAACCTTCAAACAATAAAGCCTTTATGTGCATCAAAAACTTTTTTGCAGTGATATAAAAAGAGCAAAGGCCACATGGGGACAGCCATATCTGACATTTACCAACTTGATACCCTGGGGGAACTATCCCTGTCCACATCATAAATAACATAAAACCAATTCCCATGAGATCAGACATGTTCCCCACACTCCCATACCATTTTCTGCTCATCTCAACATTAATCTTATTGCTTTGCAGTCTTCCAAATCTGATGTAATAGCTCACAGACCACACAGAACCATATTGGAGAAGTCAAAATGCTTAATACAGGTTAATAATAAAAGGCCGTGAAGAAAGCTCCTGAAATATGCATACACATACCCCTCAGCCTCAAAACCTGTGGCTCTATTTCCAAATTTTCAGTTCTGCCAATATATTCTTTCCACCTAATTATTCAACAAAGGTTTCAGTCCTGCCATTATTGGCCTCTCCCCCTCCTCTCCAAGGTCTTATCTCATATCACCATCTCACCTCAGGCCTCTGTATAGCTATGTCTGCTGCTTCTATCCCAGTGTGTGTTCTACATTTTCCTGCTTCTTTTTCGCCAGGGTGGGAAGTGTCTATTTCCTTTTTTTTTTAATTTAGATTGTTTATTTTTCATTTCAATGAACATCTACAGAGATTTTGGGGTTCCATTCATTCATTGTTGCACCCTTCTCCCCGCACAAACCCCTCCCCCCCATTTTCTCCTCTCCTTGAAAAGTAAAAGAAAAACTCTATTTCCTTTTCTATGGCAGGAGAGGATTTTAGTTTCCTGTGGCTATAGCTATTCAATTCATTGGAGAGAATAGGCAAGTCTTTTGTAGATCGTTGAAACTGGACAATCCCCTTATGAAATAATAAATAGTCAGTCCTCTTGGAATGGTACATAGTGAATCCACTTGTGGATAAGCCAACTTGCTTCATTTGCAAAGTCCCACCCGTCCACAAGGGTCAATTATCCACACTCACATAATGCTAGAAAAACCACATTGAAAGATAAATTCAATAAAATTAGTGAAAAGAAAATCTACAGACAGGGAAAAAGCATTTGACAATGACATCTTAGACACAGGTCTCATTACAATAGTTTTCAGAATACTAAAGACCCTATATGATAAAAAGACTTATAACACAATTACAAAATGGACAAAAGACATGGAACACCTTTTTACCAAGGAAGAAGTTTGGATAGCCAACAAATACATGAAGAACGGCTCAAAATCACTGCCAATGATACAGATTCAAATCAAGGCAACAATGTCATACCATCTCAACCTAGTAACAGTGGCAAAGTTTAACAGGACAGCAAGCAATAAATATTGAAGATGTGGAGAGATAGGAACTCTCATGTACTGCGGTGGGATTTAAAATGATGCAATTACTCTGGATAGGAGTTTGGTATTTCCTCAAAAAGCTGAACATAGGCATCCAGTAGACCCACCTATACCACTGCTAGGAATATACTCCATGGAAAATAGAACTAACACATAGATGGAGTATGTATAACAATGTTCATAGCAGCATTAATCATAATAACAAGGGAATGGTAATAGCGCAAATGCCCATTAAAAAAATTAATTGAGAGGTATGCTACATTAACAGAATGGAATACTATGCAGCACTAAGTGTCAATGATGTAGTGAATATTAGATGACACGAAAGAATCTAGAGATAGTTATGTTGAGTTAACAAGTTTCATAAGGGCAAATACTGCCTAAAACCATTATTTTAAAATTAGAAATATAACTAGCAAGATTCTATAAAAGTTCTAAAGGAGCAGAGAGAGGAGGGAAAGGGGCCAAATGTGGGGAAGGAGGGAAAACACTGGGATAGCATAGTTTGATGGTAATATAAGAAAGAACAGAAAAGAACCACTGATTACATGAAAAGATAGGATAAGAGATTTAGCTCAATTGTAATTTGATAATACATAATGTGCATGAATATATGAAATGCAATATGAATGGAACCTGAAATACAAAGAAGAAACATAATGTATACAAATTTTGTATGCAATATAAAAATATAAAACAATAAAAGAAATATTTCACCATAAAAACATAAGAATGACAAAACAAAGAAAAATGAAAATTTAAAACTTAAAGAAAGAAACTCTACAAAGATACTGAACAATTAAACCACACAATAAACCAACTCAATCTCATAGATATTTACAGGCTAAGGCACCTGAACGATCCATTACAAAAGAAGAAATTG
Organism: Elephantulus edwardii; assembly: GCF_000299155.1. Classification (NCBI taxonomy): domain Eukaryota; kingdom Metazoa; phylum Chordata; class Mammalia; order Macroscelidea; family Macroscelididae; genus Elephantulus; species Elephantulus edwardii. The sequence continues at coordinate 1,556,320 of NW_006399817.1, read as the reverse complement.
AAAAAGTAATAAAACAACTTTCCACCAAAGAAAGCCTGGGACCAGATGGTTTTACAAATGAGTTTTATGAAACATTCAGAGAAGAACTGTCACCAATTTTACACAAACTATTTCAGAAAATAGAAATAGATGGTATTCTCCCAGACTCATTTTATGAAGCAAACATATTCTTGATACCAAAGCCAGGTAAAGCCACCACCAAAATAGAAAACTATAGGCCGATATATCTTATGAACATAGATACAATAAGTCGTGAAAAATATCCTGGCCAATAGAATTCAACAATACACTAAAAAATTAATTCATCGTGACCAAATGGGATTCATAACAGATATGCAAAGATGGTGCAACACAAGAAAAACAATCTATGTAATTCATCACATTAACAAAGCAAAGAACAAGAACCACACGATCCTATCACTTGATGAGAAACAACCTTTTAAAAAATCCAAAACCCTTTCCTGATCAAAACACTCAACAGCATAAGATTAGAAGGGAATTTCTTCAATATAGTAAAAAGTATATATGCAAACCCTAGAGCCAACAAAGTTCTCAATGAAGAGAGATTAAAGGCATTCCCTTTAAGAAAAGGAACTAGGCAAAGATGCCCACTATCACCTCTCCTATTCAATAATGCATTAGGATTCTTGTTGATAGCAATAAGATAGGAGGAGGGAATAAGAGGTATGCAAATTGGCAAAGGGGAGGTAAAATTATCTCTCTATACAGATGATATGATAATATACTTAGAAAACCCTAAAGACTCAGCAAGAAAACTACTGTACATAGTTGACCAGTTCAGCAAAGTGGCTGGATACAAGGTCAACATACAAAATCAATTTGATTTCTCTACAGTAACAAAGAGAATACAGAACGGGAGCTGAGAAAAACTATAATCTTCACAATTGCTAAAAACTAGATTAGATACTTGGGAGTAAATCTAACCAGAAGCACAAAGGATCTATTCACAGAAAATTACAAAACATTACTACAAGAGACAAAAAGAGACCTAGAGAAGTGGAAGAATATCCCATGCTAATGAATAGGAAGACTCAATATTGTGAACATGGAAATACCTACTACCAAAGGGAATTTACAAATTCAATGCAATCCTAATACAAATACCAATCCCATTCTTCAATGAGATGGAAAAGGCTATCTCCAATTTCATTTGGAATGAAAATAGGCCCAGACTAAGCAAAACACTCATTAAAAAGAAAAACAAGATAGGACGCATCTCACTTACTCTTTTTAAATCCTATAACACTGCTGTGGTGGCCAAGACAGTGTCATATTGGTACAATGACAGACACATAGATCAATGGAATAGAATTGATAATCCAAAAAAATAAGCCCATCCACCTACAGTCAACTGACTTTTTATAAGGACATGAAATCAGTGACGTGGGGAAATGTCAGTCTTTTTAACAAATGGTGCTGGCAAAATTGGGAAACTATCTTGAGAAAACTCAAACAAGATCCACACCTCACTCCATACACAAAAACAACTCAAAGTGGATCATGGACCTAGCACTAAAACCAAGGATGAGTGGGACCTTCTAAGAATCAAATCCTATGCACATCCAAAAACTTCTCCAACAAGGTAAAAGAGAAATCACAGATTGGGAAAAAATATTTGGTAATGACATGTCAGATAAGGGATTTATGTCTAGAATTTATAAAATACTCGAGCACAACAACAAGACAAAGGTAAACAACCCAGTTGTAAAATGGGCACAGAATATGAACAGACACTTCACCAAAGAAGACATTCAGATGGCAAACAAAATTTCTTCAAATTGGAGAAATTTTCAAAATCCCTAGCTCTAAGAGAGATGTAAATCAAACAACTATGAGATATCATCTCACTCTACTAAGAATAGCAAAATTCAACAGAGCAGCAAACAACAAATGCTGGCGAGTTTGTGGAGAAACTGGAACCCTTTTTCACTGTTGCTACTAACCTAAAGTAGTGCCTCACTGGCAGTTCAAACCCATTAGCGACTCAACAGAAGAAACATGTACAGTCTTCTACTATGCAATTTACAGCCTCTGCAAACTCACTGAAGGCTCATCATAAGATGATTACAGAATGATGACAATGCAAAGTAATAACTTTAATAGCTATTGACATTTACTCCTGTCTGAGTGTAATAGAATAATGTTTGTTGTGTACTAAGTATGTGAGTTTTAGAATAAAGTACGCATAACTGTGCTTAATAAACTTCATCCAAACATTCTTTTTCTTACAACCATCAAATAAGAATACACTAATAGAGGTTGTTAAAAGCAATAAATCACACAGAAGGAGATTATCTCTCTTTCTCATGTAGGACCGTTGATAGATTTGAACCCAAGCCTTTGGGTTTACAGTATAAATCCTTACCACAAAGTCCCTAAAGCTTCCAGTGTAAAACACTGGTTCTTTTACTCCAGTCTGTGTTTATAGTTGATATTATTAAGGAGTCTAAATAAAAAAGAGGCAGAAGTAGTTGGTCTGTTATATCCTATATTTTACCCTAACATCAACAATTAGATGATAGGTTCAGCCTATTAGCAAAAAAAGGAAAGAATCTTCAAGATGAGTCAGTCTAGAACTTCAAAGTAAGTGTCTCAGTTTCATCAAGAAATTATAACTGAATCTTTTCTATTGTTATTACTGTTCTTGTTAGATAATAAGAACCAAAATTCTTAAACAAATGCACTTGACGAATTCAGATCAATAATAAGGTAAAACTTTTGTTACAGCTGTACCACACAGATTCCAGACTTTGGCTTTTTCCAAAACCTTAAAAAAAGCTAAAGAAATTAAACATTGTAAAAATATGTATCAAATAGTGTAGATATAATAAAGTATATTGAGCAAGAGGTTAAGACAGCATACTCTATTTTTAAGCAAACTTCAGAAATGCTATTTGTTTTACATGTCGTTGTTGTTGTTATGTGCCATCAGTCGGTTGCAACTCATAGCAACCCTATGTACAACAGCCCTAAACTCTGCTCTGTCTTGTGCCAGTCGCTCTTTCTATGACACTCCCATCGCGATTACCCCAGTCACCGAATCAATCCACCTCATAGAGGGTCTTCCCCTCCTGCGCTGTCCCTCCACCCTCCCAATCATGATGTCTTTCTCCAAGGACCAGTCTCTCTTCACAACATGTCAAAAGTATGTTAGACGAAGCCTCAGAATCCTTGCGTCCAAAAGCCACCCAGTAAAACCTTTTCCAGGATGAATCTGTTCGTTTTCCTAGCAGTCAATGGTACTCTCAATAC
>NW_006399817.1:1550269-1552590 GCF_000299155.1 Elephantulus edwardii | reverse complement strand
CCACAAATCTCCTCATTGAGCCCAGCCTCCCAGATGATCTGTTCTGCATACAGGTTATAAAGGTATGGAGAGAGGACACATCCCTGCGTATTCCCTTCCCAGTTTTGAACCATGTAGTGTTCCTGTGCTCTGTTCTGATGACTGCCTCCTGGTCCAAGTATAGGTTTCACATTAGCACAATCAAGTGTTCTGGGATTCCCATTGATCTCAGAGTCAACTATAGTTTGTTATGATCCACACAGTGTATTTGCATAGTCAATGAACCACAGATGATAGACATTCCTCTGGTATTCCCTGCTTTCAGCTAAGATCCATCTAATATCAGCTGCAATAACCCTCATACCAGGACCCCTTCTATACCATCCTTGACTTCTGGCAGTTCTCTGCTGATGTGCTGTTCCAGACGTTTTTGGATAATCGTCAATAGAATTTTGCTTGCATGTGAAATCAATGATATTGTTCTATAGTTTCCTCACTCTGTTGGGTCACCTTTCTTTGGGATGGGAACAAATATAGATCTCTTCCAGTCAGTTGGGCAAGTGATTGTTCTCCAGATTTCTTGGCACAACTTGGTTCAAACTGAAGTAGAGGAAAATGAAACCAAATCCAAGGCAACCAAACAATGACTTTGAGTCTATCCTACCTGAATTTCAGAACTATCTCAGGAACAGGTTTGAGGCCTTGAACACTAATGAGTGAAGACCTGATAAGTTGTGGGAGGATATCAAGGGTATCATCCAGGAAGAGTGCAACAGTCACTGCAAAGACAGAAGAGGAAGAGAAGACCAAAATGGATGTCAGAAGAGACTCTGAAAATTGCACTGGACCATAGAGAAGCCAAAGCACAAGGAAGAATTCAAGATACTAAATAGTTGAATAGAAGATTTCAAAAGGCAGCACACGATGACAAAGTAAAATATTACAGGAAAACAAACAGATTCATCCTGGAAAGGGTTAAACCAGGAGGCTCCTTGGAGGCAAGGATTCTGAGGCTTTGTCTAGCATACTTTGGACATGTTGTAAAGAGATATTGTTCCTTGGAGAGGGTCATCATGAATGGCAGGGTGGAGAGTCAGCACAAGAGGGGAAGGCCCTCTATGAGGTGGATTGATTCAGTGACTGGGGTAACCGGGATGGGAATGTCGGAGACAGTGTGATTGGCACAGGACAGAGCAGAGTTTAGGGCTGTTGTACATAGGGTCGCTATGAGTCGCAAGGAACTCGATGGTATATAACTACAACAACAAACTTTCTTATGAACTATGTTTTGAAAAATATGGAGAATTAAATGATTTCCTGTTCATGCCAATAGATTCATATCCATAGCTGAGATGGTGAACTGAGTATATCTGTGCATATATGTACAAATAATTATTCTTGTGCATTTACATATATATTTGAAATTTGTCTTGTTCAGATGATAAGCCACATTCAGTAAGTATAGAACAAATTAAAATAAAGGAAAAATAAAATCAGTTCCTGACAAATTCATGTCAATTACTCTTAATCATAAGGAGTTCTAGTGGCTTTGTGTATTTTGGTAGTGTCGGTACCTGAAAGATCAATGCTTCAGAGCCACTAGCAGATTCACTGTAAATAGATGGGTTGTCTTTTCCCATAAGAATTTACCAAAACCTGATAGATGGTGACTATAAGTTAAAATCTACTAATAATAGTGAGAAATGACAACTGCCTGTGTATAATGGTGCTCAAAAGGATTTTTAAGATCAGGACATTTTAGAATTAGATAACCACACCTTTCTTCATAGGACACCTATGGATGGATTAAAATCTCCAACATTTTCTTTAAAGCCACCCAGTGAATCATCAAGTTTCATCTGTATAGTGCAAGTTTTCAATGACACAAGCCTAATGACACAATCTTCTTCATAGAGATCAGCTTCGCAAATTATTTGTTCAGAATACAAACTGACTAGGTATGGAGAAAGAATACAATACATTCTTTCTGATTTTAAATCACACTCTGTTCCCTTGCTCCATTCCAACAACTTGGTCTAGGTATGGATTCCATATAAGTACAGTTACGTGTTCTGGCGTTCTCATTCTTTTCAATGTGTTTCATAATGTGTTATGATCCACTTAATCAAGTGCCTTTGCATACTCAATAAAGCACAAATAGACATTCTCCTGGTACTCTCTGTTTTCAGCCAGTATTCATCTGACATCAGTAATGGTAACTCTATTGCTGTGGCTGCCACTGTACTGTTCTGGCCATTTTTTAATAATCTTCAGCAATATTTTGCTTGATTAGATAGTAATGACATTGTTCAATAACTTCCAGATTCTGGTAAATCACCTTT
>NW_006399817.1:1546603-1549704 GCF_000299155.1 Elephantulus edwardii | reverse complement strand
TTTACTCCCCTCTGGACTGCAAAGTGTTTTCCCAGGTGGGTCCAGTGGGGATGGCTGGTTGAACCCAGAGGCTCCATCCTCCTTTGCTTCTTTAGCTGGCAGTTGTATTTCCTTTTTGTCACTGGCACTGGGTTCAGGGTCATGTCTGGAGTAAAACTCAGTTGTAAGGTTACCTGTAGGAAAGGGAGCAAACCTACAGAGAACAAACTTGTGAGTTACAAATAGAGGGGTTTTTGGGGTGTTGCCCTCAGGTTTACTGGGGGAAAGGGTGGCATAATGTAGCCTAGATAAAATTACCTGGATATCCTAGGTATTTTTTTTTCCTACCCAGGGGTCAGATGGCACAATCTGGGACTGAGGAGCTCACCCTGAGGGCCATGACGGCTCACCCCGAGCCGAGGGCCGAGGATGGCCCGCCCCGGGCAGAGGGCCATGACGGCTCGCCCCGAGCTGAGGGCCGAGGATGGCCCGCCCCGGGCAGAGGGCCATGACGGCTCGCCTCACGCCGAGGGCCGAAGACAACCCGTCCTGAGCAGGGCAACACATCCCCCCCATGGGCTGGCGAGTACACTCCCCTCTACTTGCCCCAACACTAGTCTGGTCCCATCACCTGACTGAGGAGTGTGTGGCCAGGGACAGCATCTCCAATTCCAGCATCACCACTTTAACCGCCCCTCCCCATAAGTGGTCATACTATAATTTGAAGTGCCACTTCCCTCCCCCTTTATAAATGGCAAAGGGAACCCGAAAATTGTGAACAGGCTCCCCTCAGGTTTAAACATCTTTTGGCAGAAGCATTCAACATATCAAAATATGTGGTGCATTTAGGACATTGATCCTCTTGGACATACTGCCACTGTAAGTGTCATCAAGTAGACAACTCACAGTGACTTTCAACAATCCATTGTATAGGTGATCATCTTCTCTGGTTTTCCAAGGAAACCCAAACCTGCAGGTAGTGGGGCACACGTCCCCCTCCATGGGTGGCCCGGCACAGTCGTCTCTTCTGTGCCGGTGTTTGGTGGGCGTGCACCATTCCCCAGCGCAGGTGACTGGCAGGCGCTCACCATCTCCCACATATCATCTCGTGCAAGGGGGACCTGAGAGCATGCGTCCTCTCTCAGCGGGCACGCATCACCTCGTGCTCGGGCAGCCCGTGGGGATAGGTGCACGTCATACCCCAGTGTGGGCACACGTCATCTCGCTCATGGGCGACCAGAGGGCTCGTGTTATCTCTCGGAGTGCTTGTGTCATCTCATGCGCAGCCAGCCAGTGGGCCAGCAGGTGCGCACCATCTCGGACACAGGCAGCCAGCGGGTGTGCAGCATCCCCCAGTGCGGGGCAGCCAGCAGGCATGCGCCATCTCCCACACGGGCGATTGGCAGTTGCGTGTAATTCCCCCATGCAGGCGGCCACCGGGCATGTGCCATCTTCCCAGCGGGTGGCTGGCAGGCGTGAGCCACCTCCCAAGTGTCATCTCCCACAAGGGTGGGTGCCATCCCATGTGCGGGAAGCTGGCCGTAGTGCACCATCCCCCATGCAGGCGGATGCTGGGCGAGTGCCACCTTCCATGTGGGTGGCCAGCGAGCGCAAGCCATCTCCCGCACATCATCTCCCACACGGGCGGCTGGCGGTCATCTCCTGCGAGGAGGCCAGTGTCCACCATATTGGCTCCAAGAATTCTCCTTGGAACAAGTACACTTTGCTGCAGTGTGACGGCTCCACTGCACCAGTCCTGGGGAGGCCCGGTGCCCACCCTCCATCCTGGGTGAGGGATTCCATAAGTTCTGGCTGTGGGCGCTTCATGGAACTGTGGCTGTGGTGAGGCGCAGTGCGGGCTCTGCAGGAGGGGGTTGGGAGCTGCGGCACTCACCCATTCTTCCTTGGAAATCCTTGAATTCCTGTTGTTGAGCCTCAATCCTCACTGAAGACTAGTCATCAACTGTTTAACTGTTCAATTATTATTAGACAGAAGTCCATAGAGGGTCATAATGGCTGTTTTCCAAGTGGTCCCCTACTTCCGCAGCTCACCACATTATCTCGGCTTCCGCTGCCATCTTCGAAACCTCAGCATTTCTTAAGCTCAAGGAACTGAAGAACAAATTCAAACCTTGAGTTGCTATAATCAAGGATGTTTTAGGCAGAATATTAAATAATCCAGGAAGTATTAAAAGAAGATGGAAAGAATATACTTAATCACTGTATCAGAAGGAATTTGCACAGAAGATTTTCATGAAACAACATATGAGCAAGAGCCTATGGTGATGAAAGAAGAAGTTCAGACTGCTTTGAAGGAAATGTAAAAAAAAAAAAGGCCCCAGGAATAGATGGTATACCAATTGACATATTTCAGGTAACAGATGCTGCCCTGGACTTGCTCACCAAGTTGTGCTAAGAAATCTGGAGAACAACCAATTGGCCAACTGACTGGAAGACATCTGGTTTCACATACAGCACAATTAGCTTCATTTATCAGGACTATTTATTTGTATTCTAAGGAACTGAAGAACAAATGCAAACCTCGAGTTGTTATAATCATGAATAATTTAGGCACAATAGTAAATGATTCAGGAAGTATTAAAAGAAGATGGAAAGTGTATACTGAGTCACTGTATCGAAAAGAATTCGCAAATACAGAAGAATGTCATGAATCAACATATGAGCAAGAGCCTATGGTGATGAAAGAAGACGTTCAGGCTGCTCTGAAGGAAATGACAAAAAAACAAGGCCCCAGGAATAGATGGTATCCCAACTGACATATTTCAGCTAATAGATGTTGCCCTGGATGTGCTCACCAAGTTGTGCCAAGAAATCTGTAGAGCAACCACTTGGCCAACTGACTGGAAGAGATCTATATTTGTTCCCATCCCAAAGAAAGGTGAGCCAACAGAGTGTGGAAATGACAGAAAAACATCATTGAACTCACATGCAAGCAAGATTCTACTGAAGATGATCCAAAAATGACTGCAACAGCACATCAGCAGAGAACTGCCAGGAGTCCAGGCTGGGTTTAGAAGGGGCTGTGGTACTAGGGATATTGTAGCTGGTGTTAGATGGATCTTAGCTGAAAGCAGGGAATACCAGAGGAATGTCTATCTGTG
>NW_006399817.1:1540614-1546117 GCF_000299155.1 Elephantulus edwardii | reverse complement strand
TAGAGAAGCCAAAGCACAAGGAAGAATTCAAGATACTAAATAGTTGAATAGAAGATTTCAAAAGGCAGCACACGATGACAAAGTAAAATATTACAGGAAAACAAACAGATTCATCCTGGAAAGGGTTAAACCAGGAGGCTCCTTGGAGGCAAGGATTCTGAGGCTTTGTCTAGCATACTTTGGACATGTTGTAAAGAGATATTGTTCCTTGGAGAGGGTCATCATGAATGGCAGGGTGGAGAGTCAGCACAAGAGGGGAAGGCCCTCTATGAGGTGGATTGATTCAGTGACTGGGGTAACCGGGATGGGAATGTCGGAGACAGTGTGATTGGCACAGGACAGAGCAGAGTTTAGGGCTGTTGTACATAGGGTCGCTATGAGTCGCAAGGAACTCGATGGTATATAACTACAACAACAAACTTTCTTATGAACTATGTTTTGAAAAATATGGAGAATTAAATGATTTCCTGTTCATGCCAATAGATTCATATCCATAGCTGAGATGGTGAACTGAGTATATCTGTGCATATATGTACAAATAATTATTCTTGTGCATTTACATATATATTTGAAATTTGTCTTGTTCAGATGATAAGCCACATTCAGTAAGTATAGAACAAATTAAAATAAAGGAAAAATAAAATCAGTTCCTGACAAATTCATGTCAATTACTCTTAATCATAAGGAGTTCTAGTGGCTTTGTGTATTTTGGTAGTGTCGGTACCTGAAAGATCAATGCTTCAGAGCCACTAGCAGATTCACTGTAAATAGATGGGTTGTCTTTTCCCATAAGAATTTACCAAAACCTGATAGATGGTGACTATAAGTTAAAATCTACTAATAATAGTGAGAAATGACAACTGCCTGTGTATAATGGTGCTCAAAAGGATTTTTAAGATCAGGACATTTTAGAATTAGATAACCACACCTTTCTTCATAGGACACCTATGGATGGATTAAAATCTCCAACATTTTCTTTAAAGCCACCCAGTGAATCATCAAGTTTCATCTGTATAGTGCAAGTTTTCAATGACACAAGCCTAATGACACAATCTTCTTCATAGAGATCAGCTTCGCAAATTATTTGTTCAGAATACAAACTGACTAGGTATGGAGAAAGAATACAATACATTCTTTCTGATTTTAAATCACACTCTGTTCCCTTGCTCCATTCCAACAACTTGGTCTAGGTATGGATTCCATATAAGTACAGTTACGTGTTCTGGCGTTCTCATTCTTTTCAATGTGTTTCATAATGTGTTATGATCCACTTAATCAAGTGCCTTTGCATACTCAATAAAGCACAAATAGACATTCTCCTGGTACTCTCTGTTTTCAGCCAGTATTCATCTGACATCAGTAATGGTAACTCTATTGCTGTGGCTGCCACTGTACTGTTCTGGCCATTTTTTAATAATCTTCAGCAATATTTTGCTTGATTAGATAGTAATGACATTGTTCAATAACTTCCAGATTCTGGTAAATCACCTTTCTTGTAAATGGGGACAAATATGGATCTTTTCAAGTCAGTTGGCCAGGTAATTGTCCTCCAATTTTCCTGGCATAAACTGGTTTGCACATCCATGATTGCATCTGATAGTTCAAACATGTCAGTTCGTGTGTCATCAATTTCTAGGGATTTATTTTCTACCAAGGCTGTCAGTGTAGCTGAAACTTCATCTTTCATCACTATTGACCCTTGTTTTTATGGTATTATTTTTCAGCATTTTTCACTATCAACTAGTTTTTTTTTCATACAGTGATTCTGTGTGTTATTTCCATCTTCTTTTTAACCCTCTGTATCATCCAAGAGTGTGCCTGAATTGGTGGAAGACCTATCAACAATCTGTGTTGTTCAGGTGACACAATTTTGCTTGCTGAAAGTGAAGAGGATACAAAAGGCTTGCCACAAAAGATCAATAATGTCACAGCCTTCATTATGGATTGCATCTTAACACAAAGAAAACAAAGGTCCTCACTACAAGACCAACCATCAACATTAGACTAGATGAAGAAAATATTGAAGTTGTCAACTATTTCATCTTGCTTAGATAAACAATCAACACCCTTGGTATCAGCCTTCTGGAAATCAGGGCATATAGTGTATTGGGCAAGCCTGTTGTCACATAACTCTCCAGAATGATGGAGAGCAATGATATCAATTTGAAGATCAAGATGTGCCTGATTAAGGTCTTCTAAGTCGCATGCTGCGCATCAGCAAGTTGCATGGTGAAGGCAGACAGAGAATTGACATCTTTGAGTTGTGGTGGTGAAGAAGAGTGTTGAATATCCCATGTATTGCCCCCAAACCAAACAGATATACCTGGGGAAAAGTGCATGTAGAATGCTTCTTAGAAGTAAAGATAAGGGGGCTTCGTCTTTCATGCTTTAGGCTTGAGGCTAGGAGAGCCTTTTCCTTAGAAAGGGATATCATGCTATGATAGATGGAGTTTCAGAGAAATAAAGAAGACAGAGCAAATGAGACAGACTGACATTGTGACTTCAGCAATTGACTCTATTGTATCAGAGATAATGAGGATGGCACAGGCTAGGGCAGGGTTCAAGTAGATAGTTCATAGGGTCTATGAGTATTACTTTACTTGATAGCACCCAACAACAAGAAAAACAGTATGCTGCCCAGTTTGGAGAAATATCACAGACCTTAATAGCTGATATGTATTCTTGAAGCTTATACATTGAGAGAGGGAGATATGTTATCTTCCCATAGCTAGAGACTACTGATATATTTTTAGGATAATCCAATCTAAAAGAAATAAGATATTTAGCTTTGAATGAAATTCTGCAATGAAAGAAATACATTCTCTGAGTAAAATTTAATTTCTGTTACTGAAATGAAACTAATATCTTCGTCAATATTATTTTTATAATTATGTAAAACGGTCTTCCAGGAGTAAATATGAAATCTATTCAGATAAAATTCATTTTATGGAAAAAATAGAACCTCAGAGACTTGAATTGAATAGTCACCAATAAGACATACAATAAAACTATCATAATGTAAACTGTTATTGTTACATTTTAAACTGAAATCTTGTATTTTTTTGTAATGTTATTTCTTCAGAGATTGAATTATTGACAAATTTCAATTTGTAATTTGACACATGCACAGTGAAAGGTATAAAAGATTTCTACAATTTTAAAAAATATTTTTGTTGTGAAAGACTGAACTTATTCCCTGAAAATGTGAATCCTAGGGATATGTCTTAGAGGTAGTATAGCCAGAATGTCCCGTGGAGACAATGACAACAAAGCTTCATTTCACATATTTTATGTGCCTTGCTATGAGAAACTAATCCTTGAAAAGGGATATCATACTTGGAAAGGTAGAAGATCAGCAAAAGAGAAGACACTTGAAGATGTGGATTGACACAGTGACTGGAAAAATGGGCTCAAATGTGTCAGAAATGATGAGGATGGCACAGGACAGAACGTGGTTCATGTATGTTGTTAGCAGTTGCTATAAGTCACATTCTAATCCATGACACCTAACAATAATAACAGGAAAGAAGTGTTTTCCTCATCTGGTCAGGAGTTTACAATGTTGGCTGAATCATTACTTGACAATTTAAAAAAATCTGATATTCATCTACCACTTTAGTTTCAATTGAAATTAAGAAGGCAAATTGAGGAAAAACAATAAAAATATTGTTTACCAATTAGAGAGCATGGAATGTATGTGGCTTGAATGTTGGATAACTGGAAATTGTTAAAAATGAAATATAAAACATGAACATCGATATAGTAGACATTAGTGATATAAAATGGATCAACTTTGGCCATTTTGAATTAGATAATCATATGGTATACAATTCTGGGATGAAACACAGAGGAAGAATGGTGTTACATTCATAGTAAAAAAGTTAATTTCAGGTTCTATCCTGAAATATAATGTTGTCAGTGATAGGATAACAGATAGAACAGCACATAGATAGGGAACTAACTGCCAGAAGTTCAAGCAGGATTTAGAGGAAGCTGTGGCACTAGGGACATCATTACTGACATCAAATGGATCCTGGTTGAAAGTAAGGAATACCAGAAGAATGTCTATTTGTGCTTTATTGAGTATGCAGAAGCATTTGACTGTGTGGATCATCAACAAGTTGTGATTGACATTGAGAAGAATGGGATTCCCAGAGTAATTAATAATGCTCATGCAAAACCTATACCTCGATCAGGAGGCTGTTGTATGAATAGAGCAGGGAAATATTTCATGGTTTAAAATTAACAAAGAGTGGGTCAGGATCATGTTCTCTCTTCATACACATTTAATCTGTATACTGAGCAAATTATCTGAGAAGCTGGACTCTATGAAGAGGAGTGTGACATCAGAATCAGAGGGAGCCTCGACAATAACTTACGTTATGAAGATGACACAACCTAGCTTGCTGCAAGTGAGGAAGACTTAAAGCACTTGTTGCAGTGGATCAAAGAATGTATCAGCCTTTGGTATGGATTGCATCTCAATGTCAAGAAGCCAAAGATACCTACCACTGGACCGATGGGCAGCGTCATGATAGATAGGAAGAAATGAGGTCAGTTTAAGGACTAAAGAGTGTCTAATTCAGGCCATGGTATTTCCAATTACTTGCCATGTATCTGAGGGCTGGACAATGAAAAAAGAAATGTTGCTTTGAACTGTGGTATTGTAGAAGAGCACTGAACATTCCGTGAATGACTAAGAGAATAAACAGATATATCTTAGAGAGAGTGCAGCCAGAGTGCTCTTTGGAGACAAGTATGAGGCTTTGCCTCACATACTTTGGCCATGTTGCTATGAGGGGATATTCCTTGGAGAAGGACATGATAACCGGGAAGGGTAGAGTGTCAAGGGAGAGGAAGGCCCTCAACTAGGTGACCTGACATGGTGACTGCTGCAAAGGTTCTTGTGAGCCAGGAATTGTCAAGATAGTGCAGAATAGAAAAGGGCTCAGATCTGTTGTTCACAGAGTTGCTGTAAGTCATATTTGACTCAATGGTACATAACAACAACATACAGAAAAGTCCCATTAATACAACTATTGTTCAAATATACACTCCTATATTTGGAGATAAAGAGAAAGAAATTGAGAATCTTTATAAACTCTTGCAGACCAATATTGCTTGAATTCACACTAAAGATGCATTAATTATAATTGGTAACTGAAATGCAAAAGTGGGAAATAATGAAGAAGGAGTAGTAGGCAGAAAATATGGGTGTGGTGATAAAAAAAACGAGGCTGGAAATAAAATGATTGAAATTTACTTATTATGATTTATCCATTTCAGATATCTTTTTTAAAAGACAAATTAATTTACACATGGATAATGAGATTCATAGGAATTAGATTGACTATACATATGCCACTGTATCAGAAGGAATTACCAGACACAGAAGAATTTCATGAAATGACATATGAGCAAGAGCCTATGGTGATGAAAGAGGGAGTTCAAATTGCTCTGAAGGAATTGGCAAGAAACAAGGCTCCGGGAGTTGACGGCATAC
>NW_006399817.1:1535338-1539299 GCF_000299155.1 Elephantulus edwardii | reverse complement strand
TTTGAGATGGCTAGGTTGGCACAGGATAGAACAGCATTTAGAGCTCTTGTACATAGGGTCGCTATGAGTTGCAAGCGACTCGATGGCACATAACAACTACAACAACATATATGTGGAAGAAACCATTGCTCAATATCAGCAGTCAAAGCTAGGCCAGAGTTGGACTGTGGGTCAGAACATCAATTACTCATTTGCAAGTTCAAATTGAGGCCGAAAAAATTTAAAATAAGTCCACAGGACCCAAGACATGATTTTGAATCAATTCTATCTGAATTTAAAGATTATCTTAGAACTAAGTTTGAGGCATTGAACAGCAATGATTGAAGACCAGGTGAGTTGTGTGATGATGTGAAGTATATTAACCACTAAGAAAGGAAAAGGTCATTTTAAAAATAGAGGAGAATGAAGACATCCAAATGAATGTCAGAAGGGACTCTAAAATTTGCATGGGAGCATTAAGAAGCCAAAACAAAAGGAAAACATGCTCAAGCAAAAGAGTTGAATAGAAGATTCCAAAGGGCAACTTTGGAGGACAAAGCAAAACATTATAGTGGAATATACAGAGAGCTGGAATTGGAAAATTAAAAGGGAAGAACTCACTCTGCAGTTCTCAAGCTGAGAGAACTGAAAAACTTTAGCCTCAAGCCACAATTTTGCAAGATGCTGTAGTCAGTCCTTAGTAGGCATCAAAATAAAACAGAGGGAATGCACAGTATCACTGTACCAAAAAGAACAGACTGACACTGAAATATTCAGTAATTACCATACCAACAGGAGCCAAAGGAGGAAATAGAAGCTGCATTGGAGGCATTGGCAAAATATAAAGCTCAAGGAATCAATGTGTTATCAAGTAACTTGTCTAAATTAACAGATGCATGTGCTCAACAGTTTATGCCAGGGAATTTGGAACAGTTGTCTGGTCAATGAACTGGAGGAGGTCCATATTTGTTCACATTCCTAAGAAAGGTGATTCAACTGAATGTGGAAACTATCAAGCAATATTATTATTATTACATACAAGCAAAATGCAGCTGAAGACCATTCAAAAATGGGTCAGACAGAACATAGATAGGGAAATGACAGAAGTTCAAGGAAGATTAAGAGGAAGCTTGTGGCATCAGGGACATCATTGTTGATTTCAGATGGATCCTGACTACAAATAAACAGTAACAGAAGAATGTCTAATTTTGCTTTATTGATTATGCAAAGGCACTTGACTGCGTGGATCCTAACGAGTTGTGGCTGACATTGAGAAGAATGGGAATACCAGAGCAATTAATCATGCTCATGTGAAACTTATACCTAGACCAGGAAGCTGTTGTGTAAACAGAGCAGGGAAACACTGCATGGTTTAAAATTAAGAAGGGAGTGATTCAGGGTCCTATTCTCTCTCCATACCTATTTAGTATGTATATTGAGCAAATTTTCTGAGAAGTTGGACTCTTTGAAGTGGAGTGTAGCATCAGGATAAGAGGGAGACTCATTAATAACTTACGTTACGTAGATGACACAACCTTGCTTGCTGAAAGTGGGGAAGATTTGAAACACTTGTTGCAGAAGACCATGGAATGCAGTCTTTGGTATGGATTGCATCTCAATGTCAAGGAAACAAAGATTCTTACCTTGAACCCACAGGCAACATTGTGACGGATGGAGAAGAGATCAAAACTGGCAACAACTTTATCTTGCTTAGATTTACAATTAATACCCTTAGTACCAGTAGTCAGAAAATAAAGAGATGCATTGCACTGGGAAAATCTGCAGTTCGGGACCTCTCCAAATTATTGAGGAATAATGATGTCAGTTTGAGGACTAAGGTACATCTGATTTAGGCCATAGTCTTTCTGATCACTTGCTATTCTTCTGACAGCTAGACAGTGAGTAAGGATAATAAAAGAAGAATTTATTTCTTTGGGCTATGATGATGGAGAATACTGCACATCTCCTGATGGCCAAAATAACAAACAAATTATGTCCTGGAGAGGGTGCAGCTGGCAAGAATAATGAGGCTACCTCTCACATACTATGGGCATGTTGCTAAGAGGGGCTAAAGCTTGGAAAAATCTGTGATGCTAGGAAGGGTGAAGGGTCATCAAAGGAAAGGAAGACCCTATACCAGGTGGATTGACATGGTGACTGCCTCAGTGGGCTCTTGTGTGTCAGGCAGTGTGAGGATGGCACAGGAAAGAACAGAGTTCAGTTCTTTTGTTCATAATGTTGCTATTAGTTGTACTCAACTTGATGATGCAACAACAGCCAAAAACAACAACTTTAGTTTCACAAAGTTATGAGTATGTACACATTATCTCACTTGTTTCTCTAAATATACTGTGAAGACAATTTAGTATTTTCATCTACTTCCTACATTTTCAATAAAGAAATAAATGATGAGCGAAAATTAAACTAAACTGATAATGATACATTCTGTTTTCCTTGTTCTGCTTTCATTTTCAAGTGCAGTTTCTGTAGTCTTTTGCATCCTTGTCTCCTTGAAAAGATGGTGAAAATTTATGCTTTCTTCAGGAAATAAAAAAAAAACAACAAACCATGCCCAAAACACACTCAAACAAAACAAAAATATTTTATTTCTTCTGTGTGATATCTACCTCTGAAAACCCAATGGAAGGTCAGCTTTGAGTCAATTTTGACTGAATGGTACAGAAAAAAAACAATAATAGATTATAAGTTGAAAAGAATAAGCATGATTTCTATTTGTATATCTAATTCTTGCTTTGATGCAGGCATTGCCCGGCCTGTTATTGTTGTTGTTAGGTGGTGTAGATGCATTACAACTCGTAGAGACACTAGGAACAACAGATCTGAATCCTGTCCTATCCATAGTCATAGTCATCATTACACTTGAGTCCATTGCTACAGTCACCATATCAGTCTAGGTTGAGGGTGTTGCTTTCTTTTACTGTCCCTCCCTTTCCAAGGAATAATCTCTCCTAGTAACATGCCCAAATTATACAAGACGAAGCATCATCATCTTTGTCTCCAAGAATCGCTCCATTACATCTCCATGGTATGTTTGTTCTTTTGGAAACCCATGGGATATTCAATACTCTTCTCCAACACCACAATCCAAAAGCATCAACTCTTTTTTGCTCTTTTTGCTCCTTCCTTAATCATTGTTATGCCTGGACTTGAGTCAATATAAAAAATAGTGACTATGCTAAGTACTAAGGATATCTCAGAATTTTAAATAGCCAAAACAGATGAAACGAGCCTTTCATTGAGATTTAGTTAGTAGTGACTCGCAGTTGACGTTCCAAGGTGATTTTCAAAGTTGTAAATCACTTGAGAGGAGATGACCCATTTTAATCCAGGGGAGACTCTAGTCTATTATAATTGCCAGAGAGGCACTACTTTTGAACTACTCCCTACTGGTCAGGTTACCAGAGACCCCTAAATATTGTTAGACATTAAGAATTAGTCAACAACAAATGGCTGAATACAGCAAGTATATGTTACCAATTCCTCCATATATTCTTTCCTAAGTATGGAGTTTATTATGTAATGTCTTTTTCTCTTCAAATTTCATAGTTTCATGTAAAAAAGTAAAATTTTGCAAAAGACTATTTAAAAATGGCTAGAAAGTGAGAACTGTCTCATAGCTGACCCTCCAGAGGGTTTGCAGAGGCAGTAAATCACACAGGAGGAGATTGTCTTCTTTCTCCCATTGAGCAGCTAGTGAAGAACGTTGTGTCTTCAGGTTGGCAGCACAGTTCATTACCACTAAATAGGAATCCAGTTTATGATTTTCATGACCACATAGGATAACATTGTAGGTATTTGCTCTGAGTTATTTACTAAGTATTTTATTCATGAACATTAATGTTGCTTTCAGTTTTTAAACATCAGAAGCAGTGCTTTTTAGGTCATTGATATCATTATTTCCTGAGAAAAATTAGTAGACTTGTAACTGTTGTGTCATTGTACCCAGGATATGCCAGCTTTG
>NW_006399817.1:1533590-1534743 GCF_000299155.1 Elephantulus edwardii | reverse complement strand
AAAAAATGGCTAGAAAAATATATTAACAGGGTGCTGTAAGAAATTTAAGCTGGATTCAGATGGACAGTTGCATCAAATATATTACTGCTGATGTCAGTGGGGTCATAGATGATAATAGATAATTCCATGAAGATTTTACTTATGTTTTATTGACTATGAAAAGAATTTGAGTAGGTAGATCATAACAAATTTTGGACAGCATAGGGAAGAATGGGAAATTCAGAACACTTAACTGTGTTCATACACAGCACTATATATCAGACGAATTCTAGTAGTCCTAATCCACAACATAAACAGTCTTCCAAGTATCCTGAAAAATCTACAACTAGGAGAAGATAAAATAGATGAATGGGACCTTCTAAGAATAAAATCCTTACGCACATCCAAAATCTTCTCCAACAGAGTAAAAAGGGAAGCCACAGACTGGGAAAAAGTATTTGGTAAACATGTCAGATAAGGGAATTATATCTAGAATTTATAAAATACTTGAGAACTACAACAAGATAAAGGTAAATAATCCAATTGAAAAATGGGCACGGGATATGAACAGACACTTCACCAAGGAAGACCTTCAGATGGCCAACAAGCACATGAAGAAATGTTCAAAATCCCTAGCTGTACGTGACATGCAAATCAAAGCAACTATGAGATATCATCTCACCACAGGTAGAATAGCAAAATTTAACAGAACAACAAACAACAAATGCAGGTGAGGTTGTGGCGAAACTGGAACTCTTATTCACTGTTGGTGGGAGTGTAAAATGGTGCAACCACTGTGGAAAGCAGTGTGGCGCTTTCTCAAAAAGATGCAAATAGAGATACCATTTGACCCAGCAATTCCACTACTGGGAATATACCCTAAAGAGACCATAAACGACATCCAAGCAGATTTATGAACACCCATGTTTATTGCGGCTTTGTTCACAGTAGCAAGGAGTTGGAAACAGGTTAACCTAAGTGTCCATCAACAAATGAATGGATAGAGAAGATGTGATATATTCACACAAGGGAATACTACCTGCATTGAAAAACAAGGAACTCATGCAATATTATTCAAAATGGGTGATCCTGGAGGATCTAATGCTAAGTGAAATATCTTAGTCACAAAAAGACAAATACGGCATAGTGCCACTGTTGTAGAATGGGACTGACA
>NW_006399817.1:1528274-1532579 GCF_000299155.1 Elephantulus edwardii | reverse complement strand
TTCTTGACATTGAGCCTCAGTCCATACTGAAGGCTGCAGTCCTTGACCCTCTTCAGCAAGTGCATGAGGTCCTCCTCAGTTTCGGCAAGCAGGGTTGTGTCATCTGCATAATGCAGATTGTTGATGGATTTTCCACCAATCCTGACTCCACACTTCTCCTCATAGAACCCAGCCTCTCGGATAATGTGCTCTGCATACAGGTTGAAAAGGTATGGAGATAGGACACATCCCTGGCTTACACTCTTCCCAGTTTTGAACCATGCGATGTTACCCTGCTCTGTTCTGACGACTGCCTCTTGGTCCAAGGATAGGTTTCGCGTTAGAACGATTAAATGTTCTGGGATTCCCATTCTTCTCAGAGTCAGCCACAGTTTGTTATGATCCACACAGTCAAATGCCTTTGCCTAATACATGAAGCACAAATAGACATTCTTCTGGTATTCTCTGCTTTCAGCTAAGATCCATCTAACATCAGCTACAATATCCCTAGTACTACGAGCCCTTCTAAACCCAGCCTAGACTTCCGGCAGTTCTATGCTGATGTACTGTTCCAGTCCTTTTTGGATAATCTTCAGTAGAATCTTGCTTGCATGTGAAATCAATGATACTGTTCTGTAGTTTCTGCACTTAGTGGGGTCACCCTTATTTGGAATAGGAATATAGATCTCTTCCAGTCATTATATGCTCATTAGAATTAATTAAATAAAATTTTAAAGAAAAGGAAAAAAGTAACAAAAAAAAAGCTCTATATAGGTCAAGGATCAGTTTTCAGGAAGGAGCAAGAGAACATTGTATGGTTTAAAATCAGTTTTTATGGTGTAAAATAAGAAAAGGGGTGCTTCAAGTCTATCTCTTTTCTCCATACTTATTTGACTTGTAAATAATTTGAGATACTTTGAGATACTAAGTTGTATGAAGAGTAATGTGGCATCATGGTTGGAGGAAGAGTCATCAAAAAACCTGCGGTACGTAAATGGTGTAACTTTGCTTACAGAAAGTGAAGAGATCTTGAAGTACTTGCTGCAGAAGATCAAAGACTATAAAACTTCAGTATGGATTACCTTTGATCTTTGAGACAACAAAAATCTTCACCACTTGGCCAGCAGGTAATGTCCTGATAGATATAATAAAAGATTGCCATTTTGAACTATTTAATTTTACTTGAATCCACAGTTTACACTCATGGGGAGAGCACTGAAGAAATCAAAAGATACTTTGCATTAGGAAAAACTGTTGTGAAGCACTTTTTCAAAATGCTAAAGATTAATGTTATCAATTTAAAGACTAAAGTGTACCTGATCCAAGTCATGATATTTTCAAATGCTTCCTGTGCTTCTGAAAGTTGAATGATTAAGGATGACAGAAGGAGAATGGATGCTTTTGAATTATGGTGTTGGAAAATATTGAATACCTCTTAGACTGACCGAAGAATTAATAAGCCTTTCTTGGAGGAAGTGCAACCAGAATATTCCGTACTGGCAAAGATGATGAATATTTGTCTCACATTCTTTGTTATTATATGTTGTCGAGTTGCTTGTGACTCATAGCAACCTATGCACAATAGCTCTGAACTGTCCTATCCTGATCCAATCTCACTATCCTCTACACACCTGCTCCTATTACCTCAGCCCCTGTGTCAATCCATCTCATCTAAAGTATTCCTCTCCTGAGTTGTCTCTCCACCCTTCCAAGCATGATGTCCTTTTCCAGGGAGCTTCCTTTCCTGGGAAACACACCCAAATTATGTAAGACAGAGCTTCAACATTCTTGCCTCCAGAAACAAGATGGTTTCACCCTCTCTAGAATAGACCTGTTTGTTCTCTTGGCAGTCCATGGTGCGTTCAATACATTTCTTCAGCATCACAATTCAAAGGTATCAATTCTTTTGTCATCTTTATTCATTGTCTAGCTCACTGATGCATAGCAAGTAATTATGAAGAGCATGGCCTAAACTGGCATGCCTTATTTTCTAGACTGACATCTTTGCTCTCCAGCACTGCAGAGAGATCCCTAACAGCAGACTTTTCCAATCCAATTTGTCTTTTGATTTCAGGGCTGCTGGTTCCAAGAGTGTTGATCTGTAGAACCAAGCAAGCTGAAATTGTTGGCAATCTCAGTCTCTTCTCCATCTATTGTGGTGCTGTCAATTGGTCTGGTGGTGAGAATCTTTGTTTTTTTGATTCAGAGCTTCAACCCATATTGAAAATTATAGTCCTTAACTTTCTGCAGAAAATGTTTCAGGTCCTTTTTAGTTTCAGCAAGCAAGGTTGTGTCATCTGCATAATGCAAGTTGTTGATGAGTCTCCCTGCGATTATGACACCACATTCCTCCTCAAAAAGACCGGTGTCCTAAATTATCTGTTCAGCATATAGATTGAAAAGATATGGAAACAGGATACCTACGTGATTTACTCCTTTCTTGATTTTGAACTATGCGGTCTTTCGTTGCTCTGTTCTGACTACTGTCTTCTGGTCTAAGTATAGGTTTTTTTCACATGAGCATAATCTGTTGTTCTGAGATTCCCATTCTTCTCAGGGTTAGCCACAGTTTGTTGTGATCCACATAGTTAAATGCCTTTTCATAGTCAATGAAACACAGATAGGCATTCTTTTGGTACTTTCTGCTTTCATTTAAGACCCATTTGACATTGGCAATGATGGCCCTAGTGCCACATTTTCTTCTAAACCCAGCCTGTACTTATGGAAGATTTCTGTTGATACACTGTTCCAATTACTTTTGGATAACCTACAGCAAAATTTTCTACAGATACTAAAAAAAAAGTTGATTAATTAAGTAGACATAGAAATAAACAATATTTATTCTGCAATAATAACACATCAATGTACGGAAAAAGGGTGAAACTTTATAAAACTCTTCACTATTTAAAAAATGAACTTATAATGGATATTCAATTTTGTGAAACCTCAAAACTTAAGATAAAACATAAGCTTTAAATTCGGGGAAAGATAGTTTAAGAAAAGAATAAAAACACACCATAAATCATGCAATAAAAAAATTATTATTTGCCCTTTATCAAACAAAAAATCCACACTCATGAGGGATAACATAAAGAAAATGAAACACTGTAATAGTATGCATCCAAAACATTTCTAATTGTCAGTATCTAGAATATATAAAGATCTATCTTGGAAATATACAACTTAACAAATATGTGTAAATGATTTTAATAAGTCTTTCACCTTGGGTATATACAGATCATAAAAACAAAACAAAGCAACAAAAACCTAGATAAAATATCCAATATCATTTATTCATCATGGAAATATAAAAGAAAAAGTATAGTTATATTTCACTACATCATTACAAAAATAGCTTAAAAATTGGCATTATTAAATTTTGGAAGAGTATACACAAATGGGATTACCACTACTAATAGAATGCAAAACAGCACAGTCACTTTGGCAAAGATTTTGGCAGTTTGAATTAGCAAGTAAGCACATGGCTGTTGGATCTTGTCAGATTCATAGTAGAGGAGTCCATTTTTTGACTCAGGAACTCTCTATCTGATTTCTAATGGGAAGAGATTGCTCATTTTTTCCCTCTCTGTAGATTCGCTGGCTGATTCCAACAGGAGATTTTTGACTCTGGTTAACAATGTAAAATATCCTATGTCATCAAGTTACTGTTCTTTTTCTATGTTATCAAACTAGGTAGTATTGGTGGCCTAGTCGGTAAGGAGTTTCAATGTCAACATAAAGGAAGGTGGTTTAAATACACCAGTTGCTCCAAAGGAGAAAGATGGTAGTCACCTTCTGTGTGACTTTCGGCCTTTCCCACCTCTTTTATTAATTCATCGTTGCACATTTTTCTTCCTGTCCCCTCTCCATTCCCCAGTGCACTCCTTGTTCTAGATTGTTTTCATGAATATAATGCATAATCATATTATCTTTTTGGACAGTTTCCCCCCTCATCGGGTCTAACTCAGTATTCATTATATAATCCCCGCACGTCTATCCTATTCTATAACTGTGGTATTATGCAGTATTTGTCCTTTTGTGATTGGGATATTTCACTTAGCTAATGTTGTTAAGGATAACCTCAACCAGGATAACCCTTCCCATCTGCCAAGTCCCTTCAGAAAATATCTTCCATTGTCCAACCCATGATCTGACTGGGCTTAGGGTGGGGTCAACACTGTAACTAATGCTTAACTCCACAATAAGGGATTTATCTTTCACTGCTTCACAAATTGCTGTCTGTCAGATACTCCTCTAAATCTGAACATTCAAATTAAGACAGACTAGGAAGAAGGATTGGCCACCCACTTCTGAAATAGCAGGCCT
>NW_006399817.1:1524527-1525669 GCF_000299155.1 Elephantulus edwardii | reverse complement strand
TTAAGACTTCCACCATCTGTACAATGTTTTACAATTCTATTATTTTTCAATGCTGCTTAGTAGTATTGTATAGATGTACTCCAGTTTTCTATCCAATTTTTGTTAATGGTTACTTTCAGTCTTTGAAAGCCCCTCATAGAGGGTTTTAAAACTAGAAGTTCAGCTGTGAGTCTGTTTTGAATTGATGGCAACACATTGAATTTTTTATCAAACAACTTTTTTTCCTAAAAGGTTCTTATACAATTGATAAAGAACAATAACTTTGATTACTAATGGCAGTTTCTCACAGTAAAAAATGTGCATGTTGGTGATGAAATTTGTAGAATGACTTACTAAATGTGTGAGTTCCAGAAATAGAGCGTATGAAGTCCTACTTCCTAATCCTCCTCTAAAGTACTCTCTCAATCCATTAAACTCTTCTGATAATTTATATCCTTAGCAGCCTAGAGTCAGAGGGAAAAAATAATAGTCACACCTTTCAGTCTCAGTTTATTATTAACTGGAATGCCGTTACAGCCTTTTTGAACTATTTTTTTTTCCCAAGAATAAATCCTCTCTGGTGGAATAAAGAGACTCTAGAGCTTTCAAGAGCCTAGATTATCATTAGAAAATGCTATGTTTTGTGAAGTGGTTAGAGTTTTTGTTGTTACTGTTGTTCTTGATGTTAGGCTGTAATACAAGTTGCTTTCTTTTCACAAACATATTGCTTGAGTGTTGAACAGTCAGAAGCAGTCATTTTTGTTGCTGTTATACTTCCACAGTTTCCATTGCTAGACTCTTTCCAAAACTTTGATGTAAAACTGATAAAAACCAAAAAACAACAAACAAAAATTCACTGTTTTATACACACATACAATTTGTATATTTACAAACACAAAGGTGACATCTGTCGCTATCTAGATATGTACATGTATGTATACATATGTATAAATACATACACATACTCTCACACACATACATTCATTTATTAATCCATAATAAGATATATTGGTCTGCAGACAAGATGGTGTTTTTTAATTATGTGAGATTTTAATTTGTGCCATAATATTTGTTTTAATATTTTAATCCATTTATTTTTCATTTCAATGAACATCTACAGAGATTTTGGAATTCCATTCATTCATTGTTGCACCCTTCTCCCC
>NW_006399817.1:1510649-1524192 GCF_000299155.1 Elephantulus edwardii | reverse complement strand
TCCAGGGTCACCCATTTTGAATAATATTGCATGAGTTCTATAAGAAATGCATATATGGAATTGTATGAATGAAATTGAACAGCCTTTCTTCTTTTTCAATTTACTTATCTCGACACCTGAGTTTAGCCCCATTTATTCTGTGTTTGTGTGTACACTGGAATGTGTAAACTGCAAAATATCCTTTGAGCCAAGTCTACATGAGTTAAAATGCCCAATCTTCCATTTAGTAGTCCAGTGCTACTCATTAAGCCCCTGAATTTATAATCTAAACTCTGTTGGCCTAGTGGATAGTAAGTTGTGCTACCAAGCCAAAGGTGGGTGATTTAAATCTGTGGCCCTCAGGCCTGGTTTTGGTTTTGGTCAAACACTCTTCTAAGTGGTATAGCACTGGTCTGTCCATTTGCTGTACAGAGATAACTTGTGGTTGCTGTGATGCTAAACACTGTAACAATGATGTGTCTAATGTGATAATGGTTACCCATGGTGAACAGTGTTTGATGGAGCTTCCTGATTGAACTTGGAGAATGATGAGAGTTACACAAGTGTTCATGTCTTTCGTTCATAGGATCACTATGAGTTGTCTACGACTTGAAGCCACTTAACAACAATTACAACATCTATTCTAGAGACTTACACTTTGGCAGAGAGTGTTGAGTTGTCTTCCCACATCCAGGAACTGCTGCCTGTTTTACGAAACAATCCAATCCAAGAGAAATAAGATATTCGGCTTTGAATAGATTTCTATGACGATAAAACAATTCTTTATGAGTAAATATGTCAATATTTCTTAAATAAATTTCTAGTCTTGTTGTTGTAGTGTGCCCTGAAGTCCAGAGCTAACTCATAGCTGACTCTCCTGTGGGTTTTCAAGAGTATAATTTGCAAGGGAGGAGATCGTCAATATTTTTCCTGAGGAGCAACTAGTGGACTAAAACTGCATGCCTTTGGGTTGTCAACTCAACTACGGTCACCACTAAGCAACCAGTGCTCCCTAATAGTCTCAATACTATTGATGAAAATAAGTCTTGTAAGTAAGATACAGATAAACTTTGAACTGATTATATTAAAATGATAAAATTGCAGATATTAATATTTTATTAAAATAAGAGTAGCTAATCAGACCTAAAATAACAAGTTATTTGCTCTGATAATTATATTTCTAGTCAGAACAATTATTTTAATTTCTTTTCTAAGTATTGCTATTTTTCAAAGACTGAGTTTTAGAAAAATTTTAGTTTGTATATGGATATAAATGCGATAACTATTAGGCAACTAAAATATTGATTAAAATGATATTCCAAAAAAATTTAAAAAATGATATTCCCTAAATATTAAATTTATTCCCTGAGAAGTTATAATCCTAAATAAACATACTTCTCACATCACTTTTAGTGTTCGCATAGTTAAATGGCTAATTACTTGATAATTTAAATGTAATTAATATTCATCTAGCACTTTATTTTTACAAAACTCATTCATGTACCAAAATCTCATGAAAAGTCAACTAGATAATACTCCTTTTATTTTCTAATGTTTCTTTAGAAGCTCCAGAGATAATGTTATAATTACATATTCATGACTGTCATAGTCCCTTAAAACTGTATTATTTATGACAATTAAAGGTATTTTCCCATTATTTAAATCAAATAGATTTCATGTTTACTCTCATTCCTAGATATTTCCCTGTATTTCCCATATAAACACTTCATTTCATAATGCACAAATTTAGAAATAAACCCTATTTTTTTCTTTATCACAGTGACAGTCACAATTTTATCGTGGAATTAAAAAGAAATTAGTTAATCCTCTACATATGCTTTCTTTCTGGTTTCAAATTAAGTTTTGTTTTTATTTTTGTTTTTTTTTAAGTTCTTATTTTGCTCTTTCTGAAGTGTTGTAAGTCAAAGACTTAAAAAATTCAACTGATTTTAAATAATGAATCTTTTTAGTGTTTATTGATTTACTTCAAAAGGACACTAAAAAATTATGCTTAGCCTGATTATGTTAGTCTATAGTACTCCTTAAGAAGTGACATTAGTAACTTATTTCTGTGTTCCAACAAATATATATTTAACTTAGTTTTTATAGAAATCTATTGTTAATGGTCTGCAATTTTAAGTCCATTTGTTGTTGTTGTTATGTGCCGTCGAGTTGCTTGTGACTCATAGCAACCCTATGTACAACAGCCTTAAACTCTGCTCTATCCTGTGCCAATTGCACTGACTCTGACACATCCATCCTGATTACCCTAGTCACTGAATCAACCCACCTCATAGAGGGTCTTCCCCTCCTATGCTGTCCTTTCACTCTCCCAAGCATCATGTCGCTCTCCAAGGACCTGTCCCTCCTTACAACATGTCCAGAGTATGTCAGATGAAGCCTCAGAATCCTTGCCTCCAAGGAGCAGCCTCGTTTAACCCTCTCCAGGATGAATCTGTTTTCTTGTCAGTACTCTTCTCCAGCACCACAGCTCAAAGCCATCAATTCTCCTTCTGTCCTCCCTAGTCATTGTCCAACTCTCTGATGCACAACAAGTGATTGCAAAGACCATAGCCTGTATCAGGTGCACCTTAGTCTCCAGAGTGACACCATTGCTCTCCAGTACCCTGGAGCGGTCCCTAACAGCACACTTTCCCATCACAATATGTTTTTTGATTTACTGGCTACTGGTGCCAAGAGTGTTGACACATAATTATTTTAGTTCATGAGTCAATTTCTATCCTTTCATTTATTAAAGCTATAATCATTTTTCCTTAAAGGCTAAAGATAAATTTCTATGAATTATTTTATTGGAATAAACAATTTTTCTTAACAAATCATGATATTCTTGAACACATCATTTTTATGTTTATAGGAGTAGCTTAACAGAGGCTATACCATAAAAATTCTTAATATACTATACATTTTCTTTTTATTTATCACTTTTATATGTACACTGCCTGGCTCTAAATCAATTTACAAACAAAATTGTGCTGCTGCTGTTGTTATTGTTATGTATCATTTATTCACTCATGATTCACAGCATCCCTGTGTATGGTAGCTCTGAACCTTTCCCTGTCTTAAGCCAGTCTTACTGACTCCAACACATCTAGTTGTCCCAGTTACTGTGTCAATTCATCTCATCCATGGTATCAAATTATTATTAGACATTAAAAACTGGGCAACAAATTATCCAACATATAACTTGAATGATGGCAAATGAAATTGATACATCACCAGTTCTTCTTCATCTTCTGTCTTAAGGAGTTCAGAGTTCATTTTCTTGCATGATATCTTACTCTCCTTATATTGCTTCATTTCTTGAGAAAAATAGTAACAGTTCTCTCCACAACAAGACCATTTAGACTTACATGTGTTAACTTCTTTTCCTGGAAAATAAAAGAGAAAATGCCATGATGCACATATTCAGAGAAAATTACTTTTTGCCTGAGAAATTCAGTAATCCTTCCTTTGCTCTTCCCAAATTTTTATTTTATGCTATGTTTGGATTTCATTTCTGCTCTCTCGAAAGTTGTTGTCTAAACAGAGTAAGGGAACACAGAATGATTGAAATCAGGATTGTGCATATCAGGGATATATCCAGTTTCCATGCCTATTCCATCTGTGTGCTGAACAAATAATTCATGAAGCTGGACTCTAGAAAGAGGAATATGACATCAGTATTGGAAGAAGACTAACCAATAACTTGTGTTGATGACACAATTTTGCTTGTTGAATATGAGGAGGACTTGAAATTCTAGCTATAGTATCAAGAACTATAGTCTTCACTGTGGATTACGTCTGAATATCAGGAAAACAAATTTCCTCACCATTTAGCCAATAGACAACATCATGATAGGTAGAGAAAGGGTTAGAGCTGTCAATGGCACCAACTTGTCTGGAGCAAAAATTAACACCATTAGTACCAGCAGTCAAGAGGTAGGAGAAGTAATGCATTGGGTGAATCCATTGTCAAGGACCTCTCCAAAGTACTGAAGAGCAATGATGTCAGCTCTAATACTAAAGTGTGCCTGATTCAGGCTATAGTCTTTTCAATTACTCGTTATGTAGCTGAGAGCTGGACCATGAAAATGATAGAAGAATTGGCATTTTTGTTGTTGTTGTTCTGGAGAAGAGTACAAGCATAAATATTTTGGGAAAGTTGCAGCCAGAGTTTTCCTTAGAGGAATAGATGATGAAGCTTCATCATACTTTGGACTTAGTGCTGGGAAATGTTTTTTTTTAAAAGAAGGCATCATGCTTGGAAAGATGAAAGAGAGGGAGAGAGGAAGACCTTCAATGAGATGGACTGACATAATGACGGCAACAATAAGCTCAAGTGTGTCGGACTTGAGGATATAATATAGGTAGGACAGAGCTTGTGTCTGCTGTTCATAGAGTCTTTATGAGCCATACTCAACTGGAGGGCACTTAATAACAGCAACAATAATTGACCTAAATTTAATATGCACTTTGAAAATCTCAATCTCTTATTATGTTTTACTGTTTGAATTCTTTTCAATTAAATAAGAATAGGAGTTGAACTATAAAGTTAATTAAGTCTATAAAATTTTTGAACTATGTATTAGATGAGAGATAGTTCTTGTGTCATAGTCTGTAAGGAGTTGTGCTGCTAACCCAAAGGCAGTATTTTTCTGGTAGTTAAAACTCACCAGAAAGTCCAAGGAGAAATATGGGCAATCTCCTCCCATGGAATTTACAGACTCAAAACCACTTAGAGAGTAAGTTGTGAATATATTGCGACTCAACAACAAGGAGAATAGAAAACATTAGCTGATAAATGGCAGAAAAGAACAAATGCTTTGCTTGGTTTCAATATTTAAGCCAGAAATACGTACCTGTGTTGAATAATTTTTCTGTGAAAGTAGTATTTTCACATGAGCATTTGCCTTCTTGTGTTGTGTTGTCCATGAAAGTCTTCTCTGATTGGAATTCCCCATGATTCTGGAAAACTTCATGCATCATTTTAATTTCAAGGAAATTCATAATAAATAAAAAGCAGGATTTTAATATGTAAATTAATAATATCAAGAACCATTTTTATACTTGTGTTTTTCAAACATTTCTTTTCCTTTTATTATTTATACCTATATTTTTATTGAAAATACATTCATTAAATTGAGTTGTGGTGCTAAAGAAGTATACTGAATAACCCATAAATGGCCAAAGGAACAAACAAGTCTGTCTTAGAGGAAGTCAAGTCAGCGTGTTACTTAGAGGCAAAGAAGGTGAAAGCTTGTCTCACATACTTTGGGCATATTGTCAGAAGGGGTAATTCTTTGGAAAAGGACATTGTGCAGGGAAAGTTTGAGGGTTAGAGAAAGACAATAAGACCTTCAACTAGATGAACTAAGACAGTGACTGTACCAATGAACTGGTGTAGAATGGAGTAAAGATTGGATTTGTTTCTTATTAGATTGCTAGGACTCATAGTCTATATTCAGTCCCAGATCTGCATCCAACACCCTAGAGCTCCTTCCTCACACAGCTGGATTCTGGGTTTGCCTTTTAAGCCCATAATTCCTTAATTATAAGAATGAAATTATAAAAATTACAGAGTTTCTGTCCTCAAATAATTAATTTTTTCTAATGAAGAGAGTGCGAAATTAGAGCATTATAAACGGTTGGAAAAACACAGATAGTCTTTTGATGTTCTTGAAACACAGAGTGAAGAATAATGATTTAGTGTAGAATTTGGTTTGGGAAGATAGTTTATCAAGTCTTCATGTAATTAATGACTTAACATTTTCTTTTGTGCTAAAAATAAAAAACTGTCAATGTTGAAGAGGATAGACTATAACATTTTGTTTAGCCGGAATCAATTTTGCAAGTAATGGTGTAGAACATGTTCCAATACATTTGTTGTTGTTGTAGTTAAATGCCATCGAGTTGTAGGAGACTCATAATGACTCTATGAATGAAAGACATGGTCATTTGTATAACTTTCATCCTTTCTCCAGGTTCATAGGGTTTCTGGAGGCAAACTATTTCGGAAGTGGGTGTCACTCCTGCTTCCAAGTTTGTTTTGATAGATTCAACCATTGTTATTTAAGAAATAGAGTAGATAGGATTTTTGTTCCTTTCCAAAATGTCAATTTTTAAGTGAAAAGTTGTGAGCTAAACAAAGAAAAAAGAAAGTGTAACCCTTAAGCAGTGACAAAAGTAAGAAGTAGTCTTCACTGAAGAAAGTAAACTGGTTATATTTAACAGTAACTTCTTATAAATATTTATATGCAAAACAGATAATCCAGGATTCTGGGTTTTATGAGGAGGAGTGTGGCATCAGAATTGGAAGAAGACAAATCAACTACTCTGTTACGCAGATGACACAACCTTGCTTGTTGAAACTGAGGAGGACCTGATGTAGTTGACTGCAGACTGAGATTGTTAACAACTTCATTTTACTTGGCTCCGCAATCAATATTCTTGATACCAGCAGCTAGGAAATTAAAAGATGAATTGCATTGGGAAAGTCTGCTTTCAGGGACTTCTACAGAATGCTAAAGAACAACAGATGTTGTTCTGGGGGAAAAGGTGCACCTTATTCAGACCAGGGTCTTCACAGTTAATTGCCATGTATCAGAAAGCCGGACAATGACTAAGAATGATAGAAGGAGAGTTGATACCTTGTAGTTGTGTTGCTGGAGAGAAGTATTGAATATACCATGGACTGTTAAGAGAACAAACAGGTTTGCCTGAGAGAAGGTCAAACCAGGCTGCTCCTTGGAGGCAAGGATCCTGAGGCTTCATCTGACATATTTTAGGCATGCTGTAAGGAGGAACCAGTCCTTGGAGAGGGACATCATGTTGGGGATGTTGGAGGGACAGCACAAGAGAAGAATACCCTCAATGAAATGGATTGACTCAGAGACTGGGTTAATGGGTTAGATGTGTCAGATAAAGCAGGGTTCAGAGCTATTGAACATAGGGTTGCTATGAGTCACACGTGATTTGATAGCACATAACAACAACTTATAAGTATTCTCAAAGAACAATTAAGAAAGCTAATTTAAAGAAATATTAATAAAAATTGTATTTTTGTGGCATTAAAGAATATTGATAAGGGGAAAAAAGCAAAGATTTTTTTAAAAAGTAAAGATTTTTAAATGATAAATGGCAATAAACAAAGAAAGAAACATCACTAGAGGACATCAACATAGATTTTTAAATAGAGAAAAATAATAAAGAAACTTGAATAATGATAGTTAAACTGATGTAACATGAAAAGCAGAAAAAAACTGAAAAAAATTTAAAGAAACCACAGAACAATGCAGGAATCCATTTAGCCCTTTGAAACTCAATGCTATCATGTATAAAATTATTATATACTGTAATGCAACTTGATTTATCCACAACATTTAAAGTGAGTTTAACATTTTAAAATAAGTTGATGTAACATACCATATCAATTCTATAAATAAGAACCAAATTATGTTCTCAAAAGAGTAAGAAAAGAAAATAAACAAAAGACTCTCCACAAACTAGGAAAATAATTCGGTGAAGAATATCTATTAAACTTTCACAGCTATCTTACTTAATGGTTGCAGACTGACTGATTTTCTTCAAAACAGAAAATATGGCAGATATCTGCTCTTGACACATTTACCCAACATTGTCCAAGATGTTCTTAAAAAAGATATGGATGACCATGTCATAAATAGCATCTATATTAGAAACAAGAAAGTAAAACATCTCTATTTGCAAATTTTAGAAAATTATAAGAAATACTTTGAAAATTATTAGAACTAAAACTTATCTAAGATTGCAAGGTATTTTTAATATGCAGATATTAAGACCCTTCTATATATTTGCAATAGGCAATACAAAAATGAAATTAGGAAACCAATTCCATTCATTTTAGTATCTAAAGGAAGAATGTACTATATTAAGTTTATCAAAAGAAATGAAAACTATTCACTAAAACCTAAC
Source organism: Elephantulus edwardii (assembly GCF_000299155.1). Classification (NCBI taxonomy): domain Eukaryota; kingdom Metazoa; phylum Chordata; class Mammalia; order Macroscelidea; family Macroscelididae; genus Elephantulus; species Elephantulus edwardii. Next base: position 1,516,263 of record NW_006399817.1, on the reverse strand, counting down.
GGGCACCAGTGAAAGAAAAGGAAAGTAAATATAATAAGTAAACCCCAAGTTGTGTGTGTTGTGCAAGTGAAACTCTATGCAACATGGATGAATCTGGAAGATGTTATGCTGAGTGAAATATCCCACTTACAAAGGGACCAATACTGCATAAGACAGCTGTTATAAAAATAGGACTGACACAGACCAGGGATAACGGGAAAATAATGAACAGGTAATGATCACTGCTTTGGAAAAAGTGAAGGAAGGACTATCTGAAAGGAATATATAATTAAGCATTGCACGTATGACAATTAAAAGTCTGGAACCATACATATATTTACAAAGTGAATTTGAGGAGAAGGGAGAAAAAGGGAAGAAAATTTATATCAATGAATTAATGAAAACCAACATTTCTGCAAATTTTTACTAAAATGATAATTTTTAGAATGAGATAAAAGGGAGAAAAACCAAAATAAATTCATTTTGATCATGTTGGAATGGACTTGTACTTTTTCAAACTATACATGGAACAGATCATCCAGTAGGCTGGGCTCTATGAGGAGAAGGGTGGCAACTGGATTGGAGGAAAAAGACTCGACCTGAGCTATGTAGATGACACAACCTAGCTTGTTGAAACTGAGGAGGACCTGAAGTACGTGTTGGTATCAGTCTAGAGACAAAGATATGCCTGATCTAAGCCGTAGTCTTCTCAATTACTTACTATGCATTCTCTGACAGCAATTGAGCTGGACAGTGACTAAGGATTATAGATCAAGAATTTATGACTTTGAGTTGTGATACTAGAGAAGAGTATTGAGTATGTCATGGAATAAGCCAGGCTGCTTTTTGGAAGCAAGGATTTTGAACCTTCATCTGACATACTTTGGGCATGTTGCACAGAGGGAGCAGTCATAGGAGGGTGACTTCATGCTTGGAAGGGTGAAGGTACAGAATAAGAGAAGACCTTGGATAAGACGGATTTACTTAGTGACTGAGGTAATGGCAGTAGGTGTGTCAGAGACAATGATGTTGGCTCAAGATAGAGCAGGGTTCCGAGCTATTTTACATTGGGTTGCTATGAGTTGCAAGCAACTTGATGTCACATAACAACAGTGTCTAGAAATCAGGCATGCTGCTAAACATAACACACAATAAAAAATAAGGCAAAATTTTATCTTCTCAACATACCAGTACTGTCCAGGTTGAGACTAATGTATTTTGCATTTTAGTAAAACACACAAACAAGAACCAAACAAACTAAAAACAAACAAACACAAATCCTCACTGCTTGCAACCAGTGTGTCCTAGTTGTTGTTATGTGCCTGGGAGTTGACACTGACTATATCTGAACCCTCAGTGAGTTTTCAGACACATTCATCACATGAAAGGAGATTGCCAATCTATGTCCTGCAGAACAGCTGGTGAATTCAACATGTGCTTTGGGATTTTGGGTTGAAAGCACAGCAGCTTTGCTCTAGACCAGGACAAAATTAGAGAATTAGAAAAGATATCATAGAAGGATTATAAAAGCCATCGATTCAGATAGGTTTTAAGGGAAACATATTCTTTCTACACTCAGATGTCATCACTTAGAGTAGAAATCTCATCCATGTGAGCAAAACACCTGAACCTTGCTCTATTCTGCACCATGCTCAGAATGTCCTTCATTTTGAAATCTAGTGTTGTAATGTCAATCCATCTTGTGAGAATCCTTTTCTTTTTCATTGACCCTCTATCTTATACAGCATGGTTATTTTTCCAAGGACTGGCTCCTCTTGAAAAGCATGCCCAAAATATGTGAGGCAATGTTGGATTATCCTTGCCTTTAAAGAGGACTCTAGTTGCACTTTCCTTAAAAAAAAAGTCTGTTTATATATCTTGTTGTGCTTGATATATTTAATACTCTTCTCCAACATCACAATTCAAAGCTATACTTCATTTTTCTGAAATCTTTATTCATGGCACAACTTTCAGAAGCATGTTGCTGTTATTGCTGTCTGATGCCGTCGAGTCGTAGATGACTCATAACGACCCTATGAACGAACGGCCTGAGCACTGTTCGTACATAGAGTGTCTGGAGGCAAGCCATTTCAGGAGTGGATGCCGCTCCTGCTTCCAGGCTTGATTTAGTCGGGAAGCTCCAGCCAACACTGTCCACCACGGGTACCCATTACCACGACTGGCACAATTCAGAAGCATAGGAAACGATTGAAATCACCATGGTTCAAATGTGCGACAATGATGAATGAAAATCCAAGTTTTCTGTAAAGTTTCATTAAAACATGAATAAAAAAATAAAATTAAAAAAATGTCGTGGCTTGTATCAGGTACACTATAATTTATATACAGACATCTTTACTCTTTATCATTTTAAAGTGGCTCTTGACTGCAGATTTACCCAAAGCAACAATATTTCCCTTTACTAACTCTTCAATAGGTATTGATCCTAGATCAAAGTAAAATTATATCATTGACAACTTGAATCTTTTCTCTGTATATTATGACAAAATACTTCTTTATAATACTCTTGCTCAATAAAAAAACACACCATTGAAGCTAAAAATGAAGGAATTTCAGACTTCTTCAACTTCTGCACTCTTGAATTCATCAAATATGTAATCAAGATGCATGAAGAATTATTGGTGACTAGAACATAAAAGTTGAAAACAAAGAATAAGGAATGATAGTTGGAAAATATGGATATAGTAACAGAAATGGAGCTAAAAATTGAATGATAGAATTTATATAAGTTTTGATTTACACATTGCAATGATTGATGTTGTTGTTACGATTTGACATAACCTATGAACTATAGATACGAATACTGTCTTATTCTGCACCATTGTTATTATTCCTGACACATTTGAACCCACTGCCACTGAAGACACTTTATCAATTCTTGTTGAGGATCTTTCTTTCCTTTGCTTACCCTCTCCTTTTCCAAGCATGAACAACATGTCCAAAATATGTGAGGGAAAACATCACTATCCTTGCCTTCATAAAGCACTATAGTTGCTCTTTCTCCAAGATACATCTATTTGAGTTTTTTTTGGCAGTCCATGGAATATTCAATATGCTTCTTTAATTCCACAATTCAAATGCTCAACTCTTTAGGTGTTATTTCTATTCATTGTCTAGCTCTCAGATGCAGGTTACTGGAAAGTGAGACTTGAATCAGTTGCACCTTACTCATTAAACTGACATAAGTACTCTTCAGGATTTAGGAACTATCCCTTACAGCAGCCTTTCTCAATCTTCTATGTCTTCTGATCTCTTTTTTGACTGCTGGAATCAAGGGTCTTGATTGTGGATCCAAGGAAGATTAAATCATTGACAACCTCAATATTTTCTCCATGTATGATGTAGTCTATGGGCCCAGTGGTGACGAGTTTTGGGGTTTTTTGATGTTGAGATTTAATACATATTGAATTTTTCAGTCCTTGATTCTCAAAAGCAAGTGCCTCAGTTCTTTCTCACTTCAACAAGCAAGGTTATGTGATCAGGTTATTGATCAGTCTTATTCTAATCCTGATGCCACATTCTTTTTCATAAAGTTCAGCTTCTCTAATTATTTTCTCAGTATATAGATTGAATAGGTATAAAAAATGGACAATGACAGGCACATACATTTCTTGACTTTAAATCGTGCAGTGTTTCCTTGCTCGGTTTAGACAAAAGTTTTTGGTGTAGGTATGGATTCTGTGTAAGCATGATTAGGTTTTCTGGAATTTCCGTCCTTCTAAACATTAAGCATAGCTTGTTATGATCCATACAGTTAAATGTCTTTGCATAGTCAATGAAACAGATACGTATTATTTTGGTAGTCTCTGCTTTCAGCCAAGATCCACCTGGTATCAACAATGATATTCCTGATATTCCATTGCCTCTTCTAAAGTGTGTTTGAGCTTCTTACAGTTCCCTGTTGGAGTATCACTCTGGATTTTTTTTCTATTTCAGCAATATTTTGCTTGCAGGTGATATTAATGCTATTGTTTGATAATTTCTGTATTCTGTTGGATTATTTATCTTGGAAATTGAGCAATTGAGAAGACATAGATATCATCCAATCAGTTGGCTAGGTAGTTGTCTTCCTAATTTCCTGGCACAGATTGGTGAGTACATTCAGAGATACATCTGTTCGTTCAAATATGTTAATTGGCATCCCATAGATTCCTGGGGCCTTATTTATTTACAAAGCCTTCTGTGCAGTTCGAACTTCTCCTACCATCACCACTGGCCCTTTAACATATACTTCCTGAAATTTTTCTATGTTGACCAATTATTTTCTGTATAGAAATTCCATGAACTCCCCCCTTTTTTTCTCATAAATCAGGCAATAACGTGATCAGCCATGCTAATAAAAAAAAACCAGGAATAATGGTGTTGCATTCATAGTGAAAAAAGATAATTTCAAGATCTATTCTTAAGTGAAATATGTGAGTAATAGGAATCTCTATGTACACTCAACAAAGACTTGTAAATACAATTATTGTTCAAAAATAAGCACAAATGGTAATGCTAAAGATGAAGCAATAGAGGAATTCCACCTAATTTTGCAGTCTGAAATTAGCCAAACATATAATCAACATTGAATAAGTCTTTGTGCAAATTTCAATCATTCTCTCTTCAGCTCCATTTATGTCACCGAATGCATGTTTTAAAACTACTGAATCTTCTTCTCTGTCCCCAACATTTGATTCCAGTCACCCATTATTATCAATGAATCTGGATTGCATGTTCAATAGATCTCCGACTGTAAAAGTTAGTAAAAATCTCTTATTTCCTCTTCTATGGCTCTGATTGTTGGTGCATATGATAGTGGTATTCACTGGACTTCCTTGTATGCATATGGATATTATTCTGTCACTGTCAATATTGTACTTCAAGATGGATCTAGAAATGACTTTCTTAACTATGAAAGCAAACTATATTTGGACCAAGAGGCAGTCTTCAGACCAGAGCAAGGAAACACTGTATTTTTCAAAATTGGGAAGGGCATATGCCAGGGATGTGTCCTGTCTTCATACCTTTTCAACCTGTATGCAGAACAGATTATCCCGGAGGCTGGGCTCTATGAAGAGAAATGTGGTATCAGGATTGGTGGAAGATCTATCAACAATCTGCGTTATGCAGATGACACAACCCTGCTTGCTGAATCTGAGGAGGACCTGACTGCAGCCTCCAATATGGATTGAGGCTCAATGTCAAGAAGACAAAGATTCTCACCACTGGACCAATTGGCAGCATCAGGATGGCTGATGATGAGATTGAGATTGTCCACAGCTTTAGTTTGCTTGGCTCCACAGTCAACACTCTTGGCACCAGCAGCCAGGAAATTGAAAGACACATTGCGGGAAAGTCTGTTGTTAGGGACCTTTCCAAAGTTTTGAAGAGCAATGGTGTCTCTCGAGATTAAGGCGCGTCTGATACAGGCTATTGTCTTTCCTATCACTTGTTATGCATCAGGAAGTTGGACAGTGACTAAGGAGGATAGAAGGAGAATTGATGCCTTTGAGCTGTGGTGCTGGAGAAGAGCATTGAGGGTACCATGGACTGCTAGCAAAACAAACAGCTTCATCCTAGAGAGGGTTAAAGTAGGCTGCTCCTTGGAAGCAAGGATTCTGAGGCTCCGTCT
>NW_006399817.1:1505940-1510549 GCF_000299155.1 Elephantulus edwardii | reverse complement strand
TAGAAGGAGAATTGAAGCCTTTGAGCTTTGATGCTGGAGAAGATTATTGAGGGTACCATGAACTGCTAGGAAAACAAACAGATTCATCCTGGAAAGGGCCAAACCAGGCTGCTCCTTGGAAGCAAGGATTCTGAGGCTCCGTCTAACATACTTTGGACATGTTGTAAGGAGGGACTGGTCCTTGGAGAGGGACATCATGCTTGGCAGGGTAGAGGGACAGCACCAGAGGGGAAAGCCCTTTATGAGGTGGATTGATACAGTGACTGGGGTAATCAGGATGGGTGTATCGGAGACAGTGCAATTGGCACAGGACAGAGCAGTTTGGGGCTGTTGTACACAGGGTTGCTATGAGTTGCAAGCGACTCGATGGCACATAACAACAACAACAACTTAATAAATATGTATTAATAATAATTAGTGACTATAATGAAAAAGTGGGAAACACATTAGAATGAGTGGTAGTTGGAATTTATGGATTTGGGAAAGAAATAAGGTTTATATCAAATGAGTGAATTTTGTACATTCAAAGATCTATTAATCTCAAATACCATTTTTAATGATCATAGGTAGTTACTATAGAGATGAACTTTACTGGATAGACAGCACAGGAATTGTAACGACTACATTTGTGGAAACAATCTCTGGAGAAGCTCAGTATCAGCAGTCAAAACCAGACCAGGTATTTTCCTTAAGGATTGTGGAACCAACCATTAATTACTTATATGCAAGTTCGAATTGAAGGTGAAGAAATTAAAAGAAGTCCACAAGAACCAAGACAGTTATCAGTTTATCCCACCTTAATATTTAAACCATCTCAGAAATATATTTGGTACATTAAACATTAATTATTGAAGGTTAAACAAGTTATGGAATGACATTAAGGACATCACTCATGAAGAAAGCAGAATGTCATGGAAATAAGTATAAAGAAAAACCAAAATGGATGTCAAAAAAGAGACTCTGAAACTTGCACTGAAGACAATGGGGAAGAATACTGAAGTAAGAGGGCTGAGTAGATGGTTTTAAAGGACAGCTCAAGAAGACAAAGAACTGGAGTATGAAAACCAAAAGGAAGGTTATGTTGGGCTTGTTTCAAGCTGAAAGAATTGCAGAACACTTTCACTTCTCAAGTTGCAATAAAGGATTCTACAAGAAAAACCTTCGGTGAGGTAGGAAGTCTTGAAAGAAAATGGAAGTAATACACAGAGCTACTATAAAAAAATATTGGTTCAGAAACAGAATTGTGCAAATAGATGGCTGTCCAGATGAAAGGAACAGTGTAAGTCAAAATGTAGAGACAGAAAAGTTTAGAGAACGTGTGAGGAATAACAAAATATCATTAATATTTAAAATATGTTTAGACATGTGGAGGAAAATTTAGAACTATGGGTTGAAACTAGACCATGATTCATTAATCTATCTATAGTTCTAAGAGTGGGAAATTACTTCATTATAGAATGAAAGGCCATAAATCTTTCCTTCTTATTTACATGACATGGTGAGAGACATAATTGTGGGAATGTACTTGCCAGTTGAATATATTAATTTAAATAACATTTATAAAATAAATATTTAATTGAATATTTAAAATTTTGAGCTTAAGAGAGATTAAGCAGTAAATGAAACCTTCCTAGAAGAAAGATATATTAGTTTATATTACACTTTAAGGGGATAATTTTGGTTTTTTTTACACATAAGACCTGTTTGCATTTTTAAAGCATGGGAGGCAATTTTCCAAGTGGTTTTAAAAGAGGTAATTTCTTTACAGATTTCAAGGAATTTAAAACAGATAAAGAGGATTGACATTGAACTGAAAGAAAATTTCTTAAATGTTTCATTTTGTTGAATATATTCTCACCAAGTAATAGAGTAGAACCATTAACGAAGAAAATATGGAATGCTTCATGAATTTGCGTGTCATCCTTGAGCAGGGGCCATGCTAATCTTCTCTGTATCATTCCAATTTTCGTATATGTGCTGCCGAAGCAAGCACAAGGGGATAATTTTTAAAATAATTTAAATATTAAATGCAAAATGGAGGTGGAACACATTTCAGGAAGTATCATAAAGAAAATATAATGTATACATATTATTTACTATAAAAAATCAAATACAGCTTTTTCTATTTAATAGCCTAAATATAATTCACGCTTCTTGGATTATCTGAGCCATGAGGAATTTAGGAAATTTTCAAGTGACTTCACTAGTGAATATGGGGGAGGTGTTTGTGTGAACAGAATTGGGAATTATATTATGGAAATATTCTCTATATTGGGACTGATTCTCCATTAAAAGTACCAGGTGGAGTAGCAGGAGGGGAGATGGTCTGTCTTTCTCTCATGTAGCTGCTATTGGATTCAAACCATCAGAAAGACTTTGAGTTAGCAATAAACTCCATCAGAGTTAAATGGAAGAAAGAAAAATTAAAAAAAAAACAAAAGCAAAAAAAATACCCCCCAATACAAATGAAGCAATAATTTATTATATTATAGGAGACGTGTGGTCAAACCTTTAACTTACCCATAACTCCTAAGATTGTGGTTGTTGATAGGAAAAACAAACAGATTATTCCAAGGATCAATACAGTGAAATGATAGGATTTCTGAACCGAATTCCCTGTACAGAGAAAATATATTGATGAAATTAGCAGGGAAAAGTTAAACTGAATCAGAGAGTTTAGAGAGAAAATTTCTCCAGAACTGATCTCAATTCTCTAGTATGTCAGTCATTTATAATCCTAAACTTAAACTAAAAAGATACACGACTTGAGAGTTAGATGCCTTACTTCTACTCTTTCTTTTTTTTCCCACTGTCTTTTTTTTAATCATTTTAATGAACATTTACAGAGAATTTGGATTTCGATTCATTCATCGCTGCACTTCTCTACCCGCCCAGCCCTCTCCCCCCCCCCCCCCGTTCCTCTCTTTCAAAAGTAAAAGAAAGACTCCCTCCCTGGAACACAATCCCCCCGCACCCCTCCCACCGCCCCAAGTACATTCCACTATGCAACCTTAATTGTGGACTCTTGTGATAACCATCTATTAGCCTGACTTTCTGATTTCTGAGGAATTTATTACTATAATGCTATAGAAATATTTATTTTCCTGATCTTGCTCAATAATTTATGAATGTTAACTTGTATATGAAAATAAAGGCTTATTTTTTAAAATATAAAGATCTTTTAAATTATATTAATATAAATCATTTGTATTTATCTAAAATTAAAATATATTTATTTCATAAACCTTAATTGCTTACATATGTATATATGCATTTATCATTTTTTCATTGTAATCTATACTGTTTCAGCTACAGCTGTTGTATAAACTGATTTGCAAGTGTATCAAATATTCTTTAGCTCTTTATTGAAATATCATAGAATGAGGTCTTACTTTAAACCAAAATACTTACTACTATTTTATACATCTGAAGAGGAAATCTTTCTCCTTTTTGCCTCTTATGAATTCTTGAATATAGAATATATTTTAATTAAACAGTTGGTTTTCAGGGTTGTTTTTTTCTTGTAAGTTAAGTAGTAGTTTAAGCCACCTCATGACACCAGGCAAACTATTCAGAATAGTGGATTTTATTTTAAAGTTACTAATGGAAGCAGGAGTGGTATCCACTTCCTAAACAGCATGCCTCCAGAAACTCTATGACTTTGATAAATATCGATAGTTATAGAGGGGCTTTGGACTTTTTGTTCACAGGGTCGTACTCAACTCGAAGGCAATCAAAACAACAACAATTGATATAAGTTTCTCCTTGGAGGCTAGAACTTTGAAATTCTGTCTCACATATTTTGGGTATGTGGCCAGGAGGGACTGACCCTTGGAAAAAAAAAACATCATGTTTGGAGAAGTAGAGGGACAGCACAGGAGAGGAAGATCCTCAATGAGATAGATTGATTCAGTGACTGGGGTAATGGGGTTAAGGTGTGTCCAAGTCAGTGAGACTGGCTCAGGACAGGACAGCCTTCAAAGCTGTCATATATAGGGTCACTATGAGTCTCAGGCGACTCAAAAGCACCTAACAACAATTCATAAACATTGATATGGGTAAAGAATTGGAAGACAGGAGAATACAGGTCAATAAACTTTACCTATGCTTTTACGTGTTACAGTTCTTTATTAGATTCAAAATCCTAATTATAAAGAGTAAATGATCTGCTTTTAATCTTTGGAGATTAAAGAGCTATAGGTGTAGGTTCACATTCACATTTATAGAGCAGGCACATTATGAATATGTCAGAAGGGAGTTAACAAAATGGAATATTTCCCTTAAATGAGTTTTCTCTAAAAACTCAAATTCATATTTAAAAGATGAGGACAGGTAAAACTTACTTTTTTTAGGTATTTGCTTGCTGGAAGATAATGCTATATTTGCATATATTTCATTATCTCCATTCATCTCTGAAAGATATTGAGACAAGAACTCAAAAAAAGTTAACAAATTGTCTGTATTTTGCTAAAACAACCTTTCCTCTACTTCTCTTTAGTTAACGAAATATATCATTTAACTACTGATGATTTAATTTTTATATACCAGTGAAATACAGATAATTTTTAAAAATCTTATTCTAAATATTATGTTATAAATTTATCAAGTG
>NW_006399817.1:1505267-1505825 GCF_000299155.1 Elephantulus edwardii | reverse complement strand
TTTTTTTTCTTCACACATTATTATTGACTCAAAAACAATTTGTTAGATACAGCACCATAAATTTTTATTAGAAGGGCTAAAAGCAACTAACAGTTTGAAATACTAATTTCACTTGCAAACTCTGGACAAAAGTTTATTTAAGACTCAAATATCACTACACATATTATAATAAATAAATGTATGTACAGAATACAACTTGAAATGTATGCACATAATAAAATGTCATGCTCAATAACTCATGAATACATTAAATTACACAAAATTTCTTTTTATTTTCTCAGGAAATTGAGCCGTACTCTTATTTTTCAGAATATGTCTGAAAATATTTAGACCTTCAGCATAGATAAACATTCATTTTGCAGCACCTAGTAATTTTCCATAAGAAAACCTCTTATCAAAATGCAAGATTGATAAAGAAATCCATTATAATGCATTGTAAACTTCTATACTTATTTAGAAAAACTGAGGAAATTGGAAACTCTATTTTAAAGAAGCTAAATTGAGCTATGAACATAAAATAGTTCTCCATAATATTTACCATAATTTTATAGTAAATAA
>NW_006399817.1:1504438-1505167 GCF_000299155.1 Elephantulus edwardii | reverse complement strand
ATTATTATGTAATAATTTACCATAATATTATGTAAACAATTAATTGGGCAATTACTTACTTATTCAACTCTATACTCACTAGTGTGCCCACTTGGTTCTATTAAAGTACTTGATCAAAATTGTTATGTTTCCAACAAAGTTATCAGCTAAATCAATGACAAACCTTGAAAAACCTAGAAAATATAATTCAGCATGCAAATTTGCCACCTGGATTGGTAAATTTATTTCTCTATGATACTAAATTTATGATTTTTTCCCAGAATTCTATTATTATGTTCTGCACACACAATTTAGAGGTGGCTAAGGTAACAGATAGATATATGTGTAAAATAACAGTCCTCTTTATAGTTAATGGTACCTGTTTCCATGTAGAAAAGTTTCTGCTGGCAACAAAGTCTGGTCAGAATCAAAGATGTCTCCTCTACTGTAGAGACCTATGCATTTGAGTCAATACTCGATGTTTTTTTTTCTTCGGTTATTTATCACATCTGCTATTGTTATCAAAAGGCTTCAGCACTTGTCAAGTATAAATGAAGATGTGTGTAAGCAACTCATATTTGTGGTTCAGCACTCATCTGCATCTTTAATTAGTGAAAACCTGTGTTTTGTCTGTTTTTAATAGAGGAAATGAATGGGCAAGATAACTTAAAGGGCCATATCCATTTTACATTTCACTGAAGCAAATACTGCACATTAGATATAATTCTAAAATCTAATATTTTAAAATAT
>NW_006399817.1:1487764-1504308 GCF_000299155.1 Elephantulus edwardii | reverse complement strand
TATATATATACCAAGTAGTCAGAACCAACTCATAGTTGACTTGGTAGAGGATTTTCAGAGGCAGTATATTGAACAGCAGGAAATTGTCCATTTTTCTTCTGCAGAGAACTGGTGTATCCAAATCTCATGTCTTTGGCTTGGCAGCACAGTTCCTTACCATCAGATCCAGAAAAATATACAAACAATGTTATTATTATGTGCCGTCGAGTGAAAACCAAATCATAGCTGACACTCCAGCAGATTTTCAGAGGCAATAAAATAGAAGGGACCAGATTGCCCATCTCTCTGAAGCAGCTGGTAGATTCAAACCACACGCCTTTAGGTTGACAACTCAGCTTCTTATCCACTAAGTCACCAGAGCTCCTTATGCAAGTACCAGTAGATTATTATTTTGCTCTTTGTAAAGAGTACTTTTAACATACGGTTCATTAAATTGAAGTCACTTACTCCTTGTTTCTTTGAAATAATATGAAAATGCAAATTCTTTATTCTTAAAATAATAATTTCTATTATATGATTTTTCACAGTTCATTAAATGAGCTTATTAAATACAAATGCACAATATATTTTTAAAAAACCTTTCTTTTTCTTTCTTCTCCAATACTGACTAAAATAAATGCAAAAATACATTATTTTTCTCACCAATATCTGTTGCAGCACTTTCTGTGGTGTTGTTATTAAGTGCCCTTGAGTCATAGGCGACTCACAGTGACCCTATGAATGAAAGTGCTCAAAATTTGCATGACTTTCATCCTTTCTCCAAGTTCCTGGAGGCAAGATATTTATGGAAGTGGATGCCACTTCTGCTCCCAAGCTTGTTTTAATCAGGGTGCTCTACCAAACATTGTCCACCATGGGTAACCATTATTGCATTTGACATATCAGGGTCACAGTGTTTGGCTCACAGCAACCACAAGTTACCTCTTTATGGAAAGTGGTCATACTAGGGCTATACAACCTAGAAGAATGTTTGACCAAAACCATTTAAAAACAGGCCAAGAGAGAAATAATAAAAGGTGATACAGAACACTATAAGACATTAATTTTACTAGAAATAAGCTAATTTCTTTCAAAACCTATTTTGATATAAAAATAAGTTTCACAGTTGTTTCCATAAAGAATAAGTGTGACTTTAGGACAACAAATATGTTTTAATATAAAAAATAAGTATTCACAGATGTTTCCATAAAGAATGGGTGTGACTTTAGGACAGCATTGGGTGTTTATTTGATAGTATGTTGGAGAACACTTATTAAGTTTTAGTTTTAACTTTTTTTTTCCATCACAGTAGTATTTACTTATTGGTATTTTGACAATTTAAAGAATGACATTTTTCTATCCATTGCTCTAGTGGTCAGGTGGAATGTGTAAGTAAAATGAGGATTTGAGGTTCCACTTGTACTCCTTAGTCTGCATGGGGTTATGGCTTCCAGCTGCCTTAGATGTGGACCCTTGAATAATTTTTTATCAGTGTCTTCAGCATCATCCATTGCTGTGAGATAAACATAAGAGAGTAAAGAAATCAGGTGGTAAAAAGCATAGTCTGAGAGAGCCAGGTGGAGCCAGGATCAAAGTTCTTGAGATGGAGACAGATTTTGCTTACTTGAAGGAATTGCTAACTGCAGACGCTACATGCACCTGTGTTTCTGGACTGAAACTAGGCTTTTACTGTGTGATATCCTTAGCTTGCCAAGCTCAACATGTTCTGCTAATAAACCCCAAAATGTGAGTAAAATGGGATAAAGTCTGTGTGGTCATTTACATAAATATCAGACCTAGTTATTAGTAGCGATAGGGGCAGTAGAGAGGAGAAACTATGTCCAAACTTACAGGGATCGGTTATATACTGTAGAAGTTGTTGTTGAAGACTATTCTCCTTCTGGGAGATAGTAAAGTCTGACTTGGCTGTCTTTCTCTGTACTTGCTCCTTTGACACTTGTTTTCTCCGATTTCTCTAAATGTGACCCCAAAATCAAGCAGATAGTCTGATATAATTTCTGGGACATTTGCTTTCATATTTACATCTAATACTTGAAAGCTAAAGATCAAGAAATTAATTCCTTTTTGATGTTTGAACTTTATAAAAACTTGCATCACAAATATCCAATTTATAACTCAACATAAATTTTATGGGTTAAAATGAAGATTGAGCTTCTTCAGAGGTTCTTTCCACAGATGTAATCTATCTGAGAAGAATGGGAATCCCAGACTCTTGATCATGCTAATGTGAAACCTATGCTTGGACCAACAGGCAGTCTTCAGAACAGAGCAAGGAAACATTGCATGGTTCAAAATTGGGAAGGGCGTATGCCAGGGATGTGTCCTGTCTGCATACCTTTTCAACTGGTATACAGATTATCCGAGAGACTGGGCTCTATGAAGAGAAATGTGATATCAGGATTGGTGGAAGATCTGCGTTATGCAGATGACACAACCCAGCTTGCTGAAACTGAGGAGGACCTGAAGCGCCTGCTGCAGAGTGTCAAGGACTGCAGCCTACAATATGGATTGAGGCTCAATATCAAGAAGACAAAGATTCTCACCACTGGACCAATTGGCAGCATCAGGATGGATGGTGAAGAGATTGAGATTGTTCACAGCTTTAGTTTGCTTGGCTCCACAGTCAACACTCTTGGCACCAGCAGCCAGGAAATTGAAAGACACATTGAGATGGGAAAGTCTGCTGTTAGGGACCTTTCCAAAGTTTTGAAGAGCAATGGTGTCTCACTGGAGACTAAGGTGTTTCTGATACAGGCCATGGTCTTCGCAATCATCTGTTATGCATCAAAAAGTTGGACAATGTCTAGGGAGGATAGAAAGAGAATTGATGCCTTTGAGCTGTGGTGCTGGAGAAGAGTATTAAGGGTATCATGGACTACTAGGAAAACAAACAGATTCATCCTGGAGAGGGTGAAGCAGGGCTGCTCCTTGGAGGCAACGATTCTGAGGCTTCATCTAACATACTTCAGACATGTTGTAAGGAGGGACCAGTCCTTGAAGAGAGACATCATGCTTGGGAGGGTGGAGGGACAGTGCAGGAGAGGAAGGCCCTCTATGAGGTGGATCCACTCAGTGACTGGGGTAATCTGGATGGGTGTGTTGGAGACAGTGCGATTGGCACAGGACAGAACAGAGTTTAGGGCTGTTGTACATAGGGTCGTTATGAGTTGCAAGCTACTTGAAGGCACATAAAACAATAACAACAACAAAATGAAGATTGATATTTTGGAGAGCATTTACAAAAAAACTGTTTGGGGTTTTTTCCCCCCTCACTCGTTTTTTAATTGTGATTTTAAGGAACGTTTACTGAAAAGTTGGATTTTTCATTCATTCATTTGCTCATTTTGCATATTCAGTTGCACATTTTCCTCCCTGCGTATCCAGTTAATTTTAAAGAAAAATCATCATGCATTGTTGCATAATTTCCTCCCTACCCCAGTCCACTTTGCTAGGCACCTCTTATTCTAAACTTTTGTCATACAAAATCATTCCTAACCATATACTGTTGGTGAAAAATATTAAATATACCATGGCAGGCCCAAAGAATAATAAACTTTGTCTTGGAAGAAGTGAAACCAGGATACTTCTTAGATGCATGGATAGTGAAACATTATCTCACATATTTTGGATGTGTTATTAGGAAGGGCCAGTCCTTGGAGAAAAGCATGATGTTCTAAAACCAGAAAGTCAATGAAGGAAAGAAAGACACTCCACAATATGAAATGTAATAGTGACCACAATAGTGCTAAATGTGTTATAGATTGTGAATATGGCCCCCAAATGTAAAGGATTGCTACGTGCCAGATCATAGCACTAACAGCCACAAATATTAATTATACAAAGAATCTAAGACATGCCAATTTTGAAGATACTGCTTGTTAGTGTAGTTTAAAAAGTATATAATGTTGTAGGAATGTGGTATCTAATTTTAGGGTAAATTGTTAAATATTTTGGATTTATTTTAAAGACTAGTTGATGAGACCCTTGAGGATTATAATATATTAATAGAAAATTGTAAGAATGAAAACTGTGCGATATCTTTTCAACATGTATGCAGAGCAGATTATCCGAGAGGCTGGGCTCTATGAGGAGAATTGTGGCATCAGGATTGGTGGAAGATCTATTAACAATCTCTGTTATGCAGATGACACAACCTTGCTTGCTGAAACTGAGGAGGACCTCATGCACTTGCTGCGAAGGGTCAAGGACTGGAGCCTTCAGTATGGACTAAGGCTCAACGTCAAGAAGACAAAGATTCTCGCCACTGGACCAATTGGCAGCGTCAGGATGGATGATGAAGAGATTGAGAGTGTTCACAGCTTCACTTTGCTCGGCTCCACAGTTAACACTCTTGGTACCAGCAGTCAGGAAATCAAAAAGCGTATCGCGATGGGAAAGTCTGCCGTTAGGGACCTCTCAAACGTACTCAGGAGCAACAGTGTCTCTCTGGAGACTAAGGTGCGCCTGAGACAGGTCATGGTATTTGCAATCGCTTGTTATGCATCAGAGAGTTGGACAATGACTAGGGAGGACAGAAGGAGAGTGGATGCTTTTGAGCTGTGGTGCTGGAGAAGGGTACTGAATGTACCCTGGACTGCCAGGAAAACAAACAGATCCATCTTGGAGAGGATTAAACCAAGCTGCTCCTTGGAGGCAAGGCTTCTGGGGCTTCGTCTGACATACTTTGGACATGTTGCCAGGAGGGACGGGTCCTTGGAGAGGGACATCATGCTTGGGAGGGTGGAGGGACAGCGCAGGAGGGGAAGACCCTCTATGAGATGGATTGATTCGGTGACTGGGGTAATCGGGATGGGTGTGTCAGAGGCGGTGCGGTTGGTGCGGGATAGAGCAGGGTTTAGAGCTGCTGTGCATAGGGTCGCTATGAGTCGGAAACGACTCGATGGCACATAACAACAACAACATATCAGAAAAAAATTATTCGAAGTCTGATAATTTTTTCTTAGAAATGATGCTTTCGTTGTCACAGTGTCATGACTGACTCATAGCTCTCCCTCCACTGGGCTTCCGAAGTTATAAATTGCACAAGAAGAAATGTCCATCTTTTTCCCATGGATTTAGGTGGATTGGAACAGGCAGAGAAGCTAAGATTTTGTGTTACCAGAGCAAAACAGTATGGACTAATACTAATACTAGTATACACTTTTTAGGAGTAACCTTTCAATATCAGATAAATTAACCCTTAATTATTATCTTTAATTATTAAATTTAGAAAAATCCTTTAGATAATTTTATTAGTTTCTAAGTGAATTTATAGGCTAATTTATAGCATGATTTTCAGTATTTTGTTTGCCTATTGTCTAAGGACATAATGGTATGATTTGAGAGCTATGTAATACTTTTTCCAGGGAGTACTGGTGACATAATCAATAGAGAGTTGGTTTAACCAAAGGTAGGTGGCATCTTCAAGACAGTTTGAATCCACCAGCAACTCTGTTAGAGAAAGATGGGCAGTCTCCACATGTGTTATTTATAGTCCTTGAAAACCTGCTGGAAGGTCAGTTATGAGTGGCTCCAAAATGGATGACAGTAAGGGAGAGAGAGAGAATTCTTTCAGATTTCTGTTTCAGATAAAGAAGTAATTGTTGGTGCATGAGTTGGAGTTTGGGAAATGGCCAAAGGAAATATATTTACTCTAAAAAGATGTGAATTTTTTTATTTAAAAAAATCTCATTTATTTTATATATTAATTTTTGTTATGCAAAGTAGTTCAAAACACTTTTTAAAAAACATTTCTTGTATTTATTTTTTGTGGGTTTTTTTA
The DNA here is from genome assembly GCF_000299155.1 of Elephantulus edwardii. Classification (NCBI taxonomy): domain Eukaryota; kingdom Metazoa; phylum Chordata; class Mammalia; order Macroscelidea; family Macroscelididae; genus Elephantulus; species Elephantulus edwardii. The sequence goes on along the minus strand of NW_006399817.1, from coordinate 1,498,526 downwards.
TTTAATGTCTATAATCTGGAAACTATGAACTTGGAGAAACGATGAAAGTTATACAAGTGTTCAGGTCTTTCATTTATAGGGTCTCTATGAGTTGTCTACCACTCGACACAACTTAGCAACAACAGTATATATCTACATATGAGCAATAACCTTTTTTATAAGAAATGCAAACCAAGAGAATCTGAACTTATTGTACATTCTATGTGCCATTAAATTTTATATATCATTAGTATAACTTATTTGTGTATTAATTCTATGATTGTTGTTTTGTGCCGTCATGTCAGAACCAACCTATAGCTGTGGATCTATTTTGAAAGATCATCAGATGTTGTGGAGCTGAGTGTGCCTCTGAGATCTTCCCATGCAGGTTGCTGACTCTCCTGCAGGTTTTCAGAGGCAGTTCAGCACATGGGAGGAGATAGCTCATCTTTCTCCTCAGAGCTGTTAGTGGGTTCAAATCATGTGCCTTAGAGATTTTAATGCAGATTCTTATCACTAGGCCACTCGTTGTTATTGCTGTTGGGTACCTTTTAATCAAGTACAACCTGTAGTAACCCTATGAACAACAGCTCTGAACACTGTCCTATCTTGTGTCATCCTCATGCTGCCTGACTCACTAGAGCCCATTGCAGTGGTCACTGTTCAGTACACCTGGTTGAGAGTCTTCCTCTTCTTCACTGACCCTCTGCCTTTCCAAGCATCATGTCCTTATCCAAGGAATAGTCCCTCCTAGCAACATGTCCAAAATATGTGAAGTGAATCTTTATTATCTTTGCCTCCAAAGAGTATTATAGCTGTTCTTTCTCCAAGACATATTTGTTTGTTCTTTTGACATTTCATGGGATGCTCAGTACTCTTCTCCAACACCACAGCTCAAAGGCTTCAGTTCTTCTTCTGCTGTCCTTATTTATTGTACAGATCTCAGATGTATAGCAAGTGATTGGAAAGACAATGGCCTTAATCAGATGTACCTTAGTCCTCAAACTGACATCTTCGCTCCTTAAATATTTGGAGAGGTCCCTAACTGCAGACTTCCTCAGTGCATTAAATCTCTTGACATCCTCCTGACTGCTGATACTAAGGCCACCAGAGCTCTCTACTAATTCTATTGTTGTTGTTTTTGTTTATTGCCATCAAGTAAAGCACGACTCATAGTGACCCTATGAACAAAAGGTCTGAAGTCTTTCTATAATTATTTCTCCAAGTTCATAAAATTTTCAGACTACTAGAAAAGCTAAAATAAAGTTTTAAAGTATAGGATTTTATCTGAATAAAGATTAAATCCTGAATTTAATCTGGTGGATCAGGCACGCCTTATTTATTCAATGACATTCTTGTTCCTGAATACTTTGAGGTAACTGACAGTAGATCAGCCTATTGTAATATGTCATTTGATTTCTAAATTGCTCCTTCCACGAATGTTGATTGTGGATCCTTGACAACTTCAATTTTATCTCCACATATGAAAACAGAAACAGTTCATTGAAAAGGCAAAAAAGAAATAAAAGATTTATTTGGTTGTCACAAACAACTCTGATACTTGTATGAGCATGCAGAATCTAAATCAAAAGGAAAATATGAGGAAATAGGGGACCAGAAGGAATATTTCAAAGAGCAGCTGGAGAAGATAAAAGGAAGAATTATAACAAAAATTAAAAAACATAAAGTTAGAAAACTAAGAAAAGAGTATGGTTGGCATTTCTAAATCTGAAAAAAATGAAGAAAAGATTTAAGATTCTATTTCTAAAACAATAAACAGAAAACAAAAACAGATGGAAGAAATACACAGAAAAAAAATACCAAAAAAAGAACTAGACAATATTGAACATTCCATGAAGCAGCATTTAATTAAGAACAACTGACACTTAACGAAGAAGTCTAAACATTACTAAAGGTAATTTTTAAAAAAATAATTAATTAGAAATTGAGATGTTTCAACAGATTTGGAAGAGAGCTGCCTGACCAATTGACTGGAAGAGGAGTACCTCTTGCTCATTTATGAATATTATCTAAAGGAAAAATAAAAGTGATGAAAATGAATGGAGGAATTATCAAATCATACCAATAATATCAAACACAATCTTTCTGAGGATTTTTTGGAAACTGGAAGAGCAATACATCTGTAGTATACATCTCTTCTTCTCAACTAGCTTTTGTCTGATAGTTTACATTTAAGACATGAGTAAAAAATGTACACTCCAACTATTTTGCCCATAAACAATGTTCTTTTGACCGTGATGACTAATAAATGGAAAGGTAAGAGTAGCTCCGAATTTAATAGCTATGGTTATGTATCAACTTGGTAGGACCATCCTTCTACAAGGTATTGTAATTACACAACTATCTAATTAAGTTTTCAACCTAAATGAACTGAATCTTATGTTACAATACCAAATTATTTTAGATATTGACTGTCAAAAGAAGATGGATGCATTACACAAAGACACTTAGGACACTAAGTGTTTTGGCATATTGTTATGTGCTATCAAGTTGATTGAATCCTGCCCTATCCTAAGCCAGTCTCACTGACTCTGTAATCTACGTTACACCAGTTACTGGGTTAGTCCATCTCATCCAGAATCTTTTTCTTCTAAGCATGTTTAAAAAGGGTTGAAGGACACTCAATCATTTCAGGAAGAAGAATACCATCAACTCAAATTATATGCTTTGATTATTGAACTGTATAAAAAGTAAAGAGTAAGAATAAAAAACAGCTTGTGAACTTGGAAAAAAGTGAAAGAATCAATGGTACTAAAGGGAAATGCTCAAATTATTCCATGAAATAGATGCAACCTTAAAAGTATTATTTATTTATGTCAAGACATTTGGAATATAGTTACCTACTCAACTAAGGTGGAAGAGATATATATTTACATCTATTCCTAAAAAACATGTAATTCAAGCAAACAGAGAACTTATTGAACATTAATGTTAACATTATATGCAAATAATGTCGTGTTGATGATGATCCAAAATCAGCTGGAGTAGAATATTGACAAGAAACTACCAGAAATCTAAATTGAATTCAGATGCTCTTATAGGGAAAAGAATATCATTGATCAAAACAGACTCTGAATGAAAATAGAGAATAGCAAAAAAATGTTTACTCGTGTTTTATTGTCTATACAAGGCATTTGGCTTGGTGGATTATAACAAATTACAAAGAACATCGAGAAAAATGAGAATTCCAAGTACTTAATTGTTCTCGTGTAGAGCCTCTACATAAAGCAAGAAGTAGTTGTTGGAATACAGCATGGTAAACAGTACAGTTTAAATATAAGAAAGATGAGCGCCAAGGTTATATTCTTTCATCATATCTATTCTATATTCATGCTTAACAAAGAATTGGAGAAGCTGGTCAATATCAAGAAGAGTGTGGCATGATTGCTATGCAGATTGCTTGTTGAAAATGAAGTGGATGGACTTCAAGAATATAATGAAGATCAAATACTAAGATCTTCAATATGGCTACACCACCACATAAAACAAAGAAATAAGAATGGCATCTCAATATTAAAGAAAAATCCTCATAACCAAGATAATAACCCTATGCAGCTTTATTTTTCCATCAGAATCTACTCAATGTCAATAGATATAAGCCTAAATCTGCTTACTTATATTGCTTATATTTATTGCTTATAGTGACTGTAGAACTGACATTTTTATCTCTTACCTAAGTATATACAAGTTGAATTTATATTCTAGTTAAATTTTAAGTGATAGAACACATATATACACTCCTCAGAGGAAAAATGGTAATCATATAACAAAACTATGTAGTATAAGGATTTCATTTCACTATAATTAAGCAAAGGTATCATTGAATGGTCTAATGCATATAAGTTTGTTCTATATTTGTTCATGATAAGTGTTAATAACTGTGAATATTTTCTTCCTAATACCTTATAGTTATTTGAATACAAGTTGAATATAATTTCAAAGCAATTGTTGTTGTTGCTATATGCTGTCAAGTTTAAACTGCCTTATAGCTAATCCTCCAGTCAGTTGTTAGAAACTATATATTGTATGGGAGGAGATTGTTCATCTTTCTCTTATAGAATAACTGATATAATCAAATAATCTGTCTTTAGGTTGTCAGCTCAACTCCTTTTAAAGTAATGTAACCTTAAAACTTTATAACTAAAATATAAACACAATTTTAAAAGATCAGTAAAAGTAATCAATGATGGTGCCTATTTTAAACCCTGCTGTTCCCTTACCAGACAGTGTAGAAATACCTGCTATGATTTATAAAATTTTAAATCTCTGTTAAAGAGATTACATCTTTCTCTCATGGAGTTTCTGTTGGATTCAAGCCACTCACATATCAATTAATTTTATGGTTCCCTCAGAATTATAAAAGTAATTCCTGATACTTTAATAAGTATCTTCTACAGTCTCATATACAAATATAAGGATTTTTTTTTCAATTTGCCTTCTTTGTCTGTTATATATTTGAATGTGACATAAATTTTAGACTTACGTGTGTGAGACCACATGAGCAGAACCAGGCATGAAATATTGAAATATTTATGACAATTGTGATTGTCTGAGTTGTATTAAGTGGTTTCACCCATACTGGCTTAAATATACATGGGTTTCTATGAGGTTATAACCTCAAGGAGATGTATATGTCTATTTTTATTTAGGTATAGTATCTATCTATCCACTTCAAATAGTGTATTTTGTGATGTTAACCAGATAAGCAACAAAGATAGATTGTCAGTGGTTGAAGAGAGTATGTCTTTCACATGAAAATAGTTGATGGAGATTGGCTAAATGAAGTAAATTAAGCCAGTGTCCACAGTTGCATAGATGTGATCCATGTTACTTCTATTTTACATTTCATGTAGGCTATTACTAAAATTTCTATCTGTTTAACAGAACATCTATTATTGAATATACTTTTTTTCCTTGATTCTTTGGTTCTCAGGTCTTCCCATTTCTAGATACATATATCATATATATATATATATATATATATTACATCTTATATGGAAGTGTGTCTTAATTCTCCTATCAACATCTTTGTGGATTTTTTTGGGTTGTTTTTCTTGTTTTGTTTTTTGGTTTTGTTTTGTTTCTGTGATTGGCTCAAAGTAATAAATAATCTAAAGATCTCCATAATGGCAAATGCTTCAGACACTGAGCAATTCTTGTAAATAATTTTAATTCAGATTGTTAATAAAATAACAATTTTGGTTAATTTATACTTGCCTTTGTAGTAACTCCTACAATTTATTGAGTGTTATTTGATAAATTATATTATTTTATAAGATTTGTAGTTAGTTTGCATTTAAATAATTAGTTATGTTTCCCCCCCCCCAATGTGTGGAATGAGTTAATTTAGTTAGTCCTGTGGCCTACCCAGATGGTATAGTATCGTGGCAAGAGAAGAACTTGTACAAATATTGAGATGGACTTGAATATCTAAGAAGGTGTATTTGCATCTATAAGGGGATGGATTTGTCGTCTAAAGTATATCTACAAAAATGGAAGTAATTCTTGTGACACTGGAAAAGAGGAAATAAGTGGGGAGAAGATGGAAGACAGAGAGTTAACAGGGGTGAGATAGATATATGTAAATGTGAAACCATTATAAAAAGCTTTAATTTTTCTACTAATGTAGTAGGAAGTTAACAGAAATTTTTAGTAGACAGATGGTAAGAACAAAAGTATTTTCTTAAGTCTCTGAATCAGGTCATGAAAGTCTGGTCAGTGTGACTGATCTCCTGCCCCTTTGTGTCCCCTGAATATCTGCACTGAGAGACAGCAGCAGATGGGAGCTAGAAAAGTAGGATGAACCTTCCCAGGGGGGCTGACAAGCTCTGCTTTGACAAAGATGAGTTCCTGCTGGTCTGCAGAGGGGCTCTCAGTCCCTAGCACCAGCCCATCTGTGCGCACCTGTGCCCTCCATATCCCCTCCTGGGGCCTGTACTCCTGTCACCATACTGCATATGGTATGCGCCCCATCCTCCATTAGTTGCATAGGTGGACACAGGGCCTGACCTGGGGCGGGGCTCTGGGGGACCTTGCTACACTTTGCCATGAATCTGCTGTGGAGATTTTTGGTCTCAGTTTTGAATTGTTGTGACCCGGTGAAAGCACTTCTTTGAAAGCGTGCATGTTGAGTAAAAAGGCCCTAAGGTTTGGGGCAAATAATTTCTAAGCTAAGTGTTACTGGAACTTGTCACCGTGTAGATAGATTGCCAGTTCCTTGTTAGACAGAATTGCTCGACACTGGCCTCCCTCATGGAACTCAGCATCTTTTAGATGTTTCTGGTTCCATGCTATGGTCCTAGTGAATGGTGTGAGGTGGGGCGGAGGCATCTACGGATATAATGTTTGCCATAAACCTTTCGAACTCTATGGAATCTGATTTTCTTGCACTTCAGGAAAGTTCTTTCCTAAAGTTCCCATTGCCTCTATAAAGTGAGCACAAAGCTTATCTGCAGATAATGGTAAGGCATAAATTTACAGACAATAACTGTAAATTAGAAACATTTTTATTTATTATATTTATTGTTTATATTATTTTCATTTATTATAGTGATTCATCAGGTACAATGAGACATGCAAAGGTTCACGGGAGACAATGAAACTTACAAAGGTATATTGAATGCAATGAGCCCAGAAAAAGAAGATTTTTCAGCTTTCATCTTGTAACAAAATGGCCATAGGAAAACATTATCTGAAGAATCTAAAAATACAGTGCTAAAGTGTCACCATTGCTAATCTGTATGATATATTCTTTTGGAAATAAAAAAAACCTTTAACCAAATACAATTTCTTGCTGTTCAAAATGAAAACATGCCTCTTTTGGATAGAATAAAGTCATTATTATTTTGGATTTTCAGTTTGGTGTTTAGGAATTGGTGTTTTTAGTTTTGGCTTAACTGATATTGGTTGCTGACCTACAGGATTTTTATCCTAACCTTGATTTTTTTTTTTCCTTTCAGTACTTTTTTTTTTTTATTTTGGGTTTTGTATTGTAAATTTTGTTTTGAAATTCAGTTCTATTCTCCTGAACTGTATGTGTTAAATTAATATTTAGTTCCATATAACTTGGCATACTATGTAACATGGTCAGATTTAATTTATGAAAACCTTTGATGGAACTCTAAATCCTTGATGTTTGTAAAATTTTCTTTATGTTTATTATGGGGGGGTAAGTTCCGTCCTTTCTCAATGTTGTATAAACATCTCTTTGGTAAAATTGAGCTTTAATATTTAAGCAATCTTTGTTCCTAAAAAAAAATAAAACAAGAAGAAGAAACCTTTGGTCAACATTGCGGAGATTAACTCTTATGTAAGTGAGAGAATGAGTGAGTAAGGGTGTGTGTATTGGGAGTTGTTGGGATCCTGAGACTTTGGCTAAATTAACTCTATTGAAGTTATTTAGGTGACTGATGATGGTGGATTGATCACTATTAGGTGATATGATGGCTAAAAAAATTATCAGATTCCAGCCATATTTTGAAGATGTGTGAAAGAACCAGAAGTCAAGAATGATTCTAAGATTGTGTGTGTGTGTGTGTGTGTAGAGAAAAGGTTGTCATCAAGTCTAGTGGAGACTAAGGGGCATTTGTTTTTAGGTATTAACTGAGTAATTAGACGCTTACAAGTTCTTGAGAAAGCTCAGGTGTCCTAGAAAATAAGATCTCCCAAGTAAAACAAGCTTGGAAGCAGGAGTGACATCTACTTCAAAGAAAGTTTGCCTCTGGAAACTCTATGAATTTGGAGAAAAGATCAAAGTATTATGTTCAAGACTTTCGTTCATAGGGTCTCTATGGGTTGTTTACAACTCTATGGCACTTAATAATAATGATGCTAACCCCTGCCACAAAAGCACTCCAAATCTACCACTTGCTCTACTAGATAAAGATGGATAATCTCTTGTGAAATTTCCAGCATTTGAAAAACTACTGATGAGTCAGTTTTTGGTTGATTCAAACTCAATGATACATAACAGCAGCAATATAAACGCGTAGATAAGATGTGTGTGTGTGTGTGTGTAATCCTGTAGCTAAGGTGAGAGGTCTGTGCTTAGAATACAAATTTAACATGCAGTAGTGTATATATAAGAAAACTGATTCTGGTGGCATAGGGGTAAGGAACTGTGCTGTCAACCTGGAGGCACAAGGCTCAAATCTGTCAGCAGCTCTGTGGAAGAAAGAGGGGCAATCAATCTCTTCCTGAGTGATTTATTGCCTTTAAAAAAAATTATGACTAGTACCACTGTTATAAAGCAGGTCTGACATGGTGGTTTGGAAGGAGAATAAGATAAGAGTGGGTATAGATAATGACTATTGCATTGGAACAGATGAAGGAAAGAACTATCTAAAAGGAATATTGTTGGTGTGTACTGTTGAGTCGGAACTGACCCACAGCTGATCCTCTAGCAGGTTTTCAGATGTAGTTAATTGCACAGGAAAAAAAATTGCCTATCCTTCTAAGCATTAAATGTATTACAACAGCCCAGGATAAGAGGTATATCATTGTATGAATGTACTACAACTTCTCAATCCATTCGTTTTTGGTTGGACATCTGGGATGTTTCCATGTTCTTGCCATGGTGAATAATGCTGCTATGAACATGTATGTACGAGTTTCCATTTGAACCTCAGTTCTAATTTTCTTGGGGTATACTCCAAGCAATGGAATAGCTGGGTCATATTGAATTTCCATACTCAGCTTTTTGAGAAAGTTCCAAACTACCTTTCAGAGTGGTTGTACCAATGAATACTGCACAGCAAGCAGGACCAATAATTTTGTAAATTATTACCTAACTTGGGAGTGACTGGAGAGCATTAGGCTGAGTGAATTAATTCAGTTGCACAAAGACAAATACTGTATAAAACCATTATTGTAGAATGAATAAGAGAATCCAAGGTGGAGAGGAGGGTGAAAATAGAGGGGTGTGGATGGGTTGGGGGGTAGGGTGTTAATCATAGGGTTGTACAATTCAATGGGTAAGTGGAAGAAGGAAATGAGAAAGATATTCTGTGAAAAGGAATGAATCCAAACTTTGTATATAAATAAGAATACAATGTTTAAAAAGAGGTAGGTATATCCTTGCAAAGAGGATGATGTGTGTGGGTAGGTAGATAATTGGCAAAAATAAATTAATATTGTTTAAAAATGTTAATTGAGGGAGGAAGAAGGGATAAAATGTGCATCAATGACAGAATAAAACTCTAACTTCTCTGTAAGCATTCATTAAAATCACTATCAAAATAAAATTTTATTTTTTAATAAAGAAAACTTATCAGAGGATCAGCTAACCTAAAGAAGTGTCAATTACGACTAGACTATATATAACTGTGTCAAAAACAGCAACTTACTGGAAGGCGAGTGTTATGAATTTACCAAGTGTTTCACTGAAATGAAGATTCGGCAATTTGCATTCCTAAAGAACATAATCAAGATAATCCTGTAACAGTTGCATTCTGTAATTCATGAAGTTGTAATGAGTTAGGACTGACTGAAGTCTGATAACAACAATTATATTTTATGTCATCGTTGTTGTTATGTGTTGTCAGGTCAAGTACACATTATGAACATGAGACCTGAACCCTATCCTACACTGTGCCATTCTCATAATATCTGATGCATTTGAGTTCATGGCTGCTGTCACTGTGTCAATCCATCATGTTGGAAGTTTTCTTATTCTTTACTAATCATTCATATTTCCAGTAATGACATCCCTTTGCAATAAGTGACTTCACCTAGATGCAGTTCTAAAGTAAGAGAGACAAAGCTTCACTGATGTTTGCTCCAAGGAACACACTGGCTGCACTTTCTCAAAGACACTTAGGCTTGTTCTTTTTTCAGTCCATGGGATATTCAGTGCTTTTCTCCAGCACCAAAATTCAAAGAAAACAATTATTCTTCCATCATATTTATTCATTGTCCCTCTTTCTGATGCTTAGCAGGTGATTTAAAACAAGACAAAACAAAAAACTCACAAAAAAACCCCATGAAAATCCATCAGAAGGAACCAGAAAGAGGGCATTCCGAGACACTCCCCTTCACCTATGAGTTCCGTGCCCTGTGAGTAATGGCCAAGGAGGTGCAGAGAAGGCAGAGGACTAAGGAGACAGAGCAAATGTTGTGTCTTATATAAAGAATGTGAGCCTGCTTTCAGCTAATGATTGATTGGATATATCAAAGGGGAAATTTGCCCTGAAGAAATGCTTGTAGTAATGTGGATAATTTGGTAGAGAGTAGGGGGCTTGGCCTGGAAAAGATTAAACCCGGTATTTTGAGGAGAGTTACATTTGAAATAAGACGAGTAGGAAAAAAATAGAGAATTTGCCAATGTGCAGAGGCAGTGTGAAGTTGATGCTGCTCAGAACCCCCACTGCAGGATTTAAAGGAAGGTGGTGAGTATGCTTAACTCATTGTAATAATGTGAGTCTATTTGATAAATGGAAGTGGGAGGCACACAGCAATTAAGAGACAGACTGAATTTGGACATGTTTCTTTGGCTCTGTCCCTTAGCATGAATAGATAAGTGAAGAAAGGTTGCTGGATTATGGAGCAGGGAGTACTGAAGATCTTTGTTGTGTACACAGCTCATATAGGGCAAAGGCTAAAAGAAATGACCAGACGGTTTGAAATACAGGAAGAAATGTGGACTCTGAGTTCTGGCCTGAATCCATTGGAAATGCTGTTGTTGTTGTTATGTGCCATCCAGTCACTTGCAACTCATAGCGAAGCTATGTACAAGAGCTCTAAATGCTGTGCTGTCCTGTGCCAA
>NW_006399817.1:1477980-1486429 GCF_000299155.1 Elephantulus edwardii | reverse complement strand
TTTTTTTTTTTCTTGCGGAAAGACTTGGTGGAGAAGCTCAATATCAGCAGTGAAAACAAGGCCGGGTGCTGGTTGTGGGACAGACCACCAACTACTCATATGCAAGTTCAAGCTAAAGTTGAGGAAAATGAAATCAAGTCCATGGAAACCAAAATTTGATCTTAAGTCTATCCCACTCGAATTTCAAAACCATCTCAGGAACAGATTTGAGGCCTTGAGCACCAGTGAGGGCAGACCAAATGAACTCTGGGAGGTTATCACGAAAATCGTCCATGAAGAATGCAAAAGATCATTACAAAGGATGAAAAGAGAAGAAAAGACCAAGATGGATGTCAGATGATACTCTGAATATTGCCTTAGAGCGCCGAGAAACCAAAGCTAAAGGAAGAAATCAAGAATTCAAAGAGCTAAACAGAAAATTTCAAAAGACAGCCCAGGACTACAAAGCAAGATACTATAATGAAATGTGCAGAGAGCTGGAGTCAAAAAATCAAAAAAGCCGGACTCGTTCCTTGTTTCTTAAGCTGAAGGAGCTGAAAAACAAATTCAAGCTATGGGTGGCAACACTTAAAGATTCTTTGGGCAGAACGTTAAATGACCCAAGAAGAATCAAAAGAAGATGGAAGGAATACACAGAGTCACTCTATCAGAAGGAATCGGCTGACACAGGAGAATTTCATGAAATGACATATGAGCAAGAGCCTGTGGTGATGAAGGAGTAAGTTCAAATTGCTCTGAAGGAATTAGCAAAAAACATGGCTCCAGGAGTTGACGGCATACCAGTTGACATATTTCAACAGACACTGCCCTGGATGTGCTCACTAAGTTGTGCCAAGAAATCTGGAGAACATCCAGCTGGCCCACTGACAGGATTTGGACATAGGCAATCCAAAATAGAGTGGAAATTATAGAACAATATAATTAATACCACAGAAAAATTTTGTTGAAAATTATAAAAAATTTGACTAGAACAGTATATCAACATAGAACTACCAGAAATACAAGCTGGGTCTAGAAGAGACAGTGACACTAGGGATATCATGCCAATATAGATGGATCTAGTCTGAAAGCAGAAAGTACCAGTTGAATGTATGCTCGCATTTTATTAACTATGCAAAGACATTTAACTGTATGAATGATAACTTTGTAGCTAACACTGAGAAGAATGGGAATCCCAGAAAATAAGATTATGCTCATGTGAAATCTATATTTATACCAGGAAGCTGTCTTACGATCAGATCAAGGCAAAACTGTGTGGTTCAAAATCAAGAAAGGAGTGCAGAAGGGATATGTCCTTTCTCCATACCTTTTCAATATATATGCAGAAAAGATCATTCAGGTGATTTGGCTTTATTAAGAAGAATGAGGCATTAGGATTGGAGGACTATTCCTCAACATCCTACAATATACAGATGCCACAATGAATCTTAGAAGGACTTGAAATGTTTGATTTAGTAGGTCTTCAATATGAATTGAAGCTCAACATGAAGAAAACAAAGATTCTCACCCCTGGGCCAGTTGGAAGCATCACGATAGGTGGAGAAGAAATTGAGGTTGTTAACAATTTCATCTTGCATAGATCCACAATCTTGACACCAGTACTCAAGAAATCAAAAGATGAGTTGCTTCAGGAAGTCTGCTGTCCAGGAGTTCTCAAGAGTTCTAAGAGCAACACTGTCAATTTAGAGACTAAGGTGAGCTTGATCCAGGCCATAGTGCTCTCAATTATTTGATATGCATCTGAGAGCTTCAAAATTACTAGGGATGGGCTCTCTGCTCCTCGTCAATCCAGATTGCTCTCTCTTCTCATGCAGCCTCAGCCACATCCCTGAGACATGGTGGTGAAGGTCAGAGTAAATGGATTTGGCCATATTGGGCGCCTGGTCACCAGGGCTGCTTTTAAATCTAGCAAAGTGGATGTTTTCGCCATCAATGATCCCTTCATTGACCTCAACTCCATGGTCTATATGTTCCAATATGATTTCACCCATGGCGAGTTCAATGGCACTGTCAAGGCTGAGAATGGGAAGCTCACCATCAATGGGAAAACCATTGCTATCTTCCAGGAGCAAGATCCCGCCAACATCAAGTGGGGTGATGCTGGTGCTGAGTATGTTGTGGAGTCTACTTGTGCCTTCATAACCTTAGACAAGGCTGGAGCTCTTCAGAAGTGTGGTGCCAAATGGGTAATCATCTCTGCTCCTTCTGCCGATGCTCCCATGTTTTTGATGGGCGTGAACCATGAAAAGTACGATAACTCTCTCAAGATTGTCAGCAATGCCTACTGCACCACCAACTGCTTGGCTCCCCGGCCAAGGTCATCCATGACAACTTCAGCATTGGAGAGGGACTCATGACCATAGTCCATGCCATTACTGTCACCCAGAAGACTGTAGATGGCTCCTCTGGAAAGCTGTGGCGTGATGGATGTGGAGCTGCCCAGAACATCATCCCTGCATCTACTGGCACTGTCAAGGCCATGGGCAAGATCATCCCTAAACTGAATGGGAAACTTACTGGCATGGCTTTCCATGTCCCCACTCCCAATGTGTCAGTTGTAGATCTGACCTGCCATATGGAGAAAGCTGCCAAATAAGATGACATCAAGAAAGTAGTAAAGCAGGCATCAGATGGGCCCCTCAAGGGTATCCTGGCATACACTGAAGACCAGGTTGTCTCCTGTGACACCCACTCTTCCCCCTTTGATCCTGGGGCTGGCATTGGCCTGAATGATCATTTTGTCAAACTCATTTCCTGGTATGGGAATGAATTTGGCTACAGCAACCAGTGGTTGACCTAATGATTCACATGGCCTACAAAGAGTAAGATCCCCTTGGACCACAAGCCGCAGCAATAGCACTAGAAGAGAGAGAGAGACCCTCAGCTGCTGGGGAGTCCTTGCCCCAACTCAATGCTCCCACTCACTAAGAATCTCACATCCTTGACACAGATCCCATCAAATCCCTCTGAGAAAGGGGAGGGGCTTGTCATTTACCAACAATAAAGTACACTGTACTCAGCCAAAGGGGGGGGAGGAAATTACTAGGGGTGATAGAAGAATTGGTGTCTTTGAATTGTGTTGCTGGAGAAGGGTATTGAATATACCATGGACTTCTGAGGAACCAACAGGTCTATCATAGACAGGGTGAAGCCGGATTGCTCCTTAAAGGAAAATATTTCTTTTTTACATACTTTGGACAAGCTGCAAGGAGGGATCAGACCTTGGAGAAGACATCATGCTTGGAAAAGTAGTGAGCCTGCACAGGACAGGAAGACAGCCTGGCGATGATGGATTGACACAGTGACTATGGCAATGAGGGATGGTGTGTCAGAGACAGTGAATGGCTCAAGATAGCTCAGGGTTCAGAGGTGGTGTTCATAGGGTCATTATGAGTCATATTTTATTTGATGGCACATAACAACACAATAACAGATGACTGGGGCTTTGTTTATTAAAACCCAACCAGATGAAGAGAAGATGTGATATTCTGTGAGCTGTGTTTATTCCTGTAACTTGATGGTTTGCTGTGGACTGAATCTTTGTTTATAGGTATAGACTCAAAAGGAAACACAATTCATTAAAACTAATTAAGATTATTCTTTATTGAAAGTAATAAAGATATTTTTTTCAGAGAAGAAGATATGTTTGCTTCTTCGTAGTATTAGGTTAATATTGTTAGGGTTTTGCATCATTGAGTTAGAATAAACTCATAGGTGGTCTCCCAGCAGATTTTCAGAGGCAAAAAATTGCATAGGAGGAAACTGTCCATCCTTCTCCTATGGAGAGAGCAGACTCAGCTATGTTTCTTTGGTTTGCTAGAATAACTTCTTACCACTAAGGCACCAGTGCTATCTGATGGTGTTGGTGTTAGGTGCTGTCGAAATGAGTACAATGCATAGCTACCCTATGAACAACAGATCTGAACCCTTTCCTATCCCATGCCATCCTTATACTTCCTGAGACGCGAAGGCCCAATGTGGCAGTCACTGTGTCAATCCATCTTGTTGGGTTTTTTGCTCCTTCACTGAACCTCCTTTCTAAGCATGATGCTATTATTTAAAGAATAGCCTCTCTTAGCAACATACCCAGAGTGTGTAAGGTGAAGCTATCATCTTTGCCTTCAAGGAGCACTCTGGCTGCACTTTTCTCAAGACGTACTTATTTGTTCTATTGGCAGTTCGTGGTATGTATAGTTAATACTCTTCTCTAACACCACAGCTCCAGGACATCAATTCTTCTTCTGAAATTCTCAGATGTACAGTAAGTGATCAGAAAGACCATGGCCTGAATCAGATGCCCTTTAGTGCTCAAACTAACATCAATGCCTCTCAATAATGTGGAGAGGTCCCTAACTTCAGAATTTCCCAACAGAATATGTCTCCTTATATCTTGACTGCTGGTACCAAGGGCGTTGACTGTGAGTCCAAATAAGATGAACTTGTCTGTCTATCATGATGTTGATGTTACCTATTTATTGCTTCAGTGGTAAAAATTTTCATTTTCTTGATGTTGAAATGTGATCCATTTTGAAGGCTTTATTCTTCGATCTTCTGCAACAATTGTTTCAAGTCCTTCTCACTTTCAGCAGGCAAAGTTGGGTCACCTGCATAACACAGGTTTTTGATGAATCTTCCTCTGATCTCGATGCCACATTTTTCTTCATAGAGCCCAATTTCTTAAATAATTACATATTTTCCTGAATGTAGATGATGGTAAGGGTAATGCTGACCCTTCAGATATGAAAAACAATGGCTATAAAATCCAGGAATTTGTTTGTGGTATTAGGACTTTGAGGAATGTCACACACACACACGCACACACACACACATATTCCCTAAACCTTTTCTATGGTGTGGTCTCCAGCTGCTCCAACTGAAGACACAGAGCTCATCCTTTGATCAGTATGTTCTATATAAACAGCTACAAGGCCAACATAAGACAAACAGCTTGCCAAACTGTAGAGAGTCTATGGCGAGGTTTAATCTGATGGAGCCCTGGAGGTGGAGTCAGAGTTAAAGATTTGGTAGTGTAGAGTTAGAACCAACACATAGCTGGTCTCTCAGTAGATATTCAGAGATAATAAATTACACAGGGAAACTCCTCATCTTTCTCCTGTGGAGTAGCTATCAGTTAAAAGATTTGCTTGCTGGATGATTAAAGAAATACCTGTTTGGAACTGTTATGAGATGAAACTTGCTGGATAGTTAAGGAAATCAGAGGCTTATCATATTTGTGATGCTGAACAGAACTTGAACTTTCAGAGAATGATATACATTTCCTTCTTCTGCCCACCTCCCAACCTAATTCCCGAAAAAACTCCACATTTATTTTTCTGCAAGTTTTGGACCCCAGTAGAGGGCTTTCTAGTGGCCTAGTTTTAAGAAGCTGCACTACAATCCTAAAGGCACATGGCTCAAATCCACCACCTACTCCACTGGAGAATTATGGCACTTCCCTCCTGTGTGATTAACTGCCTCTGAAAACTAGCTGGATGGTCAGCTGTGGGTCAGTTCCAACTTGATGGTACACAACAACAATAAGTGATTAGTACAAGTAGATGCAGCAGAGTAGGGGGCCATCTGTGACCTTGTAACTATTAGTTTGATATTGTGGGGACAATTCTTTGTACAGTTAACAGAAATATGACTTGTCTATCCTCACTTCATCCTTGCTCCCCTTCCATTTCATCCTTTTACATTACCTGTAGAAAAATCAAGCATGGCAAATTCTAGGCTTGAACATATTGTTCAGATCTCTCAAACTGAGACATAATGAATCTATTAATATGTAAAATATAAAGCTTACCAAGAAATGTGCTAAGCACACAGTACTGAAGAAAATCTATAGTCCATATTTACTATTGATCTCTTCATATTAGTATAGTTTCTTATTTTATTCCTAAATATTTTCTTTTCTGAAATCAGTCAGTGGAAATTCAAGCTTTAAATGTGAATGAAGTCAAAGAAAGAGCTTTAAAATGAATGATATGAAAACATGTGTAATTGTTATACATACTGATGAAAGCACCTAAAAAAAAATCTCAACAGCCAACTCTATCTTTAATGGTGAAATGATAAGTGCACCCTGTCTAAATTAAGAAACAAGGCAAGAATATCTGCACACACTACTAATATTTATAATTTTAAACAGCTAAAGAAAATGGGAAAAGGAAACAAAAAGGCAAAGTATATAAATATGTTGTGGTAGTAGGATTTTTCACTTTTCTATCCATTGTGTTAGGTCTGACCACATAGTCTGGTGGGAATGTGTATGTAGAATGACTGTTTAAGGCTCCACCCTTGCTTGGGTCTGGGATCTCCAACTGCCTCAACTATAGGCACATGGTTCACTGTTTATGAGAGTTTTTGATATCATCAGCTGTGAGGCTAACATAAGAGAGGGTAATCAGACAGCATTGAGATTTCAGCAAGGTATGGCCTAACAAAACCCTGAAGAAGCAGACATTTAATGATTTTGCTTTTTGCATTATGAAGAGAACAAGAAGCTTTGTTCATTTGTATTACAGGACTCAACCTGGACTTTTACTGTAAACTGAAAAGTTGTCTGAACTGAGGAATTGCTTCTTGCTGTTAATCTGGTTTGAAGACAGCTATTTACTAAATCAAGGCTTTGACTGTATAATGTCCTCTGTCTTTCCAACCCCCAGCCTAATTCTTTAATAGACCCCACAACTGTGAGTAAAGTCTCTGAATCATTGGCAGTGAATTTCAGACCCACGAGGTAGTGGAATAGGTGAAGCAGAGTTGGAAGGGAGGTATGTCTGACCTTGTGCATATCAGTTTTATACTGTGGTTGTTGTTAAAGGAGATAGTTACCATTTGTGGAATTAGTAGAGATCAGATTTGGCCTTTCTCACTCTGCTCTTATTCCTTTTACATATGCACTTTTCTTCAGAGTATACAATATTTATTATACGAATTATTTGCACAATATATAATTTTCCAAAATGGAAAATAATGGAAATTTTTTAGTATAATATAGTAAATAAATAAATTAAAAGTACTATATTTACAAAGGCTGCGGATTAAAAGCCACCCACCTTTGGCTTGGTAGCGTTGCTTTCTGTCCACTGGGCTTACTGATCACTCTCTATATTGATATTATTGTTGCTAAGTGCCGTCGAGTCACAGGTGACTCATAGCTACCTTATGAAGGAAAGTCCTCAACACTTGTGACTCTTTCAACCTCTCTCCAGGTTCATAGGGTTTCTGGAGGCAAGCTGTTACAGAAGTGGATACTACTCCTGCTTCCAAGCTTGTTTTAATTGGGGAGCTCCGCCCAACACTGTCCGCCAAGGGTAACCAACCATTAACACAGTTGATACATCATTGTCACAGTGCCTCACAGAAACCACAAGTTACTGTTGTACAGCAAGTGGACACACCAGGGCTATGCGACCTAGAGGAATGTTTGAACAAAACAATGAATACAGGCCTGAGGGCCGCAGATTAAAAGTCACCCACCTTTGGCCTGGTAGCATCGCTTTCTGTCCACTGGGCCAACTGATCACTCTCTATTTTGATGTTATTGTTGTTAAGTGCTGTAGAGTTGCAAGCGACTCATAGCGACCCTATAAAGGAAAGTCCAAAACAACAACAACAACAAACCGGAGAAGAGATTGAGATTGTTAACAATTTCCGTTTTCTCAGTTCCATAATCAAATCTTGCTCCCAGCAGTCAGGAGATCAAAAAACAAATTGCATCAGAAAAATCTGCTATCAGGGACCTCTTCAAAGGGCTGAAGAGCAAGGCTGTCAGTCTGGAGATGAATGTGTGCCTGATCCAGGCCATAGTCTTCTCAAATACTTGCTATGACCGAGAAGAATAGAAGAATTGATAGTTTTGAGTTGTGGTGCTGGTGAAGAGTATTGAACATACCATCAAGGACTGACAAGAGAACTAACAGGTCTATCCTGAAGAGAGTGAAACCAAGCTGTTTCTTGGAGGCAAGGATTTTGAGACTCTAGATTTTTATCTCACATACTCTGGGCATATAGCTAGGAAGGACCTGTCTTTAGAGAAGGACATCATGCTTGGAAGAATTAGGGGACAGCACAGAAGAGGAGGACTCTGAATGAGATGGATTAACACAGTAATTGGGATAATGAGGGTAGGTGGATCAGAGACAGTGAGACTGGCTCTGGATAGAACAGGGTACAGAGCTATAGTGCATAGGGTCGCTATGAGTCATAGGCATTTCGATAACAAATTTAATAGAAGCTGAAAAACAATGCTAAACTTAAAAATATATGCATAAAAGTAGTGTGATTTATGTCTGAGAAGAATGGGAATCCAGAACATTTAATCGTGCTAATGCGAAACCTATAATTGGACCAAGAGGCAGTCGTCAGAACAGAGCAGGGTAACACTGCATGGTTCAAAATTGGAAAGGGTGTACGCCAGGGATGTGTCCTGTCTCCATAAGTT
>NW_006399817.1:1476456-1477880 GCF_000299155.1 Elephantulus edwardii | reverse complement strand
TTGCTCTTCAGTACTCTTGAGAGGCCCTTCACAGCTGACTTTCCCAATGCAATTTGTCTTTAGATTTCCTGGCTGCTGTTACCTACCAAGAGTGTTGATTGTGGAGCCAGGTAAACTAAAATTGTTAACTATCTCAATCTCTTCACCATCCATACTGATGCTGCCAATTGGCTCAGTGGTGAGAATCTTAGTTTTCTTGATGTTGAGCTTCAGTCCATATACGAGGCTGCAGTTCTTGATCTTCTGCAGCAACTGCTTCAGGGCCTCCTCAGTTTCAGCAAGCAGGGTTGTGTCATCTGCATAACGCAGGTTGTTGATGATTTTTCCACCAATCCTGATGCCACATTCCTCTTCATATAGCCCAGCATCTCAGATAATCTGTTCTGTATACAGATTGAAAAGGTATGGAGACAGAATACATCCCTGACGAACCCCCTTCTTGATTTGAATCATGTAGTGTTTGCTTACTCTGTTCTGACGACTGCCTCTTGGTCCAAGTACAGGTTTCGCATTAGCACAATCAAATATTCTGGGATTCCCATTCTTCTCAGAGTCAGCCACAGCTTGTTGTTATCCACACAGTCAAAAGCCTATGCATAGTCAATGAAGCACAGATAGACATTCTTCTGGTATTCTTTGCTTTCTACCAAGATCCATCTAACATTAGCTATAATATTCCTACTACCACGACCTCTTCTAAATCCAGCCTGCACATGTAGCAGTTCTCTGTTGACATATTGTTCCAAACGTTTTTGGATAATTTTCAGCAGAATCTTGGTTGCATGTGATGTTAATGATATTGTTTGATAATTTCCACTCTCTGTTGGGTCACCTTTCTTTGGAATGAGAACAAATATCAATCTTTTCCAGTGAGTGTGCCAGCTGGCTGTTCTCCAGATTTCTTGGCACAACTTAGTGAGCACATCCAGAGTAGTCTCTCTCTCTCTCTTTTTTTTTTTTTCTTGCGGAAAGACTTGGTGGAGAAGCTCAATATCAGCAGTGAAAACAAGGCCGGGTGCTGGTTGTGGGACAGACCACCAACTACTCATATGCAAGTTCAAGCTAAAGTTGAGGAAAATGAAATCAAGTCCATGGAAACCAAAATTTGATCTTAAGTCTATCCCACTCGAATTTCAAAACCATCTCAGGAACAGATTTGAGGCCTTGAGCACCAGTGAGGGCAGACCAAATGAACTCTGGGAGGTTATCACGAAAATCGTCCATGAAGAATGCAAAAGATCATTACAAAGGATGAAAAGAGAAGAAAAGACCAAGATGGATGTCAGATGATACTCTGAATATTGCCTTAGAGCGCCGAGAAACCAAAGCTAAAGGAAGAAATCAAGAATTCAAAGAGCTAAACAGAAAATTTCAAAAGACAGCCCAGGACTACAAAGCAAGATACTATAATGAAATGTGCAGAG
>NW_006399817.1:1449087-1474296 GCF_000299155.1 Elephantulus edwardii | reverse complement strand
TGGGTAGAGTAGAGGGACAGTGCAGGAGGGGAAGACCCTCTATGAGGTGGATTGATTCAGTGACTGGGGTAATTGGGATGGGTGTGTCAGAGGCAATGAGATTGGCACGAGATAGAGCACGGTTTAGGGCTGTTGTACATAGGGTTGCTATGAGTCGCAAACCAATTGATGGCACATAACTACAACAACAACAACAATATCTTTAGACCCTGTCCTATCCTGAACCAATCTCACTATCTGACACTCTCTCCTCCATAGCTCTAGTTACTGTGTCAATCCATCTCACTCATAGTCTTCTTCTCCTTCACTGATCCTCTAACCTTCCAAGCATTATGATCTCCAAGGACTGGTCTCTCCTGGTAACATATGCAAAATATGTGAGACGTAGCTTCAATTCTTGCCTCCAAAGAGTGGTTGGGTTTCTAGATTGATATTGTTACTCTGGAGAGTTCCCTGACAGCAGATATACCTATTGCAGTTTGTCTTTTGATTTCCTGACTTCTGATGCCAAGAATATTCATTGTGGAACAGATAAGTCTAAAATTGTAAGCTTGATCTCTTCTCCATCTATATGGTGCTGCTAATTGACGCAGTGGAGAAAATCTTTGATTTCTTTGCTTGTTTGTTGGGTTCCCCCCCCAACTTTTCTTTAAAAAAATGTATTTATTAAAAAATATTTATTCAGTGTTGCACATTTTCTCTCTTTCCCTCCCCCAATCCTAGCTCATCCTGCAATGCACTCCTTGTTTCAAATTGTTCTCATCCATTTAATGCATAATCATGTATTTCTTTCAAACAATTCTTTCTCTCATCTGTTTTAATACAATGTTCATTAACTGTCTTTACCCTTTCCCTCTCCAAATCCTTCAGGTTTGTCCTTGTTTTCCTATTTTATAACAGTGGTATTAAATGCAGTATTTATCCTTCTGTGACTGAGATATTTCACTTAATATAATGTTTTCAAGGATCCTCCATGTTGTGTAATGTCTTACTATTTTATTGTTTTTCATTACTGTATAGTATTCCAATGTCTGGATATACAATAGTTTTTCTATCTATTCGTTAATTTTTTTTTACTAATGCCTTCAATGCAGCTTCTACTTCCTCCTTCATTACTATTAGTTCCTATTCATATGGTACTTCTGAGATTTTTCTGTGTCAATCAATTGTTTCTGGTATAGTAATTCTGTGTGTCCATCCATCTTCTTTTGATGCTTCATGAGTAATTCAATATATTGTTCATTACACCTTTCAACATTGTGACGTGCGGCTTAAATTTATTTTTCACTTCTTTCAGCTTGAGAAATGCAAAGCACATTCCTCCCTTTTTTTCTTTGATTTCAGCTCTCAGTACATTTCATTATAATATCTTGCTTTATCCTTACTCCCAAGTTTACCTTAGAAACCGTCTGTTCAGCTCTTTCCTGTTAACATGTTTTCCTTTAAATTTGGTTTGTTGACATTCCATTGCAATCTTAGGACTCTTTTCTGACATCTATTTCATCCTGGTGGATAAGTGTGATTGACTTGAAAGCCAGGATAAACTGTTTGGACGTTTCTAAATTGTGTTAGCAATCAAGTGTAAGCTGATTAACTGTGTCTGATTTTGTTTATAGTGACCTTGGGTGAGAAACCTCCATGTAGGCAAACAGGATTTGGAGGGTGGGTCTTCATATTTAAAAATTTGTCTGGTCCTAACTGTGAATGAACCTTTAATGTGGTGAAGTTAGAACCTGGTAGGTAAGTGTTTGTGATTTACTTGTAGGCTGGGAAAACTGGACATTTCTACATTTTGTTAGCACTCAAGTGTAAGCTGTATAAAGTTTTCTTAGTCTTGCCAATTATGCCACCTCTCCCTAGTGCTTTAACACACTTGGATCCAGTTCTGGTCTTGTCTGATTGTCACAAGCACTGGACTCTCAGTAACTTTCTTATTATTAATATAATTCCTATTTGTGCCTGCAAGCTTGCTCAATTTAACTAGGGAAGGATGGCAAAATTGATCAATCCATTTATCATTATACTGCACACTTTTTTGCCTGTTCCCCAACAAATGAAGTTATTAATCTCATTCACATCATTATTAGAGTCTCTGGTGGCCTGTTGGTATGATGTCGAACTACCAATTTAAAGGCATGTAGTTCAAATACATCAGCTTCTCTGTGGAAGAAAGATGGACAATATCCTCCTATTTGATTTACAGCTTCTTAAAAAGTTAGTGATGAGTCAGTTTCCCTTCAACTGCAGGAAACAACATCCCAACCATGGGATGAGTGGCAAAGTAATGACTAAGAAAGTAATTTTAAAAATCTACCCACTGAATTATAGATAGATAATCTATAGATAGAAAGAGAGGATGATGTAGAAAAAGATATAGTTTTAAGGAATTAAAATGTCAAGGCAAAAGTAAGTAGTTCAAATCCACCAGCTTCTCCACAGGAGAAAAATTGGAAATCTTCTATGCAATTTAAAAATGAGCAATCTTCTCCGTGCAATATATTGCTTTTGAAAACCCACTGGTGGTTTCAAATCTATGGTACCCAATGGCAACAACAACATAGATATGATGTTGTTCAGTAACATCAAATTAGATTAACGTATCCCTGACCTTCCAGCACATTTTCAGAGGCAGTAAATTTCAGAGGAGGAGATTGCTCATCTTTCTCCTGTGCAGCAGTTGGTGAATATGAAAGGCATGCCTTTTGGCTTGACAATGCAGCTCTTTACCAGTAGGTCACCAGAGCTTCATAGATAAAATAGATGATAGATAGATGATAGATAGATAGATAGATAGATAGATAGATAGATAGATAGATGATAGATAGACAACAAAAAGGAGCTCTAAAATGTGGCCTAATATAATTCATGCTGCCAACCTAAAGCTTACAGAAATCAGTATTAATTCAGCAGCCACTACATGAGAGAAAGATAGGCAATCTTATTCTCATGCTATTTTCATCCTCTGAAAATGTACTGAAGGGTCAGGTATGAGTGTGTTTTGACTCTATAGCAATAATTGGCTGAGATATATATATAAATAGACACTAAAAAATGCCCTCAAAACTTAAATTCATTTCCATGGAAATGAATTGACTCAAAGTTGACCCTCCAGTGGGTTTTATTGGATGTGAACAACACCAGAGATTGTCCATCTTTCTCCTAATAAATATAGATATATACATATATATATAGAGAGAGAGTAAATGACATAGAAACAGACCTAAACATAGATATAGATATAGACATAGACAAAGACCTAGATATCACAAGTATATATCACAAGAATTTGAAATGGGGATTCAATGTCATTTCATAACATATCTGAAATGAATGGAAAAATATCAGCATTCATTAAATCTTGGAAAGTGGTCCCTGTGCTTGTTATATTGCTCACTTTACTTTCTTAGTGCTAGAAAGATTTCTAAAATGTATGGAGGCTTTGTTTGTTTTTTTTTTGTTTTTGTGGGTTTATTGCGGTTTTTTTGCTGTTTGTTTCTTTTCTTTATGTGACACCATCAAATCGGATCTGACTGGTACAGGAGGAGAATTGCCCCTCCTTTTCCAGCAGCACATCTAGTGGATTTGAACCGCTCACTCTAGGATTACAGTGCAGCTCCTTGCCACTAGGCCACCACAGCTCTGAGGGAGAGGTATGGGAAATCTCCTTTTGTGTGATTGATTGCCTCTGAAAACCCACCAAAGGATCAGTTATGGGTCAATTCCAACTCTATGTTAAACAACAACAACAACAACATGCAAGTCTTTACTCTTTAACACCATAGCAGCACATTAAAAATGCAGAAATCCCAAATTATCATATCATGTCTAGAAGTGAATTTGTATAACTGCTATATACTTCCCCCCCCCCAAGAAAAGGAGACTTTTGTATAAAAGTAAATACTTGATGTCCAAAAAGGGAAGAAGGGGAAATGGAAGAATCTCTGGGATGCAGAGGTTGCTAGGTAGAGAGAGAGCTGGTGAAGGAATTAGGAGAGATCCAGTAGAGATCTGAAAAGATTGAATAGTAGTGGATATAGATCAAAAGTGATTAATTTTATAAGACAATGTTAAAAAAAGTTCATTATATCGGATGAAATGTAATGTAAATGAAAGACGGTATAAAACAAAATGTATATGCATGGAACACAACATATATGAATAATATAAATATTAACAGTTGTAAAAAGAAAAAATTAAATTCATGAAAGTAAAAACATGATAGAACTCAAAGAAAAATATATAAATACTTATAATGAAGACAATTATTCCTTTATAATAATGAAATAATGAATATATCTAAAATCATTAAACATTTTGCAACCTTATCAATTAAGCCAGAATATTTCTAGAATACTGCAGTAAACAATGGCAGTATACACATTCTATCAAATGCACATGTGGAAATAAAAATGTAATGTTTAAGTTACGAAATAAACCTCAACATAGAAGAACAGAAATTTCAGAAGGTTTATTAACTCAAAGTAGCTCTGTTAACATAGACCATAAGGAGTTGTGCTTCTAACTTTGAAAGGTAGACTGCCCTGGACGTTTATATCTATTTGCCATTTCAGGGTAGAAAGATGGGCAGTCTTTCCTCCTTTGAGAATTACAGCCTGTCAAAATTTGTTAACTCTATAGTGCGTTAGCTTGAGTTGGTCTGACCCAGTTGCAGAGTTTGAATTCTGATGTTGCTTTGATCTCGATTGTTTTCTTTTCATGAAATATTTTAATTTTCAAAGAATATTTGAGTAATTAATAAAGATAATTATGTTCAAATAAAATGGCAAAGTGATAGAATTAGTGGATCCATAGCTTTGTAGTTTTCAAAGGACTCCTGAATTTCCGAGTAAATTTGAAAAAGAGTAATATTTGACAATCATATTACGTTTTCTAATCCTAAATATAAAGCAATGGTGATACTGACATTATAGAATTCATGAAAGAAGATAGATAAAAAGGGAGATGGACTAAGAATATAGAAAAATAACCAAACATAAATTTTCAATAGATTTTTAATAAAAATGTCATGATATTTTGATCAACTCATTTTTCCATCAAATTTAAATGGTACAAGTCAAAATAGGAGACTTTTTACCTTAAAGCCACTGCTGATAAAATGGTCAAAGAGCCAATTCTTTGGGCTAGATGTACAACTTACTAGAAATTGTTCCAACAGAAATCAACACTTGTTCTAACAGAAAATCAATATTTTTTTAAAAAAAGAAATGTGGTGGGAAAAATACACATCAATGTAAAAAAAAATATGAGGAAACATTGACCTATACCATGTGTCATAAACAAAAATTTACTTGAAAGATTCTCACCACTGGGCTTTGCACCATTATGGTAGATGGTGAAGAGGTTGAGATTGTTAATAGCTTTAGTTTGCTTGGCTCCACAATCAACACTCTTGGTAGCGGCAGCCAGGGACTCAAAGAGATGAATTGCATTGGAAAAGTCAGCTGTCAGGGACCTCTCCAGAGTACTGTAGAGAAACAACATCAGCCTGGAGACTAATGTGCACCTAACGCAGGCCACTGTCTTCATAATTGCTTGCTACTAAGGATGATAGAAAGATAATTGATACCTTTGAGTTGTGGTGCTGGAGAAGTGTTGAATATACCATGGACTGCCAAGAAAACACACAGGTACATCCTAGAGAGGGTAAAACCAGGCTGCCCCTTGGAGATAAGGATCCCAAGACTTTGTCTGGAATACTTTGAGCATGTAGCAAGGAGGGACCAGTCTTTGGAGAGGGACATCATGCTTGTAGGGTAGAGGGAGGAAGAAAAAGGAGACGGTCGATGAGATGGATTGATACAGTGACTGAGGTAATGAGGGTAGGTATGTCAGAGACAGTAATGTGGGCATAGGATAGAGCAGGTTTCAAGGCTATTGTCGCTATAAGTTCCAAGCAACTCGATGACACATAAGAACAACAATAACAACAAAGGAACATAGATTCACAAAAATATAAACCTGGTGAAAGAAAATAGGAAAAAAATACACTTGAGATAAAGATTTTTTTAGACCCCAAACCCCACGGATAATTTAATAAACCATTGATTAGTTACATTTCAGCAACTATGAGAATGAAAATATGTATTCACTACACTTCTGATAATGTACAATTTTCAATAATATGTAAAAGTCTCATGGAACAACCCCCACAATACCCACCACAATCCAAAACCAGAAACAACCAATTCAAAAACATAGCCAAATATTACAACATAAGTTATATGATGACACAGCAAATAACAATGTAAATGAAAACACATAACAAAATATTCAACATCATTTATTTATTACTGTTTGTTGTTAGGAGCTGTACATGTAACTATGTTTCATAGTAACCCTGTGAACAATGGATCTGAACCCTGCCTTATCCTGGACCTTCCTCATCATCTCTGATATACTTGAACTCATTGCTATTGTCACGATTATCCACCTTCTTGTTGAAAGTATTCTCGTTTACTAATCCTTCACCATTTCATCACACTTAAACTTTACTTTTATTAGAAAACTGGTATTACACTTTTTGGAATGGTGTAGACAATTGAAATTATAATTTATGGCTGGTTGTTGTTAGGTGCTATCAGATTATTGACCAAAGTTTTATATTTTCCAAAAATTCAAGTTGTTTGTTGTTATTGTTATGTGCCGTCGAGTCGTTTGCGACTCATCGCGACCCTATGTACAACAGCCCTAAACCGTGCTCTATCCTGTGCCAATCTCATTCAAGTAGAGGTTAAAATTAAACAATGAATAAAAAGATCATAGAAAATATTTTTTTTTAATTGTGATATTAGTTTAGCATATTGAACAAACAATGGATTGCCAAAGAATAGAAAAATTGTCCTGGAAGAAATGGAGCCAGGATGCTCCTTAGAAGTGAGAATTCCAAAATTCTAACACACTGGGCACAGTACCAGGAGGAACTAGTCCCTGAAGATACCGTATATGCTGAAATAATACATATTCTAAAAAAGGGTAAGACTCTGAATGAGGTGCATTAATATAGTGACTACAACAATTGCATTTACAAAAATAGTATGGATTATAAATATGATGTAATTGTTCATTGTATTGCTCATTGTAATTATTCGATGCATTGTTCATTGGTGTTGAGAATGCAAATTAAAAGAAAACACTCACAAACAGTGTGACAGTTTGCATTAGCAAGAAAGCTCAAAATGTGTAATAGGCAGTTCTCAAATCTGTACTTATTTCAAGTTATAGCAGTCTTTTAAAGCCTATCATATCACTTTCTTTCAACAATTGTTGTTGGTGTTGATTGCTTGTGAGTTGAGCATGACTCGAAATGACCCTATGAACAAAAGGCTTAAAGACCCTCTACAACTATCGATATTTATCAAAGTTCATAGAGTTTCTGGCGGCATGTTGTTTAGGAAGAAGTGAATGCCGCTGCTGCTTCTAAACAATACACACACAAAAAAAATTAATAACTTTGATTAATAAAAACACCCGTCCTAGTAAAAGTGAATAATAGTGACAGAAGTTTAGAGGATTACCTAATAAATAAATATATGTGTTGCACAAATAGACTATGTGGAACTCTACGTATTAATCTTCAATAAAAACATCAGTTTTATTTTATTCTACTGATCTGTATTCACAGTGGATTCACAAAGGAGTCTAAGGGCAAGAGGGACAGAAGTGTTAAATCTGATATGTCTCTTATTTCAGACTATAAGGTTCAGAGATAAGACATACATATAGTCCAAATATTTTGAGATAACAGAAACTTCAGAAATCTAAATGTTTATTATAAGAAAATAGAATCAAACTAGTTGATGTTACTGTTGTTACTAATATAACTATTACTGTTGTTAGATAGGAAGAAAATGAACGTTCTTCCACAGATGAAGTTGCTGAATTTTGAACAATCAGAAGGGATGACCTTTGTTGCTGTTATACGTCCACAGTTTCCAGATTTCGTCTCTTTCCAAACCTGTAAACGAAAACTAAACAAAAAACAAACAAACAAAAAAACCCACTGTAAAATATGTATTAATTAAAAGAGAATAAAACATTAAGAGAACTAAATATTTGGGCAAATTCATACGCATGCCTTATCTGCACAAAATTAAACATTTTTCTTGTTTAACAAAATTATTTTTTGTGTTCTATTTTATGGATTAGATTATGGAAAATAGAGATTTGAAACTGAGAAGTTCTCCAACTTTTCAATGAATTCATCTTCACAATTAAGTTGAATAAATTTCTATATCTGTGTAACTATGTACACATGATAATATACATATGCGTGCATCCATTAAGGTTTATTTTGCTTTTGGGACTATATACCAACATTATTAATTATAAAACAAATTAAAAACAAACAAAATCAAAACCAGTTGCTCTTAAATATATTTCAAATAATGACAACCACAAGTGGTCCTAATATTGTCAGATATTACTTGTCCTGTTGCTAACAAAAAATTTGGTTGTTTGAATTCACCAGACAACTCACTAACGAAAGAGGAGTAGTTTTCTCATATGAAGATTTTCCATCTTGAGAATTCAAAGGAGAGTCACTATGACTCATCTCAATCAACTTGATGGCAATAAGGAAGGAAAATCCATTATCAGAAATGAATGATTATGCTCCATAGGGTTTTGGAGGCTGTGACCTTTTACAAGTAGATCACCAGGCCTTTATTCAGAAACATCTCTAGGTAAATTAAAATTTCCAATGTTTAAGCTATTAGTTGAGTGCCACCCAGTGAGTCATATAAATTAGTAGCTACACCTGTAAGCTTACATATTGAGAGATGGTGATGTGTTATCTTCCCACAGCCAGGGACTGTTGGCTTCTTTGCGGGATAATCCAATCCAAAAGAAATAAGATATTTGACTTTGAATGAAGTTCTGTAATAAAAAAACCCCCAATATATTCTATGAGTAAAATCATTAGCTGGTACCTAAATGAAATTAATATTATCATGGATTAATTTTTGTTATTATGAGAAACAATTATTTTAAGTGGTAAAGGCCAATTTCATTTTTATTATATTGAAATTATAAAGTAAGAAAATCTCAGAGATTGGCATGCTATAAATGTAGAGCCATAAATGAGACTTAAAATAATAATTTTAAATGATAATTTTTGTTTCTATTTAGGACAACAATATCTTAACTTTCCCCGCAAACGTTATTATGTTTCAAAGATTAAGTTATTGGTGCATTCCAGTTTGTATTATGGCCTATGAGTGTGACATCTATGAGATTTCTGTGAAGTGTATGTGTGTGTGTGTGTGTGTGTGTGTGTGTGTGTGTGTGTGTGTTGTTATCTTTCCTCCATAAATTCAGTTTGTTCCCTTTAGAATGTTAAATTGTAATTCTTTACCATCAGATCAGATGTTTAGAGACTTGGTTAGATAATTATTATGTAAAAATAGTCAATGATTGGACATTTGGGCTGTTTCCATGTTCTTATGATGGTGAATAATGCTACTATGTACACATTTTAATTTGTGTTTCAGTTCTAACTTACTTAATATATATTCCTACTTGCAGAATGGCTGGATCTTATGGAATTTCTATATTCAACTCTTTGAGGAAATTCCAAACTGTCTTCCAGAGTGATGATACCATTTTACAATCCCATCAACAGTCTATGAGAGTTCCCAACTCCCTACATCCTACCTAACATTTATTGCTTGCTGTCTTACTAAACTTTTCCACTGCTACTTGAGTGAGATAATGTCTCATTGTGGTTTTGATTTACAGCTTTCTTATTTCAGTGATTTATGAATTGAGAAATTGTGGCACATTTATACAATGGAATACTATGCAGCACTCAGGAGCAATGATTTCAAAAAATGCTGCATAACTTGGACAGACTGGAGAGCATTATGCTGAGAGAACTAACTCAGTCTCATAAGAACAAAGACAACTTAAGATCATTATTGTAAAAATAGAAGGATAAATAGTAAAGCATGTATGAGAACCCAAAGGGACAAGTGGTGCAAGCCGAGGCACGAAGACGGTAGAGACAAAACCACAGGGTTGCACAGTTTGGTGGGTGGAGAGAGAAAGTTAAGGAAATGGGAAGGATCTGGATTAAAAGATAGGATAATGATGAGCAAGGTCCAATGGTGATTAATTTTTAAAACATAATGCATGGTAATGGTTGTATGAAACACAATATGGATGGAGAATAGTGTGAAACACAATAAATACAAACTTTGCAAAAAAAATCAATATAAATTTTTTTAAAAAAATTAAAAAAAATTGTCAGTGAAGGAGCTCTAGTGGCCTAGGTAGCAAGAAGTGTCGCTGCAATCTCAAAGATACACAGTTCGAATTCACCAGATGCTCCTTTGGAGAAGAAAGGGCAATTTCCTGCTGTGCCAGTTGGATTTGATGCAATGGTACACAATAAGAAAAAAAAGTCAAAGAATAATCTCCTCCCATGAAATTTACTACATCTAAAACCTGTTTTGAGGTTCTATATGAAGTGATTCTAACTCAAATCACTGTACAGCAACATAAACACATAACAGACGTTCATCCACAACTTTAGTTTAACAAACCATTCAAATCATATACATTAAGTCACATGATTTTTCCAACTGTGAAGAAGCAAATAATGAGTGAAAATTAGATTGATATACTCCCAGTATAAATTATATTTTCTCTATTTTCACTTTCAACTGATTTTCTTACAATTTTCTTTTGCATCTTTTTCTGTTAGAAAATATAATAAAACCTTGTACAAATTTCCCAGAAGAAAACATATATGGCATTCATTTGCAGAGCTAAATGATGGCTATATTTATCAACAACATGGCAAGTTTAAACATTTAGATTTTAAAGTTTCTTTTCAGACCATCCATGAACTTTAGGTTACTGACGATATGCATTATAAGTACATAAATCAGTAAAAAGATTGCTGAGTAATAAAACTATTCTAATTCTCTTGTGAAATTGTTTAAGGTTATCTAAAGAATAAACATAAGTAATCTAAATTATAGGAAAGTCAAATGGTAGAAGGGTAAACTATCTTTATTTCTTTTCTTACATTTCTATAATACTCCTGATTGGTATGGTTACAAGTACTTATAACGCATTACTGACTTTCCCAATCAATCAAAATCCTGCATTACTTAACTAAGAAAATTTTAAAAGAACTTTTAATTAAAATTATTACTTTTGTTTGGATATTTGGACAAAGACACCCTACCTTTCAATTCTTTTCCTGGATAATACATTTACATAAAAATTTTTACTTTTTTGTGTAAAAATTTTAATTGCATTTTCCTTCATTGATCCCCTTAACATCAATCGCAGTTTCCTGATGGAATAGAAGACTAACTCACATTCTGTAATACCTTCTCTCTGACATCAAATTATCATTGTTTTCTTTATTAATATTGATGTAATATTTTGCTTCAAAAATATTTATTAATCACTGAGAGTAAAATACATTAAAAATTATACTGTCAGGTAAAACAGAATATTTTTTGTTGTTCTTAGACATTGTTAAGTAATATTTGACTCATTGAAACTCTCTAAAACAGAGTAAATGCTGCCTGAGCCTGAACCACTCTCACTGTTTCTATTGTGCTTAATTCCATTCTTGCAGCTACTGTGTCAGTCCATCTTGTTAAAGATTTTCCTCTCATTTATTCAATCTTTACTTTACCAAGCATGAGATCTTTTTATAAGAAGTGGTGCCTCTTGATAGCATACTCAAAGCATATGAGACAAAATCTCATCATCCTTGTTTCTTCTAAGACAAGATGTGTTGTTCTTTTGACAGTCCAGTGGGATGCTCACTTTCCTATCCGTCATCTGTCACCTCCTTGTGCTATGGGGTCTGATACGTTCCCTTGATATTGGAAATTATTGGAATTTGAAATAGGAAATATTATAGGATCATCTAATATTCTCTATAGGAGCTTACAGGTTAAAAAAGAGTAGGAAGCAGGCTTGACCATCTATGTCTCAAATAATGAGCCCTTTGAAACCCTGTGCCTAACAGCAGAATGATTATTCATGTCTACAAACTAACTTCAGAAAAGACATTAAAATTACATATAAATCCTTATTTTTATTGAATCTTTATTGTGAGATTTAGTCTGAATTGATTCATAGGAAACACACCAGTGAGTTTTGAGAGGCCATAAATTGCACAAAAGTATATTGCTCATCTTTCCTCCATAAAGCATTTGGTAGACTTGTATCAAGAATGCCCAATTATATTAATTTAAAACAGAAATAATAGTAAATAATTTCTGTATTCTAAAGAAATACCTGAGGATAATCAATAGAAAATATTAAATTTCTTTTTATTGAAGTTCAATCTGTACACTAAGAAAATAATTTGAGAAACTGAGCACTTTGGAGAATGCTCCATCAAGATTGGAGACAGACTTTTAAATAGCCTATATTATGCATAAGACACAACCTTTCTTGCTGAAAGTAGGGAAGGCTTAAAATACATGCTGCAGAAAATCAAAGATTACAGCCTTGACTATGGATTGAGGGGCGAGGATGGGGTGGGAGGTAGGGTGTTAATCATGGGGTTGCACAATTCAATGGGTGGATGGAGTGAAAAAATGGGAATGATCTTTTGTGAAAAACAATGTATTCAAACTGTAAATAAATCAGAATAAATTTTTTTAAAAAACAGAAAATCCTCATCATCAGGATTGATAGAGAAAAAGTTGAAATTTTCAATGAGTTTGTCTTACTTGGGTCCACAATCAAACCTTTTGTATCAGCAGCCACAAAATCTGGAGATTTACTGTGTTGGGCTGGCAGGGACCTCTCCAAATCACTAAAGAGCAATGATGTCAATTTGAAGACTAAAGGTGTGCCTGATTCAGACTATCATCTTTTCAATTACTTGCTATGCATCTGAAATCCGAATAATGAATAAAGATGACAGAAGAAGAATTGATGTTACTAAGTTGTGGTATTAGAAAAGAGTACTGAATATCCTATTAACTGCTAAAACTGGAAATAGTACAGCCAACGTTCCCCTGGTAGGCAAGAATGGCAAAGGTTCGTCTTATATACTCTGGGAATGTTGCTAAGAGGCTATTCCTTGGAAAGGGACAATATCTCCATCTTTGGAGAGGGAAAGGTAGAAGATCAGCAAAAGAGAGGAAAACTTCAATGAGATAGATTGATATAGTAACTGCAGCAGTAAGCTCAAGTGTGTCACAGATTGTGAGGATGGCACGGGATAGGACAGAGTCCAGTTAGGTTATTCATAGGGTCTGTATGAGTCATACTCAACTCGATGGAACCTAACAACAATAACATTGTTAGTTATGTGAATCATGGTTGACTCAATTGCACATAACAACAATGTGAGTCAAACTTAAATTCAAACTCACTGCCAACAAATCCATTGTGGTTCATGCTAACTTTCCTTCTATTTCTATGTCTAAAAAAATGCACCAAGAGAAGGCTGCCCATCTTTCTTCCAAGGAGTTGTTGGTGCATTTGAAGCCTTTGGGTTAGCAGTGCAACACGTACTCTACAGAGTATATCACCAAAGGGAGCAAAAAAATAATAGTAAGTTTGACTTAACTAAGCTATGATTTTAACTATCTAGAATGATTCTTTTTGGTTACAGACCACAATAATTATATATATACTAGTAGAACAACAACAATAGTAGAGGTGTGCTAGATTTTCCTCATAGACTGAAGCTACACTTATAAAACATTCTCTAATTTAGATATGCAAATTTTTGAGACTATCATATATTTAAAAAGAACATTTTTTTCATTCATTGAAATTTGACTTTATGTAGAATGCATAGTGAAAATTTCAATAGTGCTTTTTTTTTTAATTTGTAGTTATATTTCTTGATTCTATAGAAGTACTTCCAGAGCTAAACACTAAACATCATTAGATATTAATAATTAGCCAACTACAAATGGTTAGACACATGACCGTAAATAAACTATACATCACCAATTCTTCCATATCTTCTATCTTAAGGAGTGTGGATTTCATTTTCTTGCATAATGTCTTACTCTGTTCAAATGTCATCATTTCACTTGAAAAATAATAACATTTCTCTCCACAACATGACCATTTATATTGACATGTACCGATTTCTTTTCCTGAAAAACAAAAGAAGTTCAGAGATACCATCCCGTGTATGAGAAAAATATATCCTGCCTAAGAAACTCAGGCATCTTTCTCCTTTGCTCCAGAAAATAAAACCTGAATTTTCTTTTATGGATCTTCAGAGCTTCATTTCTACTATGTTTTAGGAAGCAATCTAGTATTTACTTCACATTTGCCTTGATCATTCCACTTTCATGCACATTAGTATTAAATATCTCTGAGAAAAATGGATAACAAGACTAGTAAAGGTCCTCACAGTCACAATAGTGATAGCTTCCCATCGGAAGTCTAATTCACAGTATTCTCTACTCTGACTTAAATACAAAGATGTTAGCTTAATATCTGAATATTTTTCCAATATAAAAGATTTAGTTGGCCCTGGGGGGATGGTTAGAAAGTAGTTTTTTTTGTAGAAATATGATTTTTGAGATGTAGTGATTTAAATAAATATCACACACATGGAATATTTTAAACTTCGTTATTTTATTTTCTGAGTTTATTTCAACTAAAATGAGAGCTAGAGTTGTACTACAAAATAAGTCTGCAAGAAATCTTGAAAATTCATGTTGTTATTAGGTACTATTGAGTGAATTTTGTCTCATAATAGCTCTGTGTGTGACTGAAAGAAACCGTGCATGCATGACCTTATGCTGATCTTCATAAAGCAAACACTGGGTCAACACAACTCATAGGTGATCTTTTCTCTCTTTTGCTTAACTTTCACTTTTATAATTTTCTTCTACAGGAACTGGGTCCTTTTGACAACATGCTCATTGAATATGAATTTTCATAATGTTTGCTTCTACAAAGCCCATTTATACAGAATTAAAATAAAAAAAAAGAAAACATTTACACTAAGTAATGAATGCAAACTTTTTTGTCAAAGTCTTTAAGCCAGATGTACCTACCTGTGTGCAGAGGTTTCTCTGTGTGACTCATATTTTCACAAGGGTATGACATATTCTGTGGTTTGTCTGCTTGATGATGCTGGAAAACTTTATACAAAATGGTTATTTGAAGTGCAAATATAACACGAAACCTTAAAAAGACTCAATTTTAAAACGTAGGTCTGCAC
Source organism: Elephantulus edwardii (assembly GCF_000299155.1). Taxonomy (NCBI): domain Eukaryota; kingdom Metazoa; phylum Chordata; class Mammalia; order Macroscelidea; family Macroscelididae; genus Elephantulus; species Elephantulus edwardii. The sequence continues at coordinate 1,459,100 of NW_006399817.1, read as the reverse complement.
TTAGTGTTAAGGACATTTTTATTGTTGTGATTGTAGATATCACTTCTCTGTATGTAATTTCTACAGCTCTTGTTAACTTTGATTTCTAGCACCATTATGTAAAGTAGGATGAACTACTGCCTGAACCTGCGCTATCCTCACAGACTCTTCTCTGTATAAACCCTTTGCTGCAGTCACTTTGTCAATCCACACTAGAAAGCCTTCCTCTTTTTCAATAGCCCTTTAATATTCCAAGCATGATATCCTTCTCTAAAATTCATACCTCCTGATAATATGATCAAAATACGTGTGATAAACCTATACATTGCTGTTGTTGTTGTTGTTATGTGCCATCGAGTCGCCTGTGACTCATAGAGACCCTATATACAAGAGCCCTAAATGCTGTTCTATCCTTTGCCAACCTAGCCATTTCAAATGCACTCATTTCCACCACTCCAGTCATAGAATTGATCCATTGCATTGAAGGTCATTCTCTCCTGTGCTGCCCCTCCACTCTGCCAAACATTATGTCCCTCTCCAAGTACTAGTCCCTCCTTGCAACATGCCCAAATCCTTGACTCCAAGGAGAATTCCAGCTTCACCTTCTCCAGGACAAACCTGTCTGTTCTCCTAGCAGTCCATGGTATATTCAACACTCCTCTCCAGCACTACAGCTCAAAGGCATCGATTCTCTTTCTATCATCCCTATTCACTGTCCAACTGTCTGATACATAGCACATAATTGCAAAGACTATAACCCGGACCAGGCACACCTTAGTCTCCAGCCTGATGTTGTTGCTCTTCAGTACTCTTGAGAGGTCCCTCACAGCTGACTTTCCCAATGCAATTCATCTCTTGCTTTCAAGAGTATTGACTGTGGAACCAAGTAAATGAAAACTGTTAACTATCCCAATCTCTTCACCATCCATACTGATGCTGCCAATTGGCCCAGTGGTGAGAATCTTTGTTTTCTTGATGTTGTGCTTCAATCCATATATGAGGCTGCAGTCCTTGACCTTCTGCAGCAAACGCTTCAGGTCCTCCTCAGTTTCAGCAAGCTGGGTGTGTCATCTGCATAAGGCAGGTTGTTGATGACTCTTCCAACAATCCTGATACCACTTTCCTCCTCGTACAGCCCAGCGTCTCAGATGATCTGATCTGCATACATCTTACTTATTAAAAATATATTTATTATATTACTATATTATTTTACTAAACAACAATGATGCTGATAAGTAAAAATGTAAAACTTCTGTTTTCTAGGAACATATTCATCACAATTAAGAGAATCTGCAATTATGGATGTGAAGGAAATAAAGATAATCATGTGCTGCTATTGGAATACAGAACTAAATGACTAGTTATAAGATCTGAATAGGTGATAGTTTTTCAAGACATGATGTAGCTCATGAATATTTTAATTTATATTAGGTATTTTGGATAGAAAATTACAGGCAAATAAAACAGAGAGGTAATAACATTTCAGGGGGCAGGGATCAGTTTTCCAATATTGTAAAGTAGATCATGGTATTAGTCTAAAACAATTTAGTATATTTAAAATATAGATTTAGGAAACACGGATTTAGGAAGTAAAAAAGAACCACACAAAATTAATCAAACAATAAAAACCAAAAGAAAAAAATGGTAAAAAAATGTCTGGGGAGAAGTATATCCTAATTCTTATATTGTCTTAAATGTCAAATTTTCAATAAAATATTATGAAGCATAGACATAAAGAAAAAGAACAAACATAGGCGATTGAAACTCCCTAGTATGTTTTGTTTACCAAATGTTTTATAAATATGAAAATATATCTATTAAATACCACCCATATAAAATAAAGTGTAATAAGAATTGATATTTTTGTAGCAATAGGATGGTCCTATTCTGTGACATACTTATCATCCTTCATTCACATGAGCCCATTGCTGTACTTTGTCACTACATCTCATTGAGGGTCTTCCTGTCTTTGGCTGACATTATACCTCTCAAGTATGATGTCCCTTTGCAAGGAATAGACTCCACTATCAACATGCCCAAAGTATGAGATATGAAGTTTTGCCATATTTCCCTCTATGGAGCACTCTTTTCTTTTGTCCAAGACATACATTTTTGTTCTTTTAATAATCCATGGGATAGTCAGTATGCTTCTTCAACCCTACATTATAAAGCCATCAATTCTCTTTCTATCATCCTTATTCATTGTTCAGCTCTCAAATGCACAGCAGGTGAGTGTAAGGACTATGTCCTGAATCAGGTGCACCTTAGTCTTATAACCAATATAATTGGCCCTCAGTAATTTCGAGAGTTCCTTTACAATTGGCTTGTACAGTGATATACTTCTCTTTATCTCCTGGCTGTTGTGACTAAGGGTATTGACTATGGATCCAATTAAGAACAAATTGTTGACAATTTTATCTTTTATTAATCTATTTTTTTAAATACTAGCTTATTTACAAAATTTGAATACATTTATTTCAAGAACAAGTTGATGGTTTGGAGGGTGAAGGAAACTGGAAGAATCTGTTCTCAAAATCAATATTCTTATATTAATCAATTATGCTGTTTCTTATCAGTCCATTGGTGAGAAATTGTATCTTCTTGATATTCGTATACAATGTATATTGAAGGCTGTAAGTTTTGTTTTGCTTTTTTACTTTCTGAAGCAAACATTTTAAGTCCTTCTCAGTTTCAGAAAGAAAGCTTCTGCCATTGTCATACCACAGGTTGTTGATGAGTCTTCCTTCTATTCTGTTAGTTCACTCTTTTTCAAAGACTCCAGTTTCTGAAATTACTTTTTCAACATAAAGATTGAATACAGTATGGAGAAATGATAAAACTCTGACACACACATGTCCTGATTTTAATCCATATTGTGCTCTCTTGTCTTTGCTCAGAAAACAACTTGTTGGTCTCAGTGTAAGTTTCTAATGCTTAGTCAGTAAAACACAAAAAGACATTCTTCTGGTATCCCATGCTTTTGGTCAGGCTTCATCTGACATCAGCAATGATGTTCCTGATAGTAGAATAAAAATTTAATCTTGAGTTTACCACACCTGAATTAAAAAATAATTTTAAGAACAGATTTGAGGTACTGAACACCACTGATTGACAATCAGAGTAGTGGTGGGATGACATCTAGGGTATCATCCATGAAGAAAGCAGTTATTACAAAGACAGAGGAGAAAGACCAAACCAAGATAGATGTTAGAACAGACTATGAAAATTGTATTAAAGCATCAAGAAGCCAAAATGAAGGGAAAAGATGCTAAAGAGAAATGAACAGAAGATTTCAGAAGTCAGTTCAAAAAGACAATTGAAAGTATTATAACAAAATGTGCAAACAGCAAGAGTAAAAGAACAAAAAGGTATGGATTCTTTTAGCTTTATAGAACTAAAAGGACCAAAAAACAGATTCAAGCCTCAACTTGCAATACCAATAGATGCTATGGACAAAATCTTGAATGATCTAGGAAGCATCAAAAGATACAAGGACAATTTGTTGTGGGGTGGTGGTGGTGAGGAAAATTGGAAGAATCTGTTCTGGAAAACAACATAATTTGAATTTTGTAAATAAACTAGTATGGCAATAATAATTTTAAAAAAATAAAAGGAGAAATAAAAGATCCAGGGTGGAGAAAACAGAGTCACTGTATCAAAATTAAGTGGTTGAAATTGAAAAATTTCAGGAAGTATCATGTGAATAAAAGATAATACTAAATGGAAGGAAGAAGTTCAAGGTGCAATTCAGCCAGTGGGCAAAAATTAAGGGCCCAGAAATAGATAGGGTACCAACTGACAGGTTTCAGCTAATAGATACCTTCTGGGTATGCTCACCTGTCTATGCCAGGAAATTTGGAAGATAGCTGCTGGACCAACTAACTGAAACAGATCCATGTTTGTTTGCATTCCCAAGCAATTTCTTTTATTAAGAAAGATAAGTGAATACACTATAGAAATTATCAAACAATACTATTATTATCACATGCAAGCAAAATATTGCTGATGATTATTAAAAAATGAGTAGAACTACATAATATTACAGAGAACTGCCAGAATTTGGTTTGATTATCAGCCCCTAAAGTTAACTAGCTACACCACCTTAAAAGCTATGTTTTCTTTTTTCTTTTATTTTTTATTCATTCAATATTGTACATTTTCTCCCCACCCCAGTTTATATTACAATGCACATCTTGTTCCATATTATAGTTATGTATATAATACCTAATCATATAATACTTTAGGACCATTCTTCCTCTCACCTGCTTCAATGAGGCGCTGTGTATTCTCATTTTATACTGTTCCCCAATTCCCAGGTCAGTCCTCTTTTGTAACAGTGGTATTATGCAGTATTTGTCCTTTTTGACTGAGATAATTCACTCAGCATAATGTCCTTCAGGCTCATCCATGTTGTATAGTGTTTTACTTGTTGATTGTTTTCAGTTCTTCCTAATATTCTATTTTGTGAATGTTTCATAGTTTTTCTAGCCATCCGTTTATTAATGAATACTCAGCTTTCATTTCTTTGCTATGCAGTAATAACATGCATATGTATATATCTATTTGAATTGTGGCTGTTGGAATTTCTCAGTCAAGTGGTATTTCTATTTCCAACTTCTTGAGAAAGTGCTGGACTGTCTTCTATAAAGATTGTACCATTTTACATTCCCACCAGGTAATATTTTCTTAAAAGCACAATCAGCCCATCTAGTTGAACTCACCCATTGCTGACCCTCTAGTTGGTTTATGAGATAGTAAATTGCATGGGAAAACCTTGCCTACCCTTCTCCAATGGAGCAGCTGTTGGATTCAAAGAACATGCCTCTGGAATGACAACAGTTTCTTACCAATGTGCCACCAGAGTACCGTAACTTATATAAGTCAAGTAAAATTGGTCAAATAATTTGAATAACAATGCACCAATAGTCAGCATGTACATACAACAATATTCAACATCAATATTCTTAGGAATTGTCTGTTGTTGTTATGTGCCATTGAGTCAAGTACTACTCATAGCAAGTCTGTGAGCAAGAGATCTGAACCCTGTCCTAGCCTGTGCCATCTTCACAATCTCTGACAAACTTTATCTCATTGCTGCAGTCACTGTGACAATTAACTAAATACACAGGGACACTGTGAAAAACAGATCGGAGCCTGATCCTAGCCTTAGTTATTGTCATGATCTCTACCATGCTTAAGACAATTATACCTTGAAAGGGTAAATTCATCCCCTTGATGGTCTTCCTCTCTTTAATTGACTTTTAAACTTTAAAGGCATCATTATTTTCACTCAAGGACTAACTCTTGACAACATGCACAAAGTGTGTGAGACAAAGTGTCATCGTATTTGCCTCCAAGGAGCATGATGGTTGTAGTTTGTCCAAGATTGATTTGCTTATTTTTTGGCAGTCCCTGATGCATTCACCACTCTTCAACAACACAGACATTCATCTAACTATCCAGCTTTCCTTAGGGGAATGGCTAGTGGTTTCAAGACACAGGTGAGGCACTGCCTTTGGGTTAACTTCTAATAACTTCTTGGACAGGGTATGTTGTTGTTGTTCAGCGATATCGAGTTGACCCATAGCGACCCCGTGAATTAAAGACCTGAACACTTGTATAACTTTCATAGTTTCTCCAAGTTCATAGAGTTTCCAGAGGCAAGTTATTTTGGAGATTGATGTCACTCCTGCTTCCAAGCTTGTTTTAATCGAGAGCTCCACCAAACACTGTCCACCACGGGTAACCATTACTGCATTTGACATATCAGTGTCACAGTGTTTAGCATCATAGCAACCACAAGTTACCTCTGTACAGCAAATGCACAGGTCCATACTCTCCAACTTAGAAGAATGTTTGATTAAAAACAATTAAAACCAGGCCTGAGGGCCACAGAGTAAAATCACCTACCTTTGACTTGGTAACATAGCTCTCCATCCACCAGGCCCACAGAGTTTTCTCTACATTAGTGATGGTGTTGTTAATGCTATTGAGTCATAGACAACACATAGGAATCCTATTAATGAAAGACCTGAACACTTGTACATATGCAATTAAAATTTTAACTTACCTATGAATCCAAAGAATCCAGTTGTTAAAAGAAGAAAGAAACATATAATTCCAAGGATTATGACAGTGAAATTACAGGAACTCTGAACCGAAGACTCTGCCCAGAACAGATTTAATAAGTTTAGTAGGAGTACAGTTATCAGACTCTCGGAATTTAGAGTTAAATTTCTCCTGGAACTCAGAACAGCAAGTTTAGAGAATCTTTAACCTTGGAATTATAAACTGAAATCTGATTTACCTATTTAAAATATAAGTGACCTGAGTAAGACGGCTAGTATGTGTCTACTTCTTATTTCATTATTATATACATTTGACAAATTGCTTATTTTAACTTTACCAAAATATTCTCCAGACCTTTTTCTATATTTTATGAATATTAAGCTGTACATCAGATATATTTCTTTCCTAAAATATAAATATTTTAAAAAATTCATTTGTATAAATGACTTCTATTGATCTACAAAAAATAGTTATTGCAAAAACATAATAATATGAAATAAGTATTTGTAATTTTAACCTTCAAAGATCTATTATTTTCAGCATTAGACTATCCATGGCTATTGCACATAGAAAACTGTAATTGCAAATCTAAGAAATACTTGTATTTATTTCTTTACATGTAATGAGTCCCTAATTCCATCAGCATATTGATAGCTGTTTCTAATAATACAAGGAGAGATCCTTTTCCCATTTGACTTCTTCAGTTATGAATATCTTAATGTAGCACTCAAATGATATCAATTTTCTGGGAAAAACTAAACGTGAACATTTGATTTTTCAAGTTCCTTTTTCATTTCAGTTTTCAGACATACTTTAATAAACTTCATACAAACAGTCCAGTTTAATAATTCAGAATAGTTTCATCTTAGATTAATTAATTGTTCCATATAGACAGAGGGAGCTATGGTGTCCTAGTGGCAAGAAGCTGCGCTGCAATCCCAAAGGAGGAGTAGCTGGTTATGACCTCAAACCGTATGCCTTTGGGATTGCAGCACAGCTTCTTCCCATACGATTAACTGATTCTGACCCCCCCCCTCCAAAAGGGTCAGCTATGGGTCGGTTCTGTCTGGACCATATACAACAACATGTAGAAATAAAGACTGCTGATGGCCTAATCATAAGAACCCGCTCTGTAATCCCTAAAACATGCAACTCATCAATCATTATGGCATGTAATTCTTATTAGCTGCTTTGTTAAAGAAGTTGCTTTATTAAAGAATCTCCTCCCATGTGATTTATTGTCTCTGAAAACATGCTGGAGGCTCAACTATAAGTTTGTTCCAACTGGAGGATATGCTACAACAATATTCAGGCATAAGCAAAAGGATTGGGAGACAGGAGAATATAAATCCCATAAATAAACTTTATGGAGCTTTGGTGTGTGGAACTCAGATTTGTGCTGCCAATAATAATCCATGCAGTTCAATTGCACCTGCTGCACAGAATAAATAGGAACAGTCTTCTCCTATTCTATTTATTGACTCTTTAAACCCACCCGTGGGTCAATGATGAGTTGTTTCCAAGTCAAATGTACACAACAATAAACGTGAACTTTAGTTGATCTAATTCTTAATTTTTCCTCTTTTTGCAGTTGGAAGTATCATTTTGCAGTTATAAGAAGTAAAATTTCTACTCTTCTCTCTTGAGATTAAAACAGAGTTGAATATACAGCCTCATATTCACAGGATTTCTCAGTAATCATGGAAGCTGTTTATATGTATTAAGAGAATTAACAGAAAAAAAATTCAAAATTAAGTAGATTTATCTGGAATAGAAAATAAATGCAGATTCAGGAGTTGGGGATAAATAAAACATACCTTTTTTCGCCATCTGCTTTTTGGAAGGAAGATACCGCATATTTTCATAAAATTCATCATTTCCCTTCATCTCTGAAATACATTGATATATTACTCATCAAAGGCAAAAATATTGTCAGTGCTGTTTTTATAAACATTTTCAGAATATTTATCTCTAAATCCTGAAATTCCACTGGAAAATTAACCTATTTGTTGTTTGATTAATTTGTTTTCAAATAGTAATTTCAATTGCAAATTTTAGGCAAAAGTTAAATTAAGATTAAAATATTTTATATCTTTATATTAAGTAAAATGAACACATAGAATAAAATTCTAAATATAAAAAACAATTCTTATGGTAACATCAAAGCAATCTTTATATATTTTCAGTTTGTAAAAGAAAATTGCACTCCACCATTGTTTTTTACAAAAACGATTACAAATATTTAGACCACCAGTTTTGAATATGTATCAATTTAATAGTATTTTGTAATTTCCCTTAAGAAAATAACCTACTAAAACAGTAAAGTTGGTAAAGTAATAATTTATAATTCCTTCAAAATTCTTTATTGCAATTAGAATATCTCGGGAAGTTAAAAAAACAGCCACAAACTATATCTATATTGTTTGTGGCAATAACAATATCACAAGCAATATCTAGCTGTAGTTATAAACAGAGCAACACCTTATTCTGTAAATTATTAAACAGTTTCTTACATAACTAACTCCTTCACACAAAACTGTGGGTCTGACTTGATGACAGTGAGAGTTAGAACAACAGAGACTGCACTGTATATGTGATCCAGAAGTGGTTCAGGTAACAAGTGAATGTGACAAACAACAAATATGAATGTAATTGGTGGTACCTGTTCCCATGGGGTAGAGTGTCTGCTGGCAACAGAGTGTTGTCCAAATAGTAAAAGTCACCTCCAGTGGAATGATAGATAAGTGTAAGCTGTCACAAGGTACGACTCTTCTTAGCTATTTATCAAGCATGCTCTTCTTACCCAAAAGCCTTCAGCAGTTAGCTACAAGTGAAGACGTGAGAAAGCAATTCATATCTGTGGTCCAGATTTAACCTGCAGCTTTAATTAGTGAAAAACTGTACTTTGTTTGTTTTTAATATGGAAAATATATGGGTAAGATAATTTAAAGGGCCATGCTCATTTTACATTATAGAGAAACACATACAGAGAAGAAACAATGAGATAGAGCAATAAAGAGGTAATTTTCACAACTCTGTTGTTGTTGTTGATTGCCTTTGAGTTGACCACAAATCAAAGTGACCCCATGAAAGGCCTGAAGTCCCTCTACAACCATCAACAATTATCAAAGATCCTTGAGTTTCCAGACGCATGTTGTTTAGGAAGTGAATGCCATTCCTGCTTCCAAACTCTAGCTATGAGTCTAAATACAAATCTTATAATAGATTTGACCTTTATATAGAAAATTGAATTAAAAATAGTTCAATTTGTCCTCCAAGTTAGTATGTTACTGATTACATAAAATATGCAAGCACTAGTAGACCATTACTTATGAGAAAGAAATTTCTAAAATAAGATTATGTTAAATTGTAGTAGCTTAGCCTTTGGTTCCTTGAAAAAGAGGTCTATATTCAGTTTCATTATTGTTCAAACCTTTTTTTCATTATTATTTTCCAAGTCTTTAAAATATTCATTATAGAAAAGCCTTAATCTAAGCTTCAAGCTTTGGTATTCTATGGTTCTTTATGGAGACTTCAATCTTTATTTAACTAAATGGAGAAATGCATTAAATTCCTTATCAGCAATTTGCTGTTACATTTCCCAAGTGGGAGAAAAAAAAGACAACACAATTGAAATATAAGGAATCCCATTTACTAGAAATGTGTTGAGAGAACTGAGCAAAATATTGAAAGTTTGCTTTCAAAAAATGTTTTATATAAAATGAATTTCATGAATATTCCATATAAAACAAGTGTAGTCAAAAGACAACATTGCATATTGTGTTAAATAAAATGTGATGTTTTTCACCACAACAAGATAAAGGTAAATAATCCAATTGAAAAATGGGCACAGGATATGAACAGACATTTCACCAAAGAAGACATTCAGATGGCCAACAAGCACATGAAGAAATGTTCAAAATTCCTAGCTCTAAGAGAGATGTAAATCAAAACAACTATGAGAT
>NW_006399817.1:1427683-1448343 GCF_000299155.1 Elephantulus edwardii | reverse complement strand
TGCATGCTGTAAAATGGGACTGATATCAGGGTTTGGGTAACACTGAGAAAAACTGGATAAATTGTGTATACTGCATTGAAACAGATGAGTGAGAGAATAATTTCAAAGCAATGTATGATAGGGTATCATGTTTATCACAAGAGTCCACAATTCAGGTTGCGTAGTGGCGTGTACTTGAGGCGGTGGGAGGGGTGCGGGGGAATTGAATATTAAAGAAAGAATTTTACTTTTCAAAGAGAGGAGCGAACTGGGGGGGGAGGTGGCGAGGGCTGGGCAGGGAGAAAAGTGCAACAATGAATGAATGGAAATCCATAATCTCTGTAAATGTTCAATAAAATTATTAAAATAAAATTAAAAAGTGATGTTTTTAAATTACAGTTACAATTATGGGGTGTTAGTCTGCACGTCTAATACTTGCAAGCTCAGCAACTCAGGGACTAATTTCTTCTTAAACTGTTGACATCTACAGAAATCTACTTGACAAATCACCTATTTATAAAGAATCATCCATTTTGAATGTTACAATCAAGATGTATACAATAACCTAAGATATACTGGTTGATTGTTGAAAGTCAGTAACATAAATCACCTGTGAATTAAATTATTAGTGAAGAATTATGACTTTTATTCTTAACAAATACTAATACACCATACATGGATTTCCTAAATGATAAACAAATCTATGTATGTAGAAGTACAGAGTGCTCCATGCAATCAAGGATGATAAGGCTTCATATGTGACATCATCCATGGAAAAATCAGTGAAAGGGAGAAAACCCTCTAGATATATTTACACCATGAGGGTAACAATGCGCTTAATTAAGGTGTAGGTTACAAAGACAGCACAGAATTGGCAAGATTTCATGCCAGTGAGCATGAAGTGATATGAGTCGGAGCCTAACAACAACTCTCAATTATACAAATCATCTAAGAAATGTGAATTTTAATGGAATGTATTCTCTGTATATATCTGGAAGTTAATAAGGAGTTAGAAAAGTGTGCTATCAACTTTTACATATACTGTAAAATTACTTTAGAATTATTTTAAAGCCTAATTAATGAAGTTGCTAAATATAATCGTGTATTATAAATAGGAAATTGAAAGAATTATTTTTTCCCTATCTATCAGAATAGAAAATGACTTGTAGTCTTACAAAAATTCATTAGAAATAATATTTATAACACTATATAAATTTTACTATTAAACTTTTGAAAATACTTAAATAATTTTACTGGTTTCTAGGTAGCTTCTTCAGAAACCATAGAAAAATGTATTTTTTAAAAATAAAACTTAAAAAAGAAGTATTATTTTATTTATGTCAATATGTAAAGCATTTTTGACCAAGTGTATTATCCAAAATGAGTATGGTTTTAATTTCTTTCCATATAAGCCTATTCTTCAGTTGTAGTTTTAGTTAGGTGCCAGAAAGTCAAGTACTACTCAGAGAGACCTTATGTACAACATAGCTGAACTCTTGTTCTGTCCTATGCCATCTTCATCATCTTTAGGCCTCTTTATCTCTTTATTTTATACTCTACACATTAAAAAATATCCTTCAATCTTTATTTAAGCAATTTTATACAAATAAATAAATAATTGTATTTAACTGTCGAATGTATTTCTACAACTCTATTTTTGAGTAACAAATCTGAATTAATTCTGCCTATCCTGTGCCATCCTCATCCTCTCTGACATACATGAGCCCATTACTGTAGTCATTGTATCAGTGCAGGGTTTTTTCCTATCTAGTGCAGGGTTTTTCCTCTCTTTTATAAACCCTCCACCTTTCCAACATGATGTCCTTCTCCAAGAAATAGCCTCTTCGAATATCATACCCCAAATATGTTAGATGAAGCTTAGTCATCTTTGCCTTTAAGGCATATTGTGGTTGCACTTTCCCCAAGACTTATCTGTTTATTCTTTTGACAGTTCATGGAAAAGTCAGTACTCTTCTCCAACACCACAGCTCAAAGTCTTCAAATATCCTTCTGTTATCCTTATTTTTGCCAAACTTTCAGGTGTATAGACAATGATGGGAAAGGCCATGACTTGAACCAGGAGCAACTTAGTCTTCAAACTGACATAATTTCTCCCCAGTCGTTTCAAGAATTCCATGACAGTGGATTTTCCAATGCAATACACCTGCTCTCCTGTTGCTAGTACCAAGGATATTGATTATGTATCTAAAAAAAATGAAATTGTTGACAATTTCCACTTTTTTCTCCGTGATGAATTTACACTGTCAACACAAAGATACATGGTTGGAATCCCCTAGAAGCTCTGCAGAACAAAGATGGGAAATTTATCTCTTGTGATTTATTGCCTCTGAAATCCTGTTAGAGGGTCAGCTATGGATTGGTTCAGACTCCAAGGAACACAACAACTACCACAACCATGTTATTGTCTATTGGTCCAGTGGTAAGGATTTTTGTTTTCTTCATGTTGAAAGTGACCCATAAGAAAGGTTGTAACAGCTTTTGATCCTCTGCAGCAAGCACTTCAAATCCTTCTCACCTTCAGCAAACAAGGTTGGGTGTTCTGCATAATGCCAATTGTTAATGAGTCTGCCTTTGACCCTGATGTCACATTCTTCTTCATAGAGTCCATATCTGGAATGTCTTTGCTCAGCATATAGGTTGAACAGGTATGGAGAAAGGATATGACCCTGATATACACCTTTCTTAATATTAAATCATTCAGTGTTCCCTTGCACTCTTCAGGGAATAGTCCTTGGCCTATGTATAGGTTTCAAATGACCATAATTAAATATGCTGGAAATCCTATTCTTCTCATTATGACCTATAGTTTTTTATGATCTATGTAGTTAAATGCCTTTGTATAGTTAATAAAGCAAAAATAAACAGTTTCTAGTTTTATCTTCTTTCAGTCAGAGTTCTTCTGACATCAGCAATGATAACTACAAGCTTTTCTAATTTCAATATGAACTTCTGGTACTTTTCTGTCAGGGCACTACTCTAGACATTTTAATCTTCATCAACATTTTCTTTCTTGTGACAGTAAACATATTGTTCAATAATTTCCATATTATCTTAGATCACCCTTCTTAGGAATAGGAACAAATCTGAATCTCTTCCCGTGGGTCGGCCAGGCAGCCATCCTCCATATTTCCTGGCATAAAATCATGTGCATGTCCTGGGCTGCATCTGTCTGTTGAAACTTGGAAATTGCTATCCCTTCAATTCCTGGGGCCTTATTTCTTGCCAGTACCTTCCCTGAGTCTTGTACTTCTTCTTTTATTACCATTGGCCCTATATCATATAGCTCCTCATGAAATGTTTCAGTGTGGACTTCTTTTTATAATGACTCTGCATATTCCTTCTATCTTCTTTTAATGCTTTCTGGATTATTTAGGATTTTACATATAGCATCTCCCATTATTGAAACTTGAGCTATGAAGTTTTTTTCAGTTTTTTCAGTTTGAAAATTGTTAGGAAGTTCTTACCATTTTATTCTCCAACTCAAGCACGCTGCACATTCCATTATAATATTTTACTTTGTTGTCTCAAGCTTTCCTTTGAAATCTTCTTTTCAGCCCTTTTACCTCAGTATCTTTTCACCTTGCTTTGAATTCTAGACATTCTAATGTAATTTACAGAGTCTCTTCTGACATTAATTTTAGGTTTTCCTTCAACCTCTGACTTTGTGGTGATTATTTGCTCTCTTTATGTTTGATGTCACCTCACAACTCATCTGCTCTTCGATTATTAATGCCTTAAACCTGTTCTTAAGATAATTTTTAAATTCAGGTGTCATAGATTCAAGATCATATTTTTATACTGCGAACTTGTTTTAAACTATCTCATTAACCAGTATTTCACATTTATGACAACAGTAAAAAATATCCCCCATTTGACTATTTTTCCCATTTACTAAGCATATCTCTCTGCAATGAATGCTTAAATATGAGGCAAGAGAAACACAAGCTGTGATTATTTAGGTCATGTGTCAAGTTGACTGGACCAGGAATGATTTTTAGTAGTTTGGGCTGTTCTGTAAAAATAAAATGACGCATTTTAATAGCAATGTGATGCTAATGGCATCCTCCTTTATGCAATCTAGTGTGACTCTTCTTTCTTTTCACTTAAGACTAGGTTTTCACGTCACAGATTGATAGTGTTATTGGTGTTTTTATTTGCTGTGGGGTAACCTGCTACTCATGACTCTGACTCACCTATTACCATTACTCCAATTACTGAATCAATCCATCTCATCCAAGGTCTTCCGCTCCTACTCCATCCCTCCAGCCTTCCAAGCATGATATCCTTCTTTAAGGACTGGTCTCTCTTGGCCATGTGCCCAAAGTATGTGAGATGGAGCTTTAAAAATCCTAGCCTCCAAAGCATGGAGCAGATGAGGGAAAGGACTATCTGAAACGGGTATATGTTTAAGTATTATATGTATGATCACAATCTGGAGCAAGGGATGCATTGCAAGGTGGACTGGAGGAGACAGAAGGAATGAGGAGGGAGGGAAATGTGCAAAAATGAATGAACAAAAACCCATTCTTTCTGTAAACATTTGTTAAAATCAAATTAATAATAAGTATAAATAGCCCAAATGTCCAACCACAGATGATTGGATTGAAAAATTATGGTACATTCACACAATAATATACAATGAAATATGCAGCATGCAGGAACAAGAACTTTGTAAATTATTACCTAACTTGGGAGGGATTGAAGAGCATTATGCTGAGTGAACGAACTCAGTAGCATAAGGATAATTATTGTGTAAAACTATTATTGTAGAATGACTATAAAGAGTCAGGAAGATAGGAGAAGCTGGAATCAGAGAAATGTGATGTACAGGGGGGAAGGGTGATTAATCATTGGGATGTACAATTTGATGGGGGGGTGAGGGAAATTGAAAGAGTTTGTTCAAATTTGTATTTGAATTTTGTAAATAAACGAATAGAAAACTTAAAAAAAGAATGTTAAAAAAATCCTAGCCTCCAAGGATAAAGTTGTTTTCACCCTCTCCAAGACAGACATGTTTATTCTCTTGGTAGTCAGTCCATGGAGTGTTCAAGACTCTTCATGAGCACCACAACTCAAAGCATCAATTTTTCTTCTGGTATTTTTGTCATTCTCCAATTTTCTGATGCATAGCTAGTAAACATAAAGACCATGGCTGGATTAGGCACACATTGCTTCTCAGTACTGTGGAGAGGTCTCTGACATCAGATTTTCCCAGTGCAATTCATCTTTTGATTTCCTGATTTTTGGTGCCAAAGTGTTGATTGTGAAGCCTAGCAAACTATAATTGTTAACAACCTCAATCTCTTCACCAACTAGCAATTGTCCCAGGGATGAATTTTTGTCTTCTTTCTTTTTTTGATGTTGAGTTTCAATCCACATTCCTTGACTTTCTGCAGCAGGTACTTCAGGTACTTCCCAGTTTCAGCTAAGTTGTATCATCTACATAACTCAGGTTCTTGATGAATCTTCCTCCAATCCTGATGCCACATTCCTCTTCATAGAGGCCTTCCTCCCAAATGATCTGTTCCGCATACAGATTGAAAAGGTATGGAGACAGGATGAATCCCAGATGCACTCATTTCCTGATTTTGAACCATGCAGTGTAGCTGCTAACTGAAAAAGTGAGTAGCACAAACCCACCAGTCGTTCTTCAAGGCACCAATGATTCTGTATGAGGTAGAACTACTCTGCTCCATGGGGTTGCTAAGAGTCAGAATTGACTCAGTGAACATTAAGGATTACAGCCATGGAAACCCTACAGGTCAATTCTACTTTGCATCAGAATCAATTAAAGGACAACAGATATATACGTAAGTGTCCATTGTTATGGAACTTACTTTTGCTACTTAAAAGCAAAACATATATGTAGAATATGTACATTATCTCATTTTAAAAATAGTTTCCTATTTGAAATGGAGGGGTGTATAAATTCCTTGAAGGAATGATAATCATACCTGAATCACCTACTCCAACCAACCTGGATCACCTGTGCTGACCAACCAGATCCCTTATACTGAGATCTACCCAGAGAGTCAACATCGCAGGGCAGCAAAGAGAAAATGAGTGGACAGGAGTAGTCTGAGGCCTAAGTCATCACACTAGTCATACTAGTGTTCACTGGGGGGAAGGGACAGGGAGATGCTACTGATTAGGAGAGGGAACAGAGCATGATGCTGGGGCGGGTGGTGGAAGGGCTAGAGGACAGGACTAGAATATATGCACTAAAGGGGTCGTGGGATTCACACCAAATTTGCCTCCAAAAACTCTATAAATGTCCAAAATCTCCAAAAACTTTGATAAACATCATTAGTTGTAGAGGGGCTTCAGGCCTTTTTTCCCATAGGGTCACTATGAGTTCTGCTTGACTTGAAGGCAATCAACAATCAACAAATAATGAGGGAGAGTCTTTCAGGTGTTCTTTTGTGTAAAATGCTTGTCTGTCAGATATTGCTCTGAAGCTGACTATACAAATTCAGATAGACTAGGGAGAAGAATTTGCCATTGACTTCCAAAATAACAGGCCTTTGGAAACTTTATGTACAACAGAGCACACTTAATTTAGATTATCAGACATGGCACCAGAGGCTGAGCCCTCCTACTGGGAATCACAAAGGAGGTGGAATAGTTATAAACAGATGCTGGTGATTGGAGCATGGAATGTGAGAAGTATGGATATAGGAAAATTGGACACTGTTAAGGAAAGAACGGAACACATAAATAATGACATACTAGGCATTTGGGAAATGAGATGGACTGGTCTGAGACATTTTGAATCATATGATCTACTATGACAGAATAGAAAAGGCGAGGAAAAACAGGGCCATAATTGTGGTTAAAAAGACCATTTTTAGATCTAGCTTGAAATACAAGAAAGTTTAACACCACTATCAAGCAAATATATACACCAACAACCAGAGCCATCAAGAAGGAAATAGACAATTTCTACCAACTTCTGCAGTCAGACATTGATTGAATATAAACTAAAATGCATTAATAATAGTGAGTGACTAGAATGACAAGTTGGGACTGAGGAAAAAGAATCAGTAGTAAGAAAACAGGGACTTCGTAAGAGAAATGAGGCTAGTGATAGAATAAAACAATTTCGTACATCAGTGATTTATTCATGGCAAACACCCTTTATAAGAAACACAGTGATGACGAAACACATGGACTTCACCAGACGGCATAAATAGGAATCAGATTGATCACATTTGTGGAAAAAAATCTTTAGAGAAACTCAATATCAACTGTGAAAAAAATGAGGCCCAGTGCTGACTGTGAAACAGACCATAAGCTACTCATATGCGAGTTCAAACTGAAGCTAAAGCTAAAGAAAATTAAACCCAATCCACAAGAACCAAAATTTGACCTTGAGTCTATCCCACTTGAATAGAAAAACCTTGGAACAGGTTTGGGGATTTGAACACTGTTTAATAATATAAAAATATTATCCATGAAAAATGCAAAATGTCACTACATAAAAAAGGAGGAAGAAAAGACCAAGATGGATGTTGGAAAAGACAGAATATTACACTAGAGCACCAAGAACACAAAGCAATAGGAAGAAATCAGAAGATTAAACTGCTGAACAGAAGATTTCAAAGGGAAAATCGGGAAGACAAAGTATTATAATGAAATATTCAAAGAGCTGGAGACAGAAAATCAAAAAGGCCATACTTGCTCAGCCTTTTTTAAGCTGAAGGAACTGAGGAACCAATTCAAGCCTCAAGGTGCAATACTTAAGAATGCTATGGGCAGAAAATTATTGAATGATCCAGAAAACATTAAAAGATGATGGAGGGAGTAAACAGAGTCACTGTGCCAAAAATAATTTGCTGACACACAAGATTTTCAGGAAACAACATATGACTGAGAAACAATGGTGATGAAAGAGGAAGTTCAAGCTTCTCTGAAGGATTTGGCAAAAAACAAGGACCCCGGAATTGATAGTATACCAATTGGCCTATATCAACAAATAGATGCAGCTCTGGATGTGCCAAGATATCTGGAGCACAAGTACCTGGATAACTGATTGGAAGAGATCCGTATTTATTTCCATTAAAGCAAACATACAAACAAACAAACAAACAAAAAAACCCTAAACAACAGTGATCCAACAGAGTGTGGAAATTGTCAAAAAATATCACTAACATCAAACACAAGCAAAATCCTGATGAAAATTAGCCAAAAATGACTGGAATAGTACATTGAGAGAACTTCCAGAAGCAAAAGCTGGGTTAATAAGAAATCATTGCACTAGAGACATCAGGGCTGATATCAGATAGATATAGGCTGAAAGCAGATATTACCAGAGGAATGTCTACCTATATTTCATTGAATATGCAAAGGCATTGACTAGGTGGACCACAACAAATCATGGCTTTCCTTGATAGGAATGGGAATCTCAAAACACCTAATTGTGCTCATGTGAAATCTATACTTGTACCAGAATAGAACAAGCAAACACTGCATGGTTCAAAATCAGGAAAGGAATGTCATAGATGCATCCTGTCTCTATATCTTTTCTATCTACATGCAGTTCAGATCTGTTAGGAGGCTGGACTTGCTGAGGAGGAACAAAGCATCAGGATTAGAGGCAGATTCATCAACAATCTGTGTTATACAGATAACACAACATTGCTTGCTGAAGAGGCCCTGTAGCATTTGCTCCAGAATGTCAATAGTCTTTAATATGCATTGAAGCTCAAGATCCAGGGGGAAAAAAATGATTCTCATGATTGGGACAATTAATAGCCACATGTTAGATGGGGAAAAAAATGATTGAGATTGTTCAGAATTTCATCTTTCTCAGTTCTACAATAAAAACACTTGGCAAAATTAGTCAGGAAACCAAAAGACAAATTGCATCAGATAAATCTGCTGTCAGACACCTCTCCAGAGTGCTGAAGAACAATGAAGTCAGTCCAGAGACTGAGGTGTGTCTGATATAGGCCATGGTCTTTGCAGTTACTTGTTATGCATCAGAGGGCTGCACAATGACTAAGGCTTACAGAAAAATAATTGTCTTTGAATTTTGGTCCTCTAAAAGAGTATTGAACATACCATGACCTGCCAAGAGAACAAACAAGTTTATCTTGACAATGGAGAAGCCAAGTAGTGCCTTGCAGACAAGGATTTTTAAGCCTCATCCCACATACTTTGGGCATGTTGCCAAGAGGGACCAGTCTTTGGCGAAGGACATCATGTTCTTAAGGATGAAGGGACAACACAGGAGAAGAATACCCTAGATGAAATGGATTGACACTATGTAGAGTGTAAAAATCCTTGAAAAATTCTTTTTGAACTATTCTGATAGCTTCCATTTGGAGGGAATGAGCCCCAGCTGCCTAAACTGTGGACACATGCTCTTGCATAATCATTGACAGCTGTGAGACCAACGTAAATGAAACTTTCCATACTGTGAGAGATGGACAGAACAGTGGTGGAAACATGAGGAATAGAGTGTGTCAAGGTATAAGCAGAGGAATCTTGGAAACAAAAGCCACAGTTAAAGGTTTTGCTTCCTGGATGATTGAAGGTAAAGCTCACTTACAGCTCTTCTGAGACAAACTTTCCTGGATGATTGAGGACACCAAAGGCTTCTTGCATTTGTGATAGTGAACTCAACCTGGGATTTCACTAATTAAGGAATCACACTTAGTTAATCTGCTTGGAATTGCTGGACTAAACCTAAACTTGCATTATGAGGAATTCTTTGCTGCCCCACTCTACAACATATTTCTCTAATAAACTCCATGACTGTAAGTAAAATCTGTGAGTTTTGCAACAAACATGGGACCCAATGATTGCTAAAAAATAGATGCAAGTGCATATAGGGTGGTTGTCTGAACAGCTATTTCTACAGTGCTGTGGCTATTATTTATGGGGAGTGTTCTTTTTTATGAAGCAAGTAGAAGTTGGACTCAGCCATGATTAGGTTGCATCTGTTCCTTATACATGGGATAATGGCAGTAGGTGTGTCAGAGACAGACTATCCTAGAATAGCGCAGGTTTCACATCTATCGTGCATAAGATGTGAGCTGGAAGCAACTCTAAGGCACATAACAACAGTAACATGTATGGAAGTTAAAACTGCTCCTCCCTAAAATTAAAAGCTAATTGAATTAAAGTACTTGATGTATTAACACACACACACACACACACACACACACACACACACACACACCCCTGCTGTAAAACCAAAACAATAACATGTAGTGCAATGAGTTAATTTCACTAGAAGAGATTAGGTGCATCCTTGAGTGGGACTATCCATTTCTATATATTTCTATATTTGATCTTTCACATATGCTCAGTGTAGTAATTATGAATCTTCATAGTTATCTGAATTCTGGCTTATAATTTTTATGCAATTAAACCAAGTTTTAAAATTTATAAGCAGAAAAGAAACAAATTGAAAGATAAAAATCAATGAAAGCCAAAATTGTGACCCCCAGAAGCCATTTTTGGAGTTGCTTGGGTGGAGTAGACCATAGAGCATTGCATTAGTAATGCAAAGGTCAAGCGTCTCTAGTGCTTTGAATCCACAAGTGGCTCAATGGAAGGAAAATGACCAATCTCCTTCACTGTGATTTATAGCCTTCCTTCCAAAACTCAATGGTTAAGCAGTTGTGTCTTTTTCAAATCAATAGTAAAGAGTTTTAATTCAGTTTTAAATTTTTAAGCAATTTAGTCAAACATAGTTACACTTCATAGTAACTTGTAATTAAAATTCATATTCAAAATTTCATATTCAAAGCTGAATATATTTACTGAAGCAAACCGTATTTTACTTAGTACTATTCAAACTAAGTACATTTTAGGTGGGGCTACAAATCTAATGATTAACTTATGGTGCCACCAGAATTTTGAAAGTTATTAACCTTAATAAATCTTTCTTTTCCCTAACCCAAGGGGTTAAAATAAATATATTCTTTTTAATTTATCTTTCCTTTCATATAATTTTAGCATTCCTTGGGTAACCACCCGATCTGAACTATACATGCAAGTTTTGGTAAATTAAGGCGATGCTGTCGTCTGAGATGTACTGTGTGGTTTAAACCTGACTAGCTTAAATATAAATGAACTTTTGTGAGGTTTTAACCTCAATGACCAGTATATGTTTATTTTCGTTTAAGTACAATATCTATTCCTATCCATTTAAAATGCTGAACTCTGAAGTGAAACAAATAGCAAAGGTAAATTTTTAGTGGTTATCAGGTATATTTTGGTGTCTAGAGCTTGGTCTTTTACCTGAAGGAAGAGGTTGCAATGTTGGAGTGATGAAGTGAACTTATTTATGTGACTTCAACTTTCAATTTCCAATTCATTCATGCTTTTTCTGTAATTCATCTTTGGTTAACAAACTTTTATTTAGCATTATTCCTTTTCTTGAATCTCTAGTTGTCTGGTCTCCCATATTCATATAGGCAAATTGTTATTCTGGCTTGTATTGTAATGGCTTTTCTAGAATACAGTTTTAATTTACAGACTGTACATGAATACTTTGTTCACAAAATGATCTGTAAGGTTTTTTGTTGGTTGGTAGTTCTCAGGGTTTTTTAAATTATAATAATAATTGAAATATAACATAGCCTAAATAAATAAGAGCAATTTTATTTCTGCCACATTGTTAACAGATTACTTTTGTTTATTCACATTTTCCTAGATTTTGTTTTTTACATCATAGAGAGTCTTAAACACTTTTAAGTAGCTGCTTCATTTTAGATTATCTTTGGACATCAGTCCTAGAAGGATTGTTTTGTGAAATTGTTTTATTATCATCTTAGTGGTATTCTCTTTAACACTGAGACAAAGAAATCATTAAACATCTCTAAAATGTCAATTGTTTCAGACTCTTAACAACTTCAGGTGTTATTTTTTAATCCAACTATCTCATTGAATAGTAATGAAAGTTAGAATTTTAATTATTTCTATTTTGTTACTGGTAATCATAATACCTGAACATAATGTGGTTCAAATTTTCTTATATTTTAATGTTTTACTGATATACCATAAAATGAAATTCAAAGAAATAAAAAAATTTGTTGCTTGAAAAGAAGGAAAATGTAAGTAATTGATTTAAATATTTTTAGTAGTATTAGATGGGCTCTTGAGATTGAAAAAGTTGGTTTGAGTGTCTTTTCTCTGATTAATAACTACTGCTGATGGGAGCTCCAGCTGCCTACTGGGTAAGGAATTGTGCTGCCGATCCAAAGGCAAGTGGTTCAAATCCACTATGTGTTCCATGAGAGAAAGGTAGGCAGTCTTATGTTAGGTTTACATTCTCTGAAAACCTAAAGGAAGGATAACTGTGGGTATGTTTTGACTCAACAATGGAGTGAACGAGTTACTGCTGCTTCTGCTTTTATTATCTTTATATTTCTGCCTTTTTGGATTTTTTAAAAACAATAAACTGTTTAAATTTCTAAACTTTGTTTAAAAGCTAGAGGCTCACTTGCTTATCAATTTAGTGAATTAAAGTACACAGCAGTTAAAAAGAATTCCTATTAAAATCTTGGGAATGCTTCTTGCTAGTTCATCTTCTCTGCCGAAAGTTGTAGTGGCTTAGTTACTAAAATCCCCAGCATGAGGGTACATTTTTCCATTGTCTTTTGAATAACACTATTAATTTTATTTCCCCCATAGACAGTCATTTAGTTACAGGTCAAATATTGGGTTAGATTAAACAATGAAGGACCAACTTGTCCCTGGAAATAACTAATGTTGTTGTTGCTGCTGTGGTTGTTAATTGTATTTGAGTGAGCGTGACTCATAGTGACCCTATGAACAAAAGACCTGAAGCCTTTCAATAACTATTGTTTTTCAAAGTTCATGAAGTTTCCAGAGGCATGTGTTTTTCAAAGTTCATAGAGTTTCCAGACGCATTTGTTTTTAGAAAGTGGATGCCACTCCTGCTTCCAAAATAGAACTTTTTTAAAAAAATAATCTTAATGAACATTTAGAGATTTTGGATTTCCATACATTCATTGTTGCCTTTTTTCTCCCTGCCCACCCCTGGCCCCAGTTCGCACTTCTCTTTGAAAAGTAAAAGAAAAATTATTTCATTGGTATAGAATTCAAAATAGAATTTTTAAAAACCTCTGAGGTTTACTTTCTTCACCCTCTGTTGAAATTTCTTTATCAGTAACTAATTCATAAATTTTAAGTCAAAGTCAGGAAGAATATTGACAAAGCAAGCCAAGTAAATTGTATGGTTTATTGCAGAAACCAAATCCAATAATGAGGCTGTAAAACTTTGCAATCATAGATTTTCTGTTGTAGAACAACTGGTGGATTCGAACTACTGATCTCCTACCATCCCAAAACATGATGCAAAAAGCCATGAGAGCTCACAAACTGGAATTTTGTCAGTGCTATAGAGTGCTATATAGGGCCCTCACTTTTAGCTACACTAGGGAGTGTACAGTGGTTAGAAGTAGAGACTTCATTGTTTAAGTAGTGTAATTAGGAAATACCTGCTTAAGACATTTGTTCAACGTATTGAATGAGCCTATCAACTTTACTGGAATAGAATCTGAGAGAGAGAATAATTCATGTAAAGATCCTATCATAACATATACTTTACATGTTTAAAGAAATGGAAGACAGACTTGTGATACTGGAGCAGAGAAAGCAAGGAGAAAGAAAATGAGAGTCAGAGAGTTAATGAGATATATATATATATATCCATTATACGAAATTTAAGTTTTTCATGAGTGTAATAAATAAGATATTATTAGAGAATTTTTAGTATATAAAACACACCAAAAAAGAGTTAAACTAAAAAAAAAATTACACAATGAATATTTGTGTGTATTGGGAAGTAGTGTAATGCTGAGAGGTTAACATTAAATTGCCAATGCTTTTTTATCATTTCCAATATGCACCATCAGCAGTTTAAATGCAATATCTGCTCCATGGGAAGAGAAGTGCCACTCTGCTTCTGTAAAGATTAGAGGCAGGGTAACTTTATAGGGGTGACCCTATAAACAAAAGATCTGAGCCCTTTTCTATAATATATCATCCTGACACACACAAGCCCGTTGCATCAGTCACCTTGGCAATCTACCTGGTTGAGGGTCTTTCTCTCTTCTTATTCTCCACCCTTCGCAGCATTGTGTCCCTCTCCAAGGAATAGCCCCTCCTAGTAACTTGCCCAAAGTATGTGAGGAAAAAGCCTCATCTTTCCAGCCTCTAAAGAGCACTCTGTTGCACCATCTCCAAGACATATCTGTTTGTTCTTTTGGCCATTCAAAGGATGTTCAGTGCTCTTCTTCAAAACTACAGCTCAAAGGCATCAATTCTTCTTCTGTCATCCTTACTCATTGTCTAGTTCTCAGATGCATAGCTACTTGACTTAGCTGTGCAATTTGCGAGAAATTGCTCCAACAGAAATCATTATGTCTTTTGACAGAAAATCAGTATTTTCAAAGAGTGCTGTCGGGAAAATACACATCCATATGAAAAAAGATGTGGAGGCTTTGACCTATACCATGTGTCATGGACAAAAATTGCCTCAAAATGGAGTACAGAATTTCACAAAAACATAAATCTTATGAAAGAAAATAAAGGAAAAAAATACACTTAAGTGAGATAAAGATCTCTTAGGCCCCAAATCTTACAATTAACCAAGCCACAAATTAGTTGCATTTCAGCAAGTGAATAATTCTTGCTCATTAAAGACAATGAGGATGAAAAATTGTGTTCAGACATTTATGATAATGTATCTAGAATAAATAAAAGACTAATTAAAAAACCCCAAATACCCACCACAATCAAAATATAAAAACAACCAATCTAAAAACATGAGCAAGTATTTCAACAGGGAGATATAAGAATGATTCGACAAACAAAAATGCTGATGAAAAACCAAAACACATGAAAAAATATTCAACATAATTTATTCTTGTTTTTGTTAGGTGCTGTCTAGGCAACTATATCTCATAGTAACCCTGTGAACACTGGATCTGAACCCTTCCTTATCCTTGACATTCCTCATCATCTCTGATATACTTGAGCCCATTGCTATAATGCATCTTGTTGAGGGTCTGACACTCTTTCACTTAACCTCCACAGTTAAATTTCATCAATTAAATTTGACTTCTATTAGAAAACTGGCATTATTCTTGGAAAGGTGAAAACAATTGGAATTATCATTAATTGCTAGTTTTTGTTAGGTGTCATCATATTTTTGATGAAATTTTATGTTTCCCAAAAGTTCAAATGCAAGTTAAAATTGAACAAATTTATCTTGGGAGAAATAGGTCCATATGTCTTAGAAGTGAGGACAGCAAAAGTTCTTCTAACATGTTGAGCACATTATCAGGGGGAATTAGTCCCTGAAGGATCTTGCATGCTAAAATAGTGGATCTTCTAAAAAAAAAAAAAGGGTAAGACTTGAGATGGATTAACACAGTGACTACAACTGCGTTTACAAAAATTGTTGGGATTTTAAGAATGATATAAGATAGCACAATGTTTTTTCCTTGATACTGGGAATGCAAACAGTGGATCAGCAAGTAAACTTGGCGATGTATAATAGAAGTTTTCAAATCTAAACCTGATTCGAGTTAGAGCAATCTTTAAAAGGCTATTTTATTTTTTGTCTTTCAAAAAATACATTAAAAAACTGATACCAAAGAATGACTTTGATTGATAATTACTTATTCCAAAAATAACCATAAACAATGACAGATGTTTAGAGAATTGTCTGCTAACTATATTCCAAAAGTAGACTAGATAGAATTCTAGTTCCTAATCCTCATCATATTTATAGGGAAATATCACTAAGCAGTCTAGGTGCAAGAGGGAGAAAGTGGTCGTTCTGATGCGTCTCATATTTCAGACTATCAGTTTCAGAATTAAGGCTATGGATACAGACAGCTTAAAAAACAAACAAAAATTAAACACCCCAACAAAATTTTGAGATGAGAGAGGCTCCAACTTCCAAGTGTCTTGGTTATCCTAAGGAAATAGAATCAAACTTTTTTACCCCCACTAGTTGATATTACTGTCATTATCCTTATTGTTAGATAGGAAGAAGCGCTCTTCCACAGATGAAGTTGTTGAATTTTGAACAATCAGAAGGGATGATCTTTGTTGCTGTTATACGTCCACAGTTTCCATTCATTGACTCTTTCCATATCCTTAAACGAAAACTAAAAGTAAATAGACAGTGTAAAATATATATTCATTCAAAGAGACATAGTAAAGCATGTTGGACGACATTCATGTGAATGCCTTATCTGCAAAAAAAAAATGAGACATTTTTCTTGTTTGACAAAATAACCTCTTCATGTTTTAAACTATCTTATGGAACACATTATGGAAAACAGATGTGAAATTGAGAAGTTCCCCACATTTCCCAAAGTATCTTCATAATTGAGTTGAAGAATTTTCTATATTAATATAAGTATGTACACATGATAATTAAGGTTTTATTTTTTCTTTTGACTATATACTAATGACATTAATTATAGAATGAATTAAAATGAAATCACACCAAAACACAACTACTCTTAAATGAATTTCAAATAATGACAACCATAAGGGGTCCTGGTATGGTCAGATACTACTTTTCCTGTCCCTAATCAAAAGTTTAGTGGTTTGAATTCACCTGACAATTCACTGGTGAAAGATTAATAGTTTCTCCCATGAAGATTTTCCATCTTGAAAATTCAGTAGAGAGTAACTATGACTCATCTCAATCAACTTGATGGAAACAAGGAATGAAAAGTCCATATGGGAATGACTGACTATGCTCCACGGGAATTTTGAGGTTGTGACCTTTTTTGTAGTAGATCACCAGGCATTTATTTAGAAACATTTCTGAGTAAATTAAAATCTCCAATGTTTAAGCTATTAGTTGAGTGCCACCCAGCAAGTTATAGAAATGAGTAGGTGCATCTAGAAGCTTACATATCAAGAGACGGTGATGTGTTATCTTCCCACAGCCAGGGACTGTTGGGGTCTTTGCGGGATAATCCAATCCAAAAGAAATAAGATATTTGTCTCTGAATGAAGTGCTGTAATAAAAGAAATGTATGCTATGAGTAAAACTCTTCTTTGGGACCTAAAATAAATTCATATTTTCACAGATTATATATTTTATTTTGAAAAACCAGTCTTTCATATGGTAAGGATCAATTACATTTTTATTACATTGAAATTATAAAATAATGCAATCTCAGATATTAGTATGTTACCAAAGAATAGAGCCATAGATAATAATTTCAAAGTGTAAATATTTTTTATTCTATTTAGGACAATAATATATTAACTTTCACTTGCAAATGTTACTATGTTTCACAGATTGAGATATTAATACATTCTGGTTTGTATTGTTGGCATGAGAGTGACATCCAACACAGTTGAGGAAGACCCCCTTAGATGTGATGGATTGAGACAGATAATAGGGGTTAGTGTGTCAGAGGCAGTGAGATAACCTCATGATAGGCCAGAGTTCAGAGCTAATGTACATAGAGTTGCGATGAGTCTTAATTTATAAAATACGTATATACATCTACACACATCTGCGCGCGCACACACATATATGTGTGTGTGTGTGTGTGTGTGTGTGTGTGTGTTCTTGTTATGTTGTTATGTGTGCTGTCGAGTCGTTTGCGACTCATAGCGACCCTATGTACAACAGCCCTAAACCCTTCTCTATCCTGTGCCAATCGCACTGCCTCTGACACACCCATCCCGATTACCCCAGTCACTGAATCAATCCACCTCATAGAGGGTCTTCGCCTCCTGCGCTGTCCCTATATTCTACCCAGCATGTTGTAGTTGTTGTTTTGTTCCACAAATTCAGAGTTTACTTCCTGAGACTCTGAGAATGGGAATCTTGGGATGTAATTTTTTTTTTTTTTACCATCAGATCAGATGTTTACATGCTGGGCTAGATAATTATTAACAATGACATTTACTGCATTTGAAGTTTGCTTTATGATTGTCTATGAATTCATTCTAACTCAAAGCACATACAACAACATGTAAAAATAACATTCAAATGTAACTTTAACAACCATTCACATATATTATATAATATGATTTTCCAACTATGAAGGAAACAAATACTGAGAAAAAATGAAATTACATTGGTATTTTCTGAGTATAAATTCTATTTTCCCTATTCTACTTTTGCTTTCAACCAATTTTTTTTTATTTTGCCTATTTATCTTTTTAAAAAGATAATGAAAACTTCTCCAAATTTTCCCAGAAAAAAACATGTGACATTCCATTTCAGAACTAAATGATGGCTACATTTATTAATATCAGAATAAATTATATTTTAAAGTGTATTTTAGGACTGTTTATCCATGGACTCCAGGTTAAGGTTTATTACTGACAGTATGCATTATAGATGCACCAATCAGTAGAAGGTTTACTGAATAACAAAAATTTTATAATGCTCTTGTGAAACTTTAAGCTAATCAAAAGATTAAAAATAAGCAACTTAAAGTATGTTGTTGTTGTTATGTGCTGTTAAGTCTTTAACTCATAGCAACCCTATGTACAACAGCCCTAAACCTTGCTATGCTCTGTGTCAACATCACTGTCTCTGATGCATCTGCCCTGATTACCCCAGTCACTGAATCAATCCACCTCATAGAGGGCCTTCCTCTCCTGTGATGTCCTTCCAGCCTCCCAAGTATGACGTCCTTGTGAGAATGTCATAGGATATGACAGGGTTCAGATTTGTTGTTCATAGGGTCTGTATGAGTGGTATTTGGCTTGATGGTGCTTAATAACAATGAATCATAGTAGTTAATGAAAGCCAACTCAAAGGCTTCCCAACTTTCTTCCAAGGAATTATTGGTACATTTTAAGCACCTAGAAAGTCAGCCTTTTGGTTACCAGTGCAGCACACTATAGATTATGGTGCCAATGTGAGTTTAAACTAATAAATATAAAACTAGTTTAAATCAAATAATCTATCATTTTAAATCCATTTAGACTCATACTTTAATTCAGGATCATGATAATTTTTTAAAAATATATACTATTTAGAAGTGTGCTAGTTTTTCTTCATAGACTGAAACTAAACTTATACAAATTCTTTAATTCAGATGTGGAATTTTTGGCCTAGTGGCAAGAAGCTTCTCTGAAATCCCAAAGACACACAGTTTGAGACCACCAGCTGTTCTGCAGGATGGACAGTCTCCTTCCATGCAATTTAACTGCCTCTAAAAACCCACCATAGTGACAGCTATGGATCTGTTCCAATTCTACGGTACACAACAACAGCATCATAGATTTAAAAATAAAAGTTTTGTCATTCATTGATATTTGATTCCAATTTTTATATTTGTAGTTCTATTTCTTGATTTTATATAAGTATTGCCAGTGATAAGCACTAAATATTATTAGACATCAAGAATTAGCAAACTACAAAGGGTTAGACATATGTGGAAAATAAACTATACATCACCATTTCTTCTTTATCTTCTATCTTAAGAAGTGTGGATTTCATTTTCATGCATAATGTCTTACTCTCTTCAAAAGTCATAATTTCATTTGAAAAATAATAACATTTCTCTCCACAGCATGACCATTGCTTACATGTGATGTTTTCTTTTCCTGAAATACAAAAGAAGTTCAGAGACACTGTCCATTGTATTTTCTTAGAGAAATACTCGCTGCCTAAGCAATTCAGGCATCCTTCTCCCATCCTTCCTAAAATAAAATTTTCTTTTCTGAATCTTAGGGGCTTAAGTTCTACTGTTTTAAAATTAGTAATCCAGCACTTATTTTACATTTGAGTCAATCATTCCAGTCCTATGCACATTATAATAAAGTATATCTGGGAACAATGTATAAGAAGGTATGTAATCTCTCTCACAGTCATGATAGAGTTAACTTCACATTAGGAGTCTTCTTCACAGTTTTCTCCACACTGAGTCAAATTTACAGATACATAGCAGATTTAGCTCAGTGTCTAAATATCATACCAATGTAAACAATTTAATTGGTCATAGAAAAAATGATTAAGAAGTAGTATATTTTTGTAAAATAGTACAACTTTTGAGATATTGTTGTAGCAGAAGAATCTAAACTCTATTTTATTTTCTGAATGTGTTTCAACTAAAATGAGGGAGTTGTACTACCAAATTATTCTGTGAGCAATCTTGAAAATCCATGTGCTATTGTATGAAGTTTGTCTCACAGTAACCCTATATACAAAAAAAGGAAATCCTGCATGGTCTTGTACTGAACTCCATAACCTCTGCTATGTTGCAGACACTGGGTGAATCCAAACTGTAGATGGTTTTTCCTTATTTTTGATTAATTTTCACTTTTACAAGCATAATTTCCTTCTGCATGGATTCAGCTGTTCACAACATACTCAATGTATGTGAATTCTCAGCATTTTACAAGAAGGACAGTTATACAGGGGTGATAAATGCAACAACTGATACATTAATATTAGGTAATAAACACATACTCTTTTGTCTAAATCTTTAAGCCAAATGTGCCTACCTGTGTTGAGAAGATTCTTTCTGTGACTCATATTTTCACAAGGGTATGACATATTCTGTGGTTTGTCTGCTGGATGACCCTGGAAAGCTTTATTCAAAATTGTTATTTGAAGTGCAAGCATAACAGAGACTTTAAAAAGACTCAATTTGTAGGCTTAGAGTTGAGGACAATTT
>NW_006399817.1:1409591-1427583 GCF_000299155.1 Elephantulus edwardii | reverse complement strand
TTTTTTATTTTAATGAAAGTTTATAGAAAAGTTAGCTTTTCACTCATTAATTTTTGCACATATTACCCCCTCTCACTTCCTTTCCATTTCCCCAAAATTTACTTTTTTTCCTTTTTTTATTACATATTGATTCATTTTTGCCTAGTTATCTCCCCACCTATCCAGTCCTCTTTGCAATGTACCTCTTATTCTGGGCTATTGTTGTAGATATCATGCATAATTGTGTATTCCTTTTTAAACAATTCTTTCTTTAATCTGTTCTAATATAATATTTGTTATTTATCCACTCTCACCCTCTTCTTTTCCCAATCTCCCATGTCAGAAATGCTTTATAACAGGGATGCTATGCAGTATTTGTCCTTTTGTGATTGAGATAACAAGATATGAATAGATACTTTCTTAAGAAGACATTCACATATCAAACACACACATAAACAAATGTTCAAAATCTCTAGCTATCAGAGAGACGCAGATAAAAACAACTATGAGATATCATCTCACCCCAGCAACAATAGCAAAGTTCAACACAGCAGCAAACAATAAATGCTGATGAAGTTGTGGAGAGACTGGAACTCTTATTCACTACTGGGGGGAGTACAAAATGATACAACCTCTGTGGAAGGTGGTTTTGTGTTTTCTCAAAAAGTTGGAAATAGAAATATAATTTGATCAGCAATTGTACTACTATGAATATACCCTAAAGAAACTAGAGCCACCATCCAAACAGATATAGGCACACTCATGTTTATTGTTGCTTTATTTACAATAGTAAAGAGATGGAAGCAACCCAAGGGCCCATCAACAAAATGAATGAATAGATATAAAAACTATGGTGTGTTTATACAATGGAATACAACTACTACAAAGCACTGAAAAACAATGAACTTGTAAAATATTACACAGCGTGGATTACTCTGGAGAACGTTGCTGTGATTTTAGACATCACTTGTCTAGATATAATTTCCACACCTCTTGTTAAGTGTCATTGATTCATCCTTGGTTCCTAGAACCCCTATGTACAAAAGGATGAAATCCTGCCTGACCCTGCACCATCCTCACAATCTCTTCTCTGTGTAAACCCATTGATGCAGTCACTTTGTTAATCCACAGCTTGAGATCTCTCTTCTCTTTTCATTGACCCTCTAATTTTCAAAGCATAATATCTTTCTCTAAGATTCATACTTTCTGATACTACACCCAAAGTATGTGAGATGAACTTACATCTTATTCCTTAAAAATATATTAATTACAAGATTTTTTACTAAAAAAATAATGCGAACAAAAGAAAAATAAAAACTTCAGTCTTCAAAGAACATACTCATAATAATCAAGAGAGTACATGATTAAACTTGAATACAATAATGACTAATCGTAATAACTGAATAGGTGACAATTTTTCTAGGTGTGCCGTAACTCATGAATACTTTACTTTTGGGGATTATGAATAAAAAAATAGGAAAGTACAATAGATTACAATATTCCAGGTGGCACAGACCAGTTTTTCAAAATTGTAAAGTAGATCATATGTTAGTCTCACATTATTTAGTATTCAGAATATAGACTTGGTATACAATAATTTAGTGAGATAAAAAAACAGAATTAACCAAATAATAGGAGCAAAATAAAAGATAAATAAACTTTAAAAACAATCTAGGTGGAAATATATGAAAATTTCTTAAATATCAACTTTTCAGCAAAATGTTATATAACATACTCATAAAGACAGGAAAGGACAGGAAAGTATGACTCATAAACAAATACAAATGTAGGCAATTAAAACTCCATATTATTTTTGTCTAATATAAATATTAAAGTATATATAAATTTGAATAAATGTCACATATTTAAAATTGAAGTTTAATAACAATTGATATTTTTGTCACAATAGTGGTCCTATTCTATATTGTCCTCATCATCTCTGATTCACTTGAGCCCATTGCTGTAGTCCCTGTGTCAATCTGTCTCATTGGGAGTCTTCCTCTCTTTTGCTGACATTAAACCTTCCCAATTATGATGACTGTTTTCAAAGAAGAGACTTTCCTGGCAACATGCCCAAAGTATAAGAAACAAAATTCTTCTATCTTTGCCTCTAAGGATTACTCTGTCTTTTTTTTTTCTCCAAAACATATCTTTCTTTTGACAGTGTGTTTCTCCAATACTAAAGCCAAAGATGTCAGTTTTGCTTCTGTCATCATTATTCATTGTCAAGCTTTCAGAGGCATAACAAGTGACCAAAAAGACTATGAAATGAAACATATACACCTTAGTCTTAAAACTGATGGCATTTCTCCTCAGTAATTTGGAAAGTTCCCTGACAGTTGACTTGAACAAGGTAATCTACTGGTCTCCTGACTGTTGTTACTAAGGGTACTGATTATAATCCAAGTAAGTCCAAATCATGATAATTTCAATCTTTTCTCCATTTATTATGGCTTTCCTTATCAGTCCATTGGTGAGCACTTTTGCCTTCTTGATTTTAAGATGCAATCCTTATTGAAGACTATTGTTTTTTACCTTCTGCAGCAAACATTTAAATTCCCCTTCACTTGCAGCAAGCAAGGGTGTGTCATTTCCATAACGCAGGTTGTTGATAAGCCTTCCTCCTCTCCTGTTGCTATATTCTTCTTCAAAGACTCCAGGTTTTGAAATTATTTACTCAGCATATGGAAAGAATACAGTATGGATAAAGGATATGACCCTGACACACATTTATCCTGATTTTTTTTTAAGCCTACAGCACCCAGTATTCCCAGGCGGTCTCCCATCCAAGTACTAACCAGGCCCGACCCTGCTTAGCTTCTGAGATCAGACGAGATTGGGCGCGTTGACAGTGGTATGGCCGTAGACCATTTATCCTGATTTTAATACTCTTTTACTTTGTTCTGAAAACAGTTTCTTGGTATATGTTTCATACACGTAGTCAGTAAAACACAAAAAGACATTTTTCTGGCATTATCTGCTTTCAGCTGGGATTCATCTGACATCAGTAATAATTTTCCAGAATCAAAATACAACTTTGAGGCTATTTCACCTAAAATAAAAGTAATTTTAAGAACAGAATTCAGGCATTGAAAACCAGTGATTAAAGACCAGAGTAGTGGAGGATAACATCATAGGCATCATCCATGAAGAAAGCAAAAAATTTTTACAAGTTTAGAGGAGAAAGGAAAAAACAAACAAATTAGATATCAGAAGAGACAAAGAAAATTTCAGTGAAACTTCAAGAAGCCAAGATAAAGGGAAGAGATTAAAAATAAATGGACAGATTGCAAAATCAGCTCAAAAAGACAAAGCAGATTGTTATAGCAAAAGATGCAAAAATATAAATCAGTGAATAAAAAGGGAAGAATTCTTTCAGCATTTTTCAAGCTAAAGAATTAAAAAAAGATTCAGGCATCAAGTTGTGATACAGACAGATGTTGTTTTTGTTACGTGCCATCGAGTTGCCTTCATCTCATAATGACCCTATGTACAATAGCTCTATAGCCTGCCCTGTCCTGAGCCAGTCTCACTGACACTTACACACGTACCCCCATTGCCCAAGTCACTGTATCCATCCATCATGATGTTGCCAATTGGCCCAGTGGTGAGTATTTTTGTCTCCTTTATGTTGAGCTTCAATACATAGTAAAGACTACAGTCCTTGAACTTTTGCAGCAAGTGTTTCAGATCTACCTCAATTTCAGCAAACATAGAATGTGGAAATTATCAAGCAATAACAGTATCACATGCAAGCAAAATATTGATCATATTCAACCGTATTACTGTCAGGTACCGCATATTGGGTTTTTTTGGTTTTTATCTATTGTTTGGTTATTGTTTTTAGGTGCCTTTGACCCAAGTAGGACAGATCTGAATTCTGTCCTATCCTGTGCTATCCTTACAATTTCTGATATACTTAAGCTCATTGCTGCAGTCACTGTGTCAGGTGACTGTAATTCATTCATAGGGACACTATGAACAACAGATTAGAACCTGACCCTATGCTGGGTCATTGTCAATATCTCTGTCATGCTCAAGGCCACTATACATGGACTGGGTAAATTCATCTCTTTGATGGTATTCCTCTCTTTGACTGACTTTACCTTTCCCAGAATGATGATGTTTCCTAAGTACTCACTCCTGACAACGTGAACAAAGTGTGTGAGACAAGATGTCATTAAGTTGCCTCCAGAAAGCACCCTGATTGGACTTTATTCAAGACTGATATGCTTCTTCTTTAGCAGTTCCTGGTATATTTAACACTTTTCAATAATGAAAAATCCAAAGGCATTGACTTTTCTTCAATCTTATTCATTGTTCAATTTTCAGATGTGTATAAGGTAATTTAAATATAATGGCAGGTGAATCTTGTTGTTTAAAACAGGGTCTCCCTATGCAACAAGTCCATTTAGTACTTGTTTGTTTATATCATTCATGTTGATTGTATATTTAAGTAAAATTATTAAGAATGTGAACCTTTCCTCCATTAATAATAATGTTGTATATTGATCTAGTGGTATGGATTTTTTGTTGACTTGATATGTGGAGCAATCCATATGGAAGGCTGCAGTCTTTGAACTCCTACAGTAAAAGCTTCAAGCCTTCTTCATTTTCTGTAAGCAAGGTTGTATCAACTGAATAACACAGGATGTTGAAGATCTTCCCTCTCAATTCCAAGCCGTATCTTTTTCATATAGTCCAGCTTCATGAATTATTTGCTCAGTTACAGACTGAATAGATATGGAGAAAAATGCCAACATTGATACACCCCTGGTGTTAAATTTTAAAATATTTTCTTAGTTTCTTGAGACAACCGCTTCTTGGTGTATTTACAGGTTTTTCATGAAGGCTAGTGATTCACATTCTTGTCCATATTGGCCATTATTTATTATGATCTGCACAGCTTAGTGTCTTTCCATAATTATTAAAACACAAGTAAAGAAGATTCTGGTATTCTCTGCTTTTAGTCAAGATCCATCTGATATCAGCAGTGATACCCTATTGCCGTAATCCCTTCTCAATCCAGTTTGCCTATCATACTTTAAGCATACCAGTCTTAGAATTTTTGAGTAATCTTTTGCAGGTTTGTACTTTTATGTTAATGATATTGTTTGATAATTTGAGTCAGCTGTCTTTGTTTCTCATTCTGTAGATGTAGGACTTAAATGCTATAAAGTGTATAACTTTTGAGCAGGGAGATTAAGAACTTCAATTTATAATTTTTTCTCTCATAGTTGTCACTCCAGCTGGCCTAAAGGTTAAATATTAAATATGTTCAATGTCATGTTTTTAAGATTATGAAATTAAAATTTTCAGTAGAGATATGTTTATTTTGAAAGCTGAAGTAGAAAATCCTTTACTCTAGTTCTGAACCACCGTTCTGGAAATCCTTAGTGTCTCTTAGCTTTAGTTTCAGCACTCTAATTACCACAAAGCAATCTTCCTTCTTATGTATCTCTATGTTTCCTATTAATTATATCATCATATTGTATTTTGGATAATCTCATATTTTTGATTACCTCATTTGCATAACCTCATATTCACTAATGTTTAGAATTCAAGCATGCTGCTAAACAAACCTGCAATAATATTCCACAGCAGAGCTCCATCCTATAAATATGCCAGTAAAGCAGTTTGATAAATCTTGAAATTGAATATTAAAAAAAGAAATTTTATTTTTAGATGGAGAATAATAACATCTAATTAGAGAATTAGAAAAGACACCATGGTAGAATTGCATAGGTTATCAATGTCAATCAAGATTAGAGAAGCACATTGTTTCCAGAGTCAGAGATTTAAAAAGTTGGCAGTTTAGATGAAAAGAACAGTATAAGCAAATTTATTGAGATGGAAACATGTAGAGAAAATGTGAGGAACAGCTAGCAATCATCAATATTCAAAGGTTGTTTAAACATAAGAAGGAAAAGTTAGTTACATCTTGAAGCAACATTTTAATTCATATAGTTTGAGAAGTTTGAACATAATTCAGGATAAAAGGGAAGATCATTGCTCCTTCATCGACATTTATATTCCATAGTCAGAGACAGATTTGAAGAACTATTTGTCAGTTAAATAAATGTAATTAAATAAAAATTGCTTTAATTAAATAAAAATTGCTTAAATAAATATTGAGTTGAATTTTAAAAGTTCACTGACTTTAAGATATTGAGAGATTATTGTAGTACTGTAGGAACAAGATTTTTTTCCATTTTTTTTCTAACTTAAGGCATTTAAGGTAAAACCTTAATAAATATGATAGGCCAATTTGTGGTCACTCAAACAGAACTTATTGATAGTCTATAAATGCACTGGAGGAGATTTCTTATCTTTCTTCTATGGAGCCACTGGTGAGTTTGAACTGCCATAGATCTGTCACCTTAGGGTTAACAGAAAAACCCTTCTATGAACAACTTTACTGTAGATAGTGTCATAGGGAACAATTATTGTGTATATACTCTGTTGTTGTTAAGTGCTGTCAAGTCAAGCTTGACTCATAGTGACCTTATAAACAAAAGACCTGAACCCTATTCTATAACTGTTGCCATTTCTTTATATTCATAGAGTTTCCAAAGGCATTTTGTTTAGGAAGTAGATGCCACTGCTGTTTCCAAGCCTGTCTCAATCTTGGAGCTCCACCAAAACCTGTCCATGATGGGTAACCATTATGCCATTTGACACTAGTGGTACAGTGTTCATTACAGCAACCCCAAGTTACTTCAGTACAGCAAATTGACAGATGCATGTTGTATCACTTAGAAGAATGTTCATCCCAAACACAACAATAACCACCTTTTAAATACAAGGCCAAACCACTTAGGATCATATATTCTTCTGTCATCTTTTATTGTCCAGCTCTCGGATGCATACCAAGTGATGGAAAAGATTATAGCCTGAGTCAAACATACCATAGTTTTCAAACTTCAGAATTGTCCTGAAAAATTTTTGAGAGGTCCCTGATCGCAGCCTGGCCTTATCTCCTGACTGTTGTTCCCAATGGTATTGATTGTGTATTTAAGTAATACAAAATCATTGACAGTTTCATTACTTTTTTCATCTATCATGATGTTATCTATTTGCCCACTGGTAGGGATCTCTGTTTTTAGTATTGGAAATGGTGCAGCCAGAGTGCTCTTTGGAAGGTTCCAATGGCATAGCCTGATTACTCATTCTTTAGATAATGTTGTTTGGAGAGAATATTCGTTGGAAAAGGGTGTCATGATTGGAAAAGTAGAGGATCAGCAAATAGAGGAAGGCCCCAACCAGACAGATTAACACAGCAATTACACCAATGGCTGGCTGTGTCAGAGATTGTGAGGTGACACAGGATAGGACAGGATCCAGATCTGTTTTTCATAGCTTCAATATGAAACGAATTTGACTCCATGAAAACAAAAACATCACTGTAGGATTCACAGTCAACAAATCTGCAACGAACGGCTTTTGTAGCTAAAAGCCTGAATATAATCCAGACTCCTTAACTCTCAGGAGACAAAGAGGACTTTCGTAAATGACACTAGTAGTGAAGGTGAAAGAATATGTTTAATTAGAACTGAAGGTCATAATAACGAACTATTACTCAAATCTTAAACTTGTGAGTTAGAGTCAGAACTAACTCATCTGATCCTCAAGGTGGAGTTTTGGAGACTGTAACTCACCCATGAAGAATGTCCATCTTTCCCTTGTGGAAATGCTGGTGGGTTCCAACCAGAAGAGAAGCACTGTGTTTGGGTTAGCTGTGCAACTTCTGTTGGACTAAGCCAAAAATGAAATAAATTCCTTGGAGAGGAGATATGCAATAAAAACCATAAACTTACCCATGAATCCAAAGATTCCAGTTGTTAAAAGTAGAAAGAAACAGACAATTCCAAGGATCACAACGGTGAAATTACAGGAATTCTGAGCCAACAACCCTGCCCAGAGCAGAGATATTAATACGATTATCAGGGATAAGGTAAATTGAATTTCAGGTTTTTGAGAGAAACTTTTCCTTTAACTCAGCACCCAACCTCTAGAGTATCTTTAAGGTTGAAATTATAAATAGGGAACTGACTGTTCTATTTAAAAAACAAATGACAAGTGGCCTGAATAAGATGCCTAGGTTCTACTTCCTACTGTATTATTATATACTACGTGAGACAACTTACTAATTCTAACTTAACCAAAATATTCTTCAGATCTATTTCTACATTTATAAATATTAAGCTGTGCATCATATAGACTTATTTTTATAGACTTTCAAAAATGTTTTTGTAGAAATCCTTCTACTGAGCCATAAGCTAAAGCTAGTTATTGTACAAATATGTTTGTATACATGTATAAGCATTCCTAATTTCTACTTTAGAATTTTTACTATTTTCATCATTAAACTAGCCATAACTATTGCACATACAAAATTGTAATTACTATTAATGATTTCTTGATTTTCATAAAATGAAACCCAATGACACAAGAAAATTCTTTTTCCCATTTAATTCTCTCAGTTATGCATATTTTAATTTAACACTCAAGTGACACCAATTGTCTGGAGTAAACTATACTTAGACACCGAATTTCCAATATTCCTTTTTCATTCAAGTTTTCAGATGTACTTTCACCACCCAGCTAACTAATTCAGAATAGTGACCATTTTACTTCAATTAATTAATTAATCTAGGGAGCTCTGGGGACCTTGTGGTAAGGAAGCTGTGCTGAAATCCTGAAGGTAAGCTGTTTGAATCCACCAGCTGCTCTGTGAGAGAAGGATGGACAATCTCTTTCATGTGATTAACTGTTGCTGAAGACCAGCTGGACGAAAAGGCTATAGGTCATTTCTGACTGACAACACACAACAACAGCATGAGTACATAGATAAAAGAATCGAAAGCCAGGAGAATATTGTTGTTGTCATTGTTGTTATGTGCCATGAGTCACCTCCGACTCATAGCAAACCTATGTGCAACAGCCCTAAACTCTGCTCTATCCTGTGCCAGTCTCACTGTCTCTGGCATACCAACCAACCATTATCCCAGTCACTGAATGAATCCGTCTCATAAAGGGTCTTCTTCTCCTGCACTGTCCCTCCACCCTGCCAAACATGACATCCCTCTCCAAGGACTGGTCCCTCCATGCAACATGTCCAAAGTACAGGACAGTACAGTAGGAGAATATAAGTCCTATAAATACACTCCATGGACCTCTGGTGGCTCAGAGGTAAGGATCTGTGCTGCCAACTAAAAGGCACTAACTTTGACTCCACCAGCTTCTCTGTAGAACAAGGATGAAGTATCTCCCTTGCGATATATTGTCTCTTAAAACCCACCATATCAGTGAGGAGTCACTTCCAACTTGATGGTATATAACAAAAACAATAACAACACACTTTAACTTCATGTTTAAATGATCTAATCTTTATTTTTGCTTTATTGAAGTTAGAAGTTAACAGTCTTGCTCTTTTGTCACTGGAGTTTAAAACAGAGTCAAAGCTACAGCCTCACATTTACAGTATTTCTCGGAAACCATGTAGCTTATAAATATGTGTGGAGACAAAAGAATAAATTCTTTGCAAACAAAGTAGGTTTATATGATACTAGCAAATAAACCCAGATTCAGGAGCTGGGGATAAGTAAAACTTACTTTTCTTTTGCATCGGTTTGTTGGAAGGAAGATCCTCTATGTTTGCATATAATGAATCATTTTCATTCATCTCTGAAACACATTCAGATATAATTTTCAAAGACAAAAAATTGGCAGTAGTGTTTTATAAAATTTTGCAGACCCTTTCTCTGAAATTCCTCTTAATAAAGCTGAAACACTAGGCTCTTTACTGTTTAAGCAATTTGCTTTTGAATAATAATTTCAATTGCTAATTTTTGCCAAAAGTTAAGTTTCACATATTTAATATATATTTTTTTATATTTAAGTAAATGTGCATATAGAATAAAATTCTAAATATAAAAACTAATCTTGTAGTTACTGCTTTGCCAATGCAATATCAAATAATCTTTAGATACTTTCATTTACTTAAGGAATTGAACACCAACATTGTCTTTTCTAAAATGTTTGCAAAATATTTAAACCACTGGTTTTGGATATGTATTGATTTAATAGAATTTTATCATTTTCCTCAAGAAAACATCCTATAAAAAAGTAAAGAGGGCAAAGAAATATAATTCTTTTAAAAGTCTTTTATTGCAGCTAGAATATCTCAGGAAACTGGAAATTATATTTTTCAAATTCTGTTATCACAAGCAAAATCTAGCTGTAGATATAAAACAACATCTTATTCTGTAAACAGTTTATTATGCAATTACTTACATATTCAACCTTTTCAGTCACACCTGTCAGTTCTGTCTTGTTGGCAGTAAGAGGTAAAGAGAGAGAAAGTGAGATAGTGCATTGTATATACCATCTATATGTGGTCCAGGAAACAGCTGTATGCCAAACAAGCATGAATATTTTTGGTGTTACCTGTCTCCGTGTGGTAGAGTTTCTGCTGGCAACAGAGTTTGGTCCAAATAGAAGAGGTCATCTCCTGTGGAGAGATAGATATGTATGAGCTGTCACATGCTAAGACTGTTCTTAGCTACTTTTCAAATCTGCTCCTGTTACCCAAAAGGCTTCAGCAGTTCTCAACTGCTGTGAAGATGAGAGTAAACATTTCATATCTGTGGTCCAGGTTTTACCTGTAGCTGGAATTAGTGAATAATTGTGTTCTGTTTGTTTTTAATAGATGAAATGAATGGGTAAGATAATTTAAAGGGCCACGTTCATTTTGCATTCCAGAGAAACAAATACAGAAAAGAAAAAATGTGAGATAGAGAACAAGAGACCACTTTCCCAATGCCAACTCCCACAACCAAATATTAAGGCTCTTAATGTAAATCCTGTTAAGAAACACTATTAATTTTTATTTCTATATAGAAAATTAAATTAAAAAGATATTTAAATTTGTTCTCGAAGTTGGTATACTATTGGTTACATCCAAATACACGAGCACTTATTTCCCCATTTATCGGAAGGAAATATTGAAAATAAGATTTTATTAAATTACATTATGTCCTTGATTTCTTGAAAAGACATATAAGTACAATTTTTTTTAATTTGTCAAAGACTTTTTTCAGTTCATTGAAACATTAATTATAGAATAACTTAAGCTTCAGATGTTGTTTTATAGTTCAGTATGGGGATTTCAATCTGTACTTAAATAATTGTAAACATACATTAGCTTCCTCATCAGTAATCTGTTGTTACATGCATAAAGTAATCATTAAAATAAAAATAACTCATTTTTAATATAAAGATTTCCATTTACCAGAAGTATTTTGGGAGACCTGATGAAAATGCTTAAATAGTTTCATTTGAAAAACATGTTTTGGTAAAAAAATTAGTTTTCATGAATTTTCCAAATAGAGCAAGTGTAACCAAAAGTCAACTTTAGGTACTTTGTTAAAGAAAATATGCTATTTTTTATTATTCTAATTAGGATTTTTGCCCTTTTAATAGTCATTTGTTATTGTTTCCATATTCTATCATTTTCTTCTCAAATATAGGTGCATAATCTGGCAAATTCAACATGCTATTGTCACTGGTGTTTTATTATTTTTAATTGTGAGTTTAGTTAAAGTTTAAAGAAAGGATGTATTTTCATTCATTTATTGTTACACATTTTCCTCTTTCCTTTCCCCCCACCTCCTTAGTCTATTTTGCAATATACCTCTTGTTCTTGATTATTGTTGTACATATAATGGCTAATCATATATAGTCCTTTTCAGAGAGCTCTTCACCTGATCTGTTCTTACGCAGTTTTCTTTATTCACTCTTCTCCTGTTTTTCCCCCAAATTTCCAGATCAGTCCTGCTTTATAATAATGGTGTTATGTAGTATTTGCCTGTTTGTAACAGACATATTGCACTCATCATAATGTCTGCCAGATTCTCTTGTGTTGTGTAATGTTTTACACATTTATTGTTTATTGTTTTTCAATACTGTACAATATTCCATTGCATGAATGTACCAGTATTTCTACCCATTCATTTGCTGGTGAGCACTTGGGTTGCTTCCATCTCTTTGCTATTATATATAATGCAGCAATAAACATGGGTCTGCCTACTTCTATTTGAGTCTTGGCTCTAGTTTCATTAGGGTATGTTCCCAATAGTGAAATTGCTGGTTCAAATTATATTTCCATTTGAGAAACAATAGCCTGCCTTCCATAGTGGTTGTACCATTTTATATTCCTACCAGCAGTGAATAGAATTCCAAACTCTTCACAACCTTGACCACATTTGTTGTTTGCTGCTCCATTGAATTTTACTGTTGTTGCTGGAGTAAGATAATATCTCAGTTATTTTGCTTTCATCTCTTCTGGTTTTAATTGTTTTTGGTCAAAAATCATTCTAAGTGGTA
Organism: Elephantulus edwardii; assembly: GCF_000299155.1. Taxonomy (NCBI): domain Eukaryota; kingdom Metazoa; phylum Chordata; class Mammalia; order Macroscelidea; family Macroscelididae; genus Elephantulus; species Elephantulus edwardii. The sequence goes on along the minus strand of NW_006399817.1, from coordinate 1,415,217 downwards.
TAGCATTGGTCTGTCCATTTGCTGTACAGAAGTAACTTGCGGTTGCTGTGATGCTAAACACTGTGACACTGATGCATCAAATGCGGTAATGGTTATTCATGGTGGACAATGTTTGGTGGAGTTCTAAGGTTAAAATAAGCTTGGAAGTAGGAGTGGCATCCACTTCTGAAATAGCTGACCTCTGGAAACTCTATGAACTTGGAGAAACAATGAAGTTATACAATTGTTCAGGTCTTTAGTTATTAGGGTCATGGTGAGTTGACTACGACTCGATGGCACTTAACAACAACAACTGATAGCTATGGATTGTAATCATTTCTTCATGTGTTTGTTTGTCACCTAAATGTCTTTTTAAGTGAAATGTCAATTCATATCATGTGTCCTTTTTGCAATTGGGGAGCTTATCTTTTTTCTTATTGAGGTTTTGGTGACTATAAGTTTTAGATGTTGTTGTTATGTGCTGTCAAGTCACTTGAGACCCATAGTGATCCTATGTACAACAGCTCTGAACCCTGCTCTATTTTGAGCTGTTCTCATTATCCCAGTCATTGAGTCAATCCATTTCACCCAGAGTCTTTCTCTCTTGCACTGTCTCTCCACCCTTCCAAACACGATGTCCCTCTCCAAGGACTGGTGCCTCCTTGCAACATGCCCATAGTATGTCAGATAGAGCTTCAGAATCTTTGCCTCTTATGAGCAACCTGGTTTAACCTTCTCCAAGAAGAGACTTTTTTTTTCTCCTAGCAGTCCATGGTATATTCAAAACCCTTCTACAGCACCACAACTCAAAGGAATCAGTTACCTTTCTAACATCCCTAGTCATTATCCTGCTTTCTGATGCGTATCAAGAATTGTGAAGACCTTAGTCTGGATCAGACACACTTTATTCTCCAGAATGACATCGTTGCTTTTTGTCTTTTTATTTTCTTGCTGCTAGTACTGAGAGTGTTGATTGTGGAGTCAAGCAAACAGGCTATAAACAATCTCAAAATCTTCACCATCTATCATCATGCTGCCAATTGGCCCAGTGGTGATCCTTGACCTTTTTCAGCAAATGCCTCAGGACCTCTTCAGTTTTATCAAGCAAGATTGTATCATCTACATAAGGCAGATTGTTGATGACTCTTCCTCCAATCCTGATGCCACCATCCTCCTCATGAATCTTTTATCAAACCTTCCATTCTAAAATATTTATTCCCAGTCTGCCTGTTTTCTTTTTACCCTTTTGGAGAAGTTCTTTGAGGTACAAAAGGATTTGATTCTCAGGTGTCATCCATCTATTTTATTCTTTCTTGGTTGTAGGTTTTACCATTATTCTTGGTAGTCCGTTCATACCATGGATTAAGGCTTCTAGAGTTGTTCCTTGAGTTGAGTTTTGTGTATGGTGTGAGGTGTGAGTATTGTTTAAGTTTCCCTCAGTTGGATTTCTAATTTTCCTGAACCATTTGCTAGAGACTATTGTGTTCCCACTTAATCAATTTTATCTCTTTGCCAAAAATCAGTTGACCATAGGTAGATGAGCTGATTTCTGAGTTCTCAATTCTATTCCATTGATTTATGTGTGTTTTGTTGCTGTATCCAATACCATGCTGTCTTGATCACCATGACTGTGTGTTATTCGTTTTTTAGACCCTGGCAAAATTTGTGTTCATCTGCATATTACTTGCAAACTTAGTAAACAAGATGGCAATTCCTTCTTACTTTCTTTTATTTCTACAAAACCTTGCTTGACAGATAAATAATTTGTTAAGAAACATCCATTTTGATGAAACACCAGTATGTATAAAGCAATATAAAATATACAGGTTGATTGTGGGAAGTCCCTAACATAGATAACCTGTGAGTTGCTTTATTAGTGAATAAAAGAATAAAAGTTTATCTTCTTCACTAACAATTATAATGGTAAAAATAATCCGCTATGCATGGATGACCTAAAAGAATAAATCTGTGTGTGTAGAATTACAGTCAAAGTGTTCCATACAAGCAAGAATGGTAAGATTCCATCTCATATACTTTGGGTTTATTATAAGAAGCCAATTATTGGAAAATGACATTATCCTGGGAAAAGAGGGAGAACCTTTAAATAATGAATTTACACAGTGACAGTAACAATGTGCTTCAGTTGCAAGAATGGAACAGAATCAAGTAGGATTTCACTCCATTGAGCATGAGGTTGCTATGAGTAAGATGAATAATAACTCTTAATTATAAAAAGAATCTAATAAATGTAAATTTTCAGGAAATTTACCCTTTGTATATGTCTGGAAGTTAATAAGGATGCAGATATGTGTGAAATCAACTTTTAAATATATTATAAAATGACCTTAGAATTAATTTAAAGGCTAATTGATAAGTCTATTGAGGATTATCATATATTAATAGAATATAGAAAGAATAAAAAATCTATTTCTTTGTTAGGGAGCTCCTGTGGCCTAGTGGCAAAAAACTGTGCCGTAATTCCAAAGGCACACATTTCAAGGCCTCCAGCTGCCCCACAAGGGGTAGGATGGGCAATGTCCTCCCGTGTGATTAACTGCCTCTGAAAACAAGCCGGAGGGTCAATATATTTCTTCTATAAATCAGAAAGGAAAATTAATTGCAGTCTGATAATTATTTATTATAAATAGTTTTTATAACTTCAGGTAAATTATTCTCATATGCTATTATTATTAAATTTTAAAATATAACTTCAATAAACAGACTGGTTTCTAGGTAACTTCTTGGGAAACTATAGGAAATGATATTTTATTTTTAAATTAAAACCTAAAAATACCCTATTAATTCTGTCAATGTTTAACTCTTTCTGATCAAATGTAATATTCAAAAGGAGCATATTTTTCTCTCTTTTAATATATACCTATTCTTCACATATAGATGTTGTAGCTGTTGTTGTCATCAACTTCAGTATTACTCAGTAAACATATGTGCAACATATGTGAACCTTATCCTAACCTGCGCCATCACCATCATCTCTCAGTCACTTGAGTCCTCTTTATCTATTTTAAACTATACAATTATGAAAATCTCATTCAATCTTTAATCAATTTTTGTTTAGAAAATGTGTTTAAATTCTAAATATATTTGTACTGTATCTTTGAATAACAGATCTACACTCACTTTCGTGCCATTATCATCATCTCTCACATACTTGATCCCATTACTGCACAACCTGTATCATTCTATCTAATCTAATGTCTTCCTTTCTTTTACCAACCCTCCACCTTTTCAAGCTTTCCTGATGTCCTTTTCCAAGAAACAGCCTCTCCTAATCACAAGCCCGTAAAATGTTAGATGAACTTATTCTTTGCCTCAAAGGAGCCAAAATTTAATTTTTGTTTGACAGTCAATGGGTATTCTGTATTCTTCTCCAGTACCAAAGTTCAAAGGCATCAGAATTCCTCTGTCATCTTTATTCATTGTCCAATTCTCAGATGGAAAGGAAGTGATGGAAAAGACCATGACTTGAATCAGGCATACCTTAGTGTTCAAACTGACATTAATACTCCTCAGTAATTTGCAAAGTTCACTGACAGAGGACTTTGGCAATGTGATACATTTGATCTTCATACTATTGGTACCAACAGTGTTAATTGTGTATCCAAGTTAATATGAGGTCTTTGGCAATGTTGATCTTTTCTCCTTGAAAAATTATGCTGTCAAAGCAAATGGACATCATTCGAATCAGCTAGCAGCTCCACTGCAGAATGACAGGCAATCTCCTTTCACATAGTTTAACGTCTTGGAAAACCTGATGAAGAGTCACTGATGAGTTAATCATGACTCATCTGTGCACAACAACAGTAGCAACAATAATCTTGATACTGTTTATCGGTCTAGTAGTGAGGATTTTTTTTGTTCTGATGTTGAGATGTAGCTTATTATGGAGGCTGTAGTGCTTATAAAACTTTTTCTGAGGATGGAAGAAATAGAGAGGTTTTTTGTAAAAAAATTACAAGATCTTAATATTTTAATTTACATGTTTTGTCTCTTATCACTTTCAAAGATTATAGCAACAGAAATGGTGTATCACAGAACCCCTTCCAAATTCAGGATTGTAGGTAACTTGGTCAATGGAAAAACATGAACCAAGAAAATAATGTCAGCTCCCGTATAAGCAATTTCTATCTTAACTAGCTGTCTTTATACATAGAGGGATCATCATGATGGTGTTGGCATACTGCCTGCATTTACAGGGTGATGAACCTCTGCAGGAAGTGCTTCAAATCTTCCTCACTTTCAGTCAGCAAGGCTGGGTCATCAGCATAATGCCAGTTGTTTATAAATCTTCCTATGATTCTGATGTCACATTCATCTTCATAGAGTCTAAGCCTCAAATAACTTACTCATTATACAGATTGAATCAGAATAGAGAAAGAATACAACTCTGATGTACATCTTCCTTTATTAAAGCCCTGCAGTGTTCCCTATTTCTGTTCAGGCAACAACTTATTGCTTGATGTATAGGTTTCCTATTACCATAATTAAGTGTTCTGGACTCCCTTTCTTCTCGATGCTAGTTATCAATTGCTATAAACTGCATAGTACTTTGCATGATCAACAAGACACAACTAGATATTTCCTGGTATTCTCTTCTTTCATTCATGGTCCTTCTGACATCAGCAATTATATCCTGAGTGCTACTGCATCTAATCCCAGCCTGAATTTGTGACACTTCTTTGTTAATGTACCATTTTTGGATGGTCTTCAGTAACATTTTGCTTTCTTGTGATAATAATTATATTTTCAATAATTTCTACTTTCTGTTGGTTTCCTTTACCAGGAATGTGAACAAATAATCATCTCTTCCAGTCAGCCAAACAGGCAGCTGGCCTCCAACTTTCCTGGCATAGCTTGGTGAGCACATCCAGGGCTTCATCAGTTAGTTGAAGCATGTTAATTGATATCCCATCCATTCCTGGGGCCTTATTTCTTGTTCATGCCTTCACTGAGGCTTGAACTTCTTTCATTAACATTGGTTCTTGATTAGATAGTATTTCCTGAAATGTTTCAGTACGGATAAATTTTTTTTTGTTATACTGATTCTGTGTATTCCTTTCATCTTCTTTTGATGTTTCCTGAATCCTTCAAGATATTGCCTATAGCATCATTCTGTATTGCAGCTCAAGGTTTGAATTTGCTTTGCAGTTATATTGGCTTCCAAAATGCTCAAAATCCTTCTCCTTTCCCCTTTTATTCTCCAACTCCGTATCTGTAAATTCCATCATGATACTTTGCTTTGTTTTCTTGAGCTGCCCTTTGAAATCTTCTCTTCAGCTCTTTTACCTCAGCATTACTTTCCTTTGTTTTGGCTGATAGATCCTCTTCTGACATCAGTTTATTTTTTTTCTCTTTATCTTCTGTCTTTATAATGACTGTTTGCTCTCATCATGGTTGATACTAATGATAACATCCCACAATTCATCTGATCTTCAATTATTAGTGTCCAATACTTTAAACCTATAGTGCCCATCATCAAACGAATGGCTAGAGAAGCTGTGGTATATTCGCACAATGGAATACTATGCTGCATTGAAAAACAAGGAACTCATCCAATATTATTCAAAACGGTTGACTCTGGAGAACATTATGCTGAGTGAAATATCCCAGTCACAAAAGGACAAATATT
>NW_006399817.1:1407634-1408742 GCF_000299155.1 Elephantulus edwardii | reverse complement strand
CCTGACAAGTTTCGAATCATTTTCAGCAAGATTTTACTTGTATGTGAAATTAATGATACTGTTGAATAAATTTTTCACTCTGTTGATCTTTTTTAAACTGGGAACAAATATGGATTTCTTCTAGTTCTTTTTTTTCAGATTTAACTTTATACAAATACCAACAACATTAACATAAAATTATCTGATGTGACAATTCATCTTTGGTGACAATTCACTGATTATTATAGAGACAAATACTGGAGCAAGTGTAAACTACTTGACAAAAAATATGCCAGAGAAATGCATAGTATTAAACATGTGTAAGTGGATAAATACAGATTATATAACTCATCCATTACATGAAATTATATTGCCTAATAACAATAAGCTCCAACTCAACAGCACATAAAACAACATTAAATGTAAATGTTGAGTTTTATCTTACTGCTTTTGGTTAGTGTCTTCAAGATGAAACAACTCAGAGCTGACACTCAAGCAGGTTTTCTGAGAGTGTAAATCACATGTGAGGAAATTACTCATCTTTCTTACTCAGAGTAGCTGGTAAATTAATACTGCCTGAATTTGGTGTGGCAATAAACTCCTTGCAATTATATTTTAAGGATTCCTTTTTATTTCATTATATCTGATGAATATAGACTGTATGTTCCTTAGGTTTCCTTTTTCTTTCTTTAATATTATTTTATTGTATTTTCAGTGAAAGTTTATACAGCATATCAAGTTCCCTTTTGACAATTACTACTCTAGAGGAATCCCAGAACATATAATTGTGTTTATGTGAAACCTATACTTAGACCAAAAAGCTGGTGTTCAAACAGAGCAAGGGAACACTATCTTGTTCCAAAGCAAGAAAGAATTGTGTCAGAGAAGTATCTTTTCTTCTTACCTTTTCAATCTATGTAATAGACAAATCATTCAGGAGGCTGAACTTCGTGGAAAAAAAATACACATCAGGATTAGAGTAAGACTCATCTACAACATGCTTTATGCAAATGACACAGCTTACTTGCCCAAACTGAAGAAGACTTGAAATATTTGCTGCAGAAGGCCGAGGACTACAGTCTTCAATACAAAATACATCTCAACATCAAGAAAACAAAGATCCTTACCA
>NW_006399817.1:1403691-1407269 GCF_000299155.1 Elephantulus edwardii | reverse complement strand
GAGAATACCGAACATACCATTCATTGCCAAGAGAATTAAATAATCTGTTCTGAAGAGGTGAAATCAGGTTGCTCCTTAGAGGCGAGAATTTTCAAGATCCATTTCACATATGTTGGATATATTACCAGGAGGGACCAGTTTTTGGAGAAGAACATCACGCTTAGAAGGATAAAGGATCAATGCAGGAGACGAAGGCCCTGGTTGAGATGAACTGACACAATAACTGTGGCAATTGGGTTATTATGTGTCACAGATGATAAGACTGGCTCAGGATAGGGCAAGACTCAGAACCGTTGTTCTCAGGGTTGCTATGAATTATAGTTGACTCGATGGCACATAATGACAATTCAATAACACCTTTTCCCAATGTGCCAGCATTGTCATTAATTGCAATCTAGTGAGATGTTTTGTTTCTTTTCTAATACACTAATTTCTCTATTCTCTTTGTTTTGTCCCATTTGTTTTAGAGTAACTGGAAAATTTTTGGTCTAATATAGATATCGGTTTCAATAAATCCCTGTATTTACTTAACTTTTGTGTCATTTCTGTTGCTGTTGTGTACCATAAAATTGGAACATACTTATAGCTGACCCTCCAGCTTGTTTTCAGAGGCAATAAATAGCAAAGGAGGAGACTCCCCCTCTTTCTCCTGCAAAGCAGCTGACAGATTTGAATCTAGTACCTTTGTACTGGCAGGACAACTCCTTATCACTAAGCCACTCGATCTTAGGAATCCAGTGGAGAGTTAGATATGACTTGATTTCAACTGGATAGCAATGATTTAGGGAAGTTAAATAAGGTGAAGAAAAAAATATGAGCTGCAAAAGTCACACTTAAATTAAGTTCAAGATTTCACCAGAGAAGATGGATCTGAGGCTTCCCCAAGTTATAGGTACTCCATTCTGGGGATCCTTGTCCCCGAATCTGCAGGGCCATCCCAGGGCCAAACAGGACACGAGATTTTGGACACAGAGCTACAAGCAGAGGAAATAATTTTCTTGGCTCTCTGCAAGACAGAGGGCTGTCCTTAAGACCCCCTACACATAAGTTGCTTGAGCTGGCAGCCCTGATCTCCTGTGATCTGCCACATTGGGACAAAGGAAGACAATAAGCTGCAGGAAAAAAGGTAATGGAGGTGATGTGCTGTGCCCAGAGAGAGCACACTACATTACTTGTGGGAAGATGGGACTGAAGCTTCCCTGAGGTTATGGGTCCCTCCATTAGTGGATCCTTGCCTCAGAAGCTGTGGGAACATCTCAGAGCCAAACAGAACAGATGTTAGGACATAGAGCTACAAAGAACGACATTTCTCAGCTTACTGTGTGAGTGAGGACTGACTCAAGACCCCCCCCCCACACACACATACAAGCTGCTTAAGCTGGTGTCCCCGATCTCTTGACACACCAGAAACAAAGGAAGCACTAAGCTACAGGAGAAAGGGTGAAAAGAAAGCCTACTGACTGAGAATAAACATTTGATAATACCATTTTGGATAAGGATCTCCTTACAAGTTTACAGAATACTCCTAGCCTAGGCTTCCAGAAGAAAAAAGACTGATAACCCAATTACAAAATGGCCAAAATACATGGAAAGATTTTTCACAGAAGAAGACATTCGGGTGGTCAACAAACACATGAAGAAATTGTCAAAATCATAGCAATAAGAAAGATATAAATCAAAACCACAATGAGATACCATATCACCCCAGCAGCAGTGACTTTATCAAGGAAGCAAGCAAAAATGTTGGAGAAGATGTGGAGAGATGGGAACTCTCATACTTTGTGTAATTTCAAAATGGTACCACCACTCTGGAAGACAGTTTAATGTTTCCTCAAAAAGTTGAACATAGAAACTTTATATGACCCAACTATTTCACTACAAGGAATATACCCTCAAGGAAATTAAAACTGAGACATGAACAGAAATCTGTACACACATTTTCATAGCGGAGTTATTCACGTGGTCCAATGGTGATTAAGTTTTTAAAACGTAATGCATCATCACAACAAGATAAAGGTAAACAACCCAGTTGAAAAATGCGCACAGGATATGAACAATCACTTCACCAAAGAACACATTCAGATGGCACACAAACGCATGAAGAAATATTCAAAATCCCTAGCTCTACATGACATGCAAATCAAAACAACTATGAGATATCATCTTACCCCAGTCAGAATAGCAAAATTTAACAGAACAGCAAACAACAAATGCTGGCGTGGTTGTGGAGAAACTGGGAGCCTTATTCACTGTTGGTGGGAGTGTAAAATGGTGCAGTCACTATGGAAGGCGTTTTGGCGCTTTCTCAAAAAGTTGCAAATAGAGATACCATTTGACCCAGCAATTCCACTACTGGAAATACACCCTAAAGAAACCATAACCGCCACCCAAACAGATAAATGCATACCCATGTTTATTGTGGCTTTGTTCACAATAGCAAGGACTTGGAAACCACCTAAGTGCCCATCAACAAACGAATGTATAGAGAAGCTGTGGTATATTCAAACAATGGAGTACTATGCTGCATTGAAAAACAAGGAACTCATAAAATATTATTCAAAATGGAGGACATTATGCTGGGTGAAATATCTCAGTCAGAAAGGACAAATACTGAATAGTGCCACTGTTGTAAAATGGCACTGACATAGGGGTTTGGGGAGAGACTGAGAAATATGGGATACATTATGTATACTGCATTAAAACAGATGAGAGGAAGAACTGTTTAAAAGGTATATATGACTAGGTATTATTGTCATGACATGAGTCCAGAACAAAGGCTGCATAGTGGAGTAGACTGGGGGGGAGGGATAGTATAATAATGATCGAATTTTTCTTTCACTTTTCAAAGAAAAGAATAAACTGGAGGGGAAGGCTGGGCAGGGAGAAAAGTGCATCGGTGAATGAATGGAAATCCAAAATCTGTAAATTTTCATTAAAATTAATGATAATGAAAAAAACTTAATGTATGAGAATGGTTTTATGAAACACAATGTGAATGAAGAAAAGTTTGAAACAAAATGCATATAATCTTTGTAAGGAAACTGATAGAAAATAATGTAAAATATAATGAATATGATTGATTGTATGAAACACAATTTAAATGAAAGATTATATAAAATACAATGTATATGACTGGAATATAAAAGAATTGTTATATAACAACGAAGAAAAATATTTTTAAAAAGAATGTATTCCTTAGAGATTTTCAATGTCTGTGACCATTCAGAAGTGGCCAGACCTTTCTTCTGAGATATAGAAACAGTTTACAAAATAATAATGATAACAATCAATATTCACTAGATAAATTACTTAAACCAAGTTTAAACCCAAAAGGCAATAGTGCTTATCTCATGGGATATTTGAAAGAATTATTTGATTGGCAAAAGCTAGTAATAGCTTAGTAAAACATTCATTACATAGGATAAGCATTGTGACTCCTATGTTCATTATCATTTTTGTTGTCTTTTGGCCAAGTTTAAATTTTGCATATGTTGTTGTTGTTGTTATGTGCCATCGAGTCGCTTGCGACTCATAGCGACCCTATGCACAACAGCCCTAAACTCCGCTCTGTCCTGTGC
>NW_006399817.1:1394769-1403591 GCF_000299155.1 Elephantulus edwardii | reverse complement strand
TCACTGATTTCACATGCAAGCAAGATTTTACTGAAGATTATCCAAAAATGACTGGAACAGCACATCAACAGAGAACTAATAGAAATCCAGGCTGGGTTTAGAAGGGGTCGTGGTACTAGGGATTTTGAATATATTTAGAAATATCTGGGCATTGTTGTTAGGTACCCTCCACACATACTGAACCTATAAATAACAGATAAGAAACTTACTCTATCCTGTGTTATTCTCAGACTGCCAAGGTCAAGCCCATTATTGTAACAACTGTGTTAATTCATCTTATTAAGAATCTTCCTCTTTCTCTGGCCTTCTACCTTTCCACCAAAAATGCTAAGAGGTGGGCCCTCTAGACAACATGCACAGAGAAGTGAGACAAATTTCAAGTTGCCTCCAAGGATAATCCTGATAGTCCTTTTTTCCAAGACAGGCTGGTTTGTTCAATTGGCAGTCCATAATGCTTAATTATGTATATGTAGAAATTGTACATATAACACAGTATAGTTTTTCTCATAGAACAAATGATACTGCCCAGAAAAAAAAATCAGAAAAGGTGTTTGTTAATCTTGCATCCTTTTCAATAAACCTATTCAATATTCACACTAAGAAAAATAAGAAACTGGTTATATGCAAAAGTTTGACATCAGTATTAGAGGAACATTCAGCAACAACTTACCATATGAAAATGACACATGCTTGCATAAAATAGAGGAAACTTGAAGTCCTTTGGCCATTACGCAAGTCAAGAACTTCAGTGTGGATAACATCTTAACAAAGAAAAAATAAAATGCTCACTACAATGATTACAGTCTTGGAAAGCCTACAGAGCAGCTCGACATCAGAATCAATTCAAAGACAACAGATATAAGTACAAGTGCCCATTAGTATGGAGCTTATTTTTGCTGCTTATCAACAAAACATACATGTAGAAATGTATGGCTTAGCTCAACTAAAACAAACAAACAAACAAACAGCAAAACAACAGTTCCCTCTTTGATATAGAGGAGTATATAAATTTTGGAGAGAAGTAGTAATTATATAATAAAGCTCTAGTACAATGAGTTAATTTCACTATAAAAGATTAGATACATGCTATAATGAGATAGTGAATATTTCTATATATGATCTTCCATTTTGCTCAGTGTAAGTGATAATCAAAAGATTATCATCTTTTTCTCTTTTTAACTTATGTTGTTGAGCACCTTCAGGTCAAGCACGACTCACACGACCCTGACATGCCTGAAGCCTGTCTATAACTATTGAAAATTACCAAAGTTCATAGAATTTCTGAAGGCATGTTGTGTAGTTACCTGAATTCTGGCTTAGTGTAATACTTTATGCAATTAAATTAAGTTTTATTTAATATAAAAACAGTGAAAGATAAAAATAAAGAAAAACTCAATGAAGAGGTTTTGAGGGGTGGGAGTCAGTGGTAGGGGGAAAAGATCAATGAAGAGAAATTTTATTTTTTTTTTTATTTTTTTTTAATTTAGGTTGTTTATTTTTCATTTCAATGAACATCTACAGAGATTTTGGGATTCCATTCATTCATTGTTGCACCCTTCTCCCCGCACAAACCCCTCCCCTCTCCCCCCCCCCTTTGCTCCTCTCCTTGAAAAGAAAAACTCCCTCATTGGTACACAATCCCCCCCCCACCTCCCCAAACCCCATCCCCTACCCCCAGCACTCTAATGCAGAAGCATTTTTAGAATGACCCCTATGGAGTTGCTTTGCTAACCCAAAGGTCACGCCTCTCTGCCCCTTTGAATATACAAGTGACTATGTGAAAAAAGTTGGATAATCACATTCACTGAGAAACGTGTCCCAAAACCTAATGAAACATAAGCTTTAAGTCTTTTCTAACTCAAGAGCAAAAAGTTTGGGTTTTAAATTTTCACGCAACCTTGTACAATACAGCAAGTTACTATTTACAGTTTTCAAAGCTGTACATATTTACTGAGGCAAACAGTAAATTTATTTCGTAGAGATGCTGGAGAATTCAAACCAATTACATTTCCCAAAGAATGGTAGTCCAATAACTAACTCATGGTGTAACCACAATTTTGAAAGTCATTCCTAATACCTTAATAAATCTCTACTTTCTCTAACCCAGGCTTTAAAATAACCATATTTTTTTAGTCAATTTTCCTTGCCTATCATAGACTTCATTTGGCATTGATATATGTTTTAGGACTGCTTGTATAACTAATTTGAACTAGATATGTGAGTTCTGATAAATTTAAGAGTTATAATAGTCTGGGGTATACTGTGTGGCTTTAACTGGACTATCTTAAACATAAATGAGCATCTATGAGGCTTTAACCTCATAGTGTGTGTCTAATTTTGTTTAGGGACCATATTTATTTCTATTAATATGAGATACTGAGCTCTGTGATGGGAAACAAATAGCAAAGATAGATTGTCAGCGGTTACTCAAACATATTTCAGTAAATAGAGCTTGTCTTTCATCTGAAGGAATAGGTTGGATGGTTGGAGAGATGAAGCTAACCTATTTATGTGACTTCAGCCTTTCATCTATGCTTTTGCTTTAATTCACCTTTATTTAACAAACTATCTGCTATTTACTTAGTATTGTTTCTTTTCTTCAGTCTCTAGTTGTCGGGTCTCTTATTGTCTACGTATTTTATATCTTCTTTTATTACATATTCATATAGGAAAAGTATGATTATAAACTATTCAATTATGTATTATAATGGCTTTTCCAGATTAAAATGTCAATTTACAGAATTAACTTGAATACTTTGTGCAGCAAATGTGCTATTTAAAGTTTGTTTTACATAAATGGAAATAGTGTTATTATTGTCATATTAATAGTAATAGATTTATTTATTCACATTTTCCTGGGTGTGTGTGTGTGTGTTGTTTTTTTGGTGTGTTTTTTTTTTTGTAACAGGAGGGAGTCTTTTCACTTATAAGTCGCTGCTTTGACTTAGATTGTCTTTGGACATCAGGCCTAGAAATATAGTTATAGCTCTTAATTCTCTTACCATTCTCTTACTAAAGTGAGCTCCTCTTTAACACTGAGAAAAAGAAATCATTTTAAGATTTACAAAATGTCAATTTATTCATACTCTGAACAATTTCAGATGTTCCTTTTAAATCTAAATGTCTCATAGAATATTAATATAAGTTACAATTTTAGTTATTTTTTCACTATCTTGTTAATGGTGATTATAATACTTAATTCTAATGGAGCCCTAAAGTGTTTATATCTTAAATAATGTTTCACTGATATACCACAAAGAGTTATTTTAAATGAAATTCAAAGAAAGAAAAAAAAAAACCCACCTACTTCTTGGAAAGAAGGAAAATGTAAACAATTGAAATATTTCTGTAACCTGGCAGGCTTTTGAGATTGAAAGTTAATTTGAGTGTCTTTGCTCTGAGTTTATAATTATTGCTAAAGGAAGCTCTGGTGGCCTTGTGGGTAGGAGTTGTGCTGCCAATCCAAAGGCAAGTGGTACACATCCACCACATTTTCCATGAAAGAAAGCCCCTTGTGGAATTTGCATTCTCTCAATACCTGCTAGAACATTAGCTATGAGTGGATTTAGACTTAAAAACAATGAAAGAGTGAGTTACTGCTGCTATTATTCTATTTGCATTTCTGACCTTTTCCATTTTTTTATACTAAAAAAACCCTCAAAAACCCCAAACCTGAAATCAAGCTATAGACTTACCTGCTTACCAATATAATTAATTATGTAATTTATAACCTAAAAGTAATCAGAGAACAGGGAGAAACAATCCCTATCATGATCGTGAAACATTTCTTGCTATTCCTGCTTCTTCTCAACCAACAGTTGAAGGGACTCATTTGCTAACATCCCAGCATCTGCTAAAAAACCCTGTAAATTATTCTTTATAAGCTCCCTTCTTAAATGTCTTCATCAGTAATTGAATCACAGAAGTTAAGTCAAGATCAGGAAAAGACTAAATGGGTGATAATAAAGTAAGCCAAGTAAATTGTATAGTTTATTGGAAAAGTCAAATCCAATTACGAGGCTTTCTCAGTTTATGACCATGGACTACTTTATCTTTCTTTGTGGAACTGCTGGTGGATTTGAATTACTTATCTTCCAACAGCCATCCCAAAATATAATGGACCAAGCCACAAAAACTCCCATCTTAGCAGTTTATAAGTGCTATGAAGTGCTATATGCCTCTTTTATCTATAGCAGGGAGTATTTGAGTATTTATGGTGGTTAGAAGTAGATTTCATTGACTTAATAGTGTGGTCAAGGAATGCCTATTTAAGGCATTTTCTCAAAGCATTGAATGAGCTGAGTTGCCTTGTGGTCAATCTGACAGAATAGCATCCTGGCAAGAGAATAACCTGTAATGGACAAACATTTGGTATGCTTAAGGAAACATAAAGAAGATTAGTTTACTGAAGCATACAGAGAAGCCAGGAGAAAGAAGATTGGAGTCAGATAGGTAGTAAGAGTGAAATTATTGTATATATAGGTGACACATATATAAGAACTTTGAGTTTTCAATGAGTGTCATAAGAAGTTATTAGAGAATTTTGGGGAAAAGAATCATGATAGTAACTTTTATTTTCTTTTTTTTGAAGAGTTGTTTTGTCTACTAAGAAGATTTGATCATGTGTTTGCAATTAGTGTGATGCTGAGAGCTTAGTTAATACTCTATGGAAGTTATCCAGTGAGGGATCATGGTTGCTCAATTAATCAGATTCTAGGCATATTTTAATGATATGTAAAAGAAAAATAAGTCAGAAATGGTTTTAAGATTTTTGGTGAAGCAATTGTAGAGATTGTTTTCCAAAAAGTTTACTGTGGAATATTGAGAATTAAGTTTTAGATATTAATTAGACACTTAGATATTGGTAATGACAATGATGTTTTGTATGCAGTTAAGAATATATTTCTCAACTATTCAGATGATAAATCTGGGCTCAAAACACAAATTCAGCATACTTTGAATGCCAAGTGGTTCACTGAAGGAAATACCTGATGATATGCTTTCTTAAGGAAAATAACCAAGAAAATAATATGTTGTATAACAGTTCAGCCGGCTAAGTGGGGGTGGGGTGATGGCTGGCACCTCCATGTCGACTCCTCTTGGTGGCAGTTAGGCAAGGGAAGTTTCTGGGGTCTTTTGTGTTGTGTGTTAAGGTCATTTTTGGATTTCAAAGCTGCATGGGAGGACCTGACCCTTAAAATAAGGGTTTGTTGTTGTTTCGGTTTGTTTTTTTGTTTTTGTTTGTTTGTGGATTTTTCTGTGAAACATTCATCTAAGTCGTGTATCCCTGGTGTGTCCATTTGCTGTACAGAGGTAACTCGTGTTTGCTGTGAGGCCGAACACTGTGATACTGATGAGTCAAATGTGAGAATGGTTACCCATGGTGGACAGGGTTTGGTGAAGCTCCCGGATAAAACAAGCTTGGAAGTAGGAATGGCATCCACTTCCATAACAGCTTGCCTCTGGGAACCCTATGAACCTGGAGAAAGGACAAAGATTATACAGGTGGTTTCCAGGACTTTCATTTATAGGGTCGCTATGAGTTGCCTGTGACAAGACGGCACTTAACAACAAGAACAACAACCTAACAGTTCTATTCTGTAATTAAGTAAGTACTCACAACCAATCACATAATGTAAAAAGAGCCACATTTGACCAGGGTTTAAGCTATGAAAGCAGGAAAGGATAGGATTTTTTTTTTAACCCGCAAGAATAATACAAATGAGAATTATAGGACATAAATGAGAATACTGCGACTGAAGTATGAATATTAAAGGCGTCTTGTTGTTGTTGTTATGTGCATCGAGTCATTTGCTACTCATAGCGACCCTATGCACAACAGCCCTAAACCCTGCTCTATGCTGTGCCAATCTCACTGCCTCTGACACACCCATCCCGATTACTCCAGTCACTGAATCAATCCACCTCATAGAGGGTCTTCCCCTTCTGCATTGTTCCTCCACCCTTCCAAGCATGATGTCCCTCTCCAAGGACCTCTACCTCCTTACAACATGTCCAAAGTATGTCAGACGAAGCCTCAGAATCCTTGCCTCCAAGGAGCAGCCTGGTTTAACCCTCTCTAAGATGAATCTGTTTGTTTTCTTGGCAGTCGAGGGTACATTCAATACTGTTCTCCAGCACCACAGCTCAAAGGCGTCAATTCTCCTTCTATCCTTCTTAGTCATTGTCCAACTCTCTAATGCATAACAAGTAATTGCAAAGACCATAGCCGGTATCAGATGCACCTTAGTCTCCAGAGTGACACCATTGCTCTTCAGTACCTTGGAGATGTCCCTAACAGCAGACTTTCCCATCGCAATACGTTTTTTGATTTCCTGGCTACTGGTGCCAAGAGTGTTGACCATGGAGCCAAGCAGACTAAAGTTGTTAACAATCTCAGTCTCTTCACCATCCATCCTGATGCTGCCAATTGGTCCAGTGGTGAGACTCTTTGTCTTCTTGATATTGAGCCACAGTCCATACTGAAGGCTGCAGTCCTTGATCCTTTGCAGCAAGTGCATGAGGTCCTCCTCAGTTTCAGCAAGCAGGGTTGTGTCATCTGCATAACACCGACTGTTAATAGATCTTCCACCAATCCTGATGCCACACTTCTTCTCATAGAGCCCAGACTCTTGGGTAATGTGCTCTGCATACAGATTGAAAAGGTATGGAGATAGGACACATCCCTGGCGTACGCCTTTCCCAAATTTGAACCATGCAGTGTTTTCTTGCTCCGGTCTGATGATTGCCTCTTCGTCCAAGTATAGGTTTCTCATTAGCACGATCAAGTGTTCTGGGATTCCCATTCTTCTCAGAGTGAGCCACAGTTTGTTATGATCCACACAGTCAAATGCCTTTGCATAATCAGTGAAACACAGATAGACATCCTTCTGGTATCCCCTGCTTTCAGCTAATATCCATCTAACATCAGCTACAATATCCGTCGTACCACGACCCTTTCTAAACTGAGCCTGGGCTTCTGGCAGTTCTCTGCTGATGTGCTGTTCCAGTTGTTTTTGGTGTCTTACATAACAAAATATATGTGCATGATTAGATGAAAAACCAATATGTTTTTTTTTTCACAATCTCCCCACATACTCACCAGTTACTTAATATTTTTCTGGTTTTTACCAATGTCATTTTTTATAGTAGTGAGATAATATTGTATTATTGCTTTGAATTACATCTTAAGTGAGCTCTGGTGGCTCAGTGGCAATAAGCTTCAGTATAATCTCAAAGGCACGAGTTTTGAGGCCACCACCAGCTCCACAGGAGAAGGAAGGGCAATCTCCTCACTTGCAATTCACTGCCTCTGAAAACTCACTAGGGAGTCAGCTGGCTGAAGTTCATTTCTGACTCTGTGGTACACAATAACAACCACAGTATCTAATTATAAAGCTATGATGAACCAGTGGTAAGAAATTTTGTTGCCATCCCTTAGGAATATGATTTGAATTCACTGGCTCTTCTGTGGAAGAAAGGCTGACAATCTCCTGCTCTGCAATTTAAAACTTTGAAATCCCACTGGAGGATCATCTTTTAGCTGTTTCCAATTTGAGGACACACAACAGCCATAGCTAATTATCAATAAACTTCTCATAAAGGTGCTTATTAGCCATATCTTGTTTGGTGATGTGCACTGAATTTGTACACACATTTAATTACCGTCTTTCAAAGAGACTGTATATTTACCAACTTCCATGAACAAAGACAGCTTAATTTCTTACAATTCTAACATCACACTATACTATCAACAATGGTTTGTTTGGTTTGGGTTTTTGTTTGTTTGGGGTTTGTTGGTTTGTTTGTTTTGTTTTTTGGGGTTTTTTTTTTTGTCATTTTCAATAGCACCATTGGCAGTATAAATGCAACAGTTGATCCATGGGGGGAAATACATGCCAGTCTGAGCCTGTAAATTTTGGAGTCAAGGGAACCTTGTTGCGTAGTTCCACACTGTCTTATAAGGACACTTATTCACACACATTCATCTTTTTTTTATACAGACTAACCAATAGTTGATCCTCCTGCTAGGCTTTCGAGAGGCTATAAATGACACAGGAGGAGACTGACCATCTTTAGCCAACAAGCCAAATAGGCACCCCCTTTGGTTAACAGCACAACTCTCCAAAGACTATGCTGCTAGGGCACCTTCAGAACGGAAATTTACTTGATAACAATGAGTTTCAGCTTATATATTTGCATTTATAATTATTGTTTGCATTAAGATGAGAATGCCTTCTTTGAATTTCTTTCTTTAAAAGAAATACCTGTGTAATTTTGATTTAATACCATAAACATCATTTCAAGAAGAATAGTAACTGATATAAAATTTCATTTATATAAAGTTCAAAATGAAACAATCTTAGATAAGAAACAATAGGGCACAATTATTGAATTATTGTTGCTGCTGTTGTGTACCATAAAGTTACCCATAGCTGACCCTCCAGAAGATTTTCAGAGGCAGTTAATCACACAAGAAGAGATTGGGTATCCTTCTTCCCCGGAGCAACTGGTGGCCTTGAACTGCATACCTTTGGAATTGCAGCACAGCTTTTTGCCACTAGGCCACCAGAGCTCCTTAATTATTGGATTAAGAGTTATTATTTATAAGTATTGATTAAGAACGGATAGGTATGCTACACTGAGTAATTATACTAGAAATAGGATAATCTTCAGTGTACCTGTCTGAAGTACTTGTAATTCCATTAAGATGAATACATATGTTTATTCTGGGAATTTCCTGGAATTAATTATATTTCATGGATAATTCATTTAACTTCATATTAATGGCTCTTAAAGATTTCTATGTATATATTCTATAT
>NW_006399817.1:1386526-1394669 GCF_000299155.1 Elephantulus edwardii | reverse complement strand
TTCTATATTCTTTATAAAGTTTATTTAATAAAACCCCTTATTTATGATAGAAAAAACAAAAACAGTGAAGAGTAAAAACTGAACAATATGAAAATGTAGTATATAATTAAAATGTACTGTAAGATATTGACAGTCATAACTTATGGGAGATATATACCAATAAATGCAAAGTCTTGATAATATATTTTCTCTCCAACATTTTCATTGAGTTAGTGAAATTCAAGTAAAAATCTCAACATTACTTTTCCTATAACTTGATAAGTAAATGAAAAAATGTTTATGGCAAAGGGTCTATTAGATTCAAATCCAGGAATTGAAGTCTCTCAGTATAAGTTTTCACAGAAAGACAAGGAAATGAAACAAGAGCCAAATTGAAAGACATCGATTTATTGCTCCAGGAGAATTTACATACATGAGAAATGAAAAATGCTTTATCCAGAGATGATTTTCAGGGTTTATCCTTGAGTTCAAAATGAAGTCCAGTAAGGAGAGTGGTCATATAAAGCTAGAGTATAAGCTCTCAAACACTTACTGGTTAAATAATAATCAAATCATATCATATGAGAAGAAATGGAAATGAAGCTCCCCAAGCTGCTGACATCAGGGTCACAAAGAATGTAAAATACACTTTAAGGTAATGAATGGAAAATAGAGATAATAATTTTAGGCCAATTCAGGCTAATTTAGTTTGACTCTGAGCCAGTTTTGGGGACCTTCACAATATTCCCTACAGGGCCCAAAACATAAAGGATGCTTCTGAAGAATTACTAAGAGAATTATTAAATTAGTAAATTGCTATATATATAGTAAGTTAGACAGTTTAATTTTGAAAGATGGATTCACAAATTGATCACTAGAATTGGAGACAGATCTCTCCATGACAAGATTTATCAAATACTCACAATTAGTAAAGAATTGGTTATTGATCAGTCAATCAAAACTGATAGTAGACATAACCAGCTATAGGTCTTTAACCTTCTCTACGCAGGCATGCTTTAAAAAATATCTTTATTAAGATATTATTTATGTAGAATTAAGTGACACATTTTGACATATAGTATACATTATTAAGTCATAACCTCCATAAAGATATTGAACAAATTAATAATTACATAATGTACTTCTTATGTAATAGCTTCCTTTTGCCTTTATAACTTTTATCCTCATGTTACAGCTGATTTACTTACTATATTTTAGTTTACATTTTCTGGCATTTTATATTTCATACATGTTTTTGTTCATGAGTGTATTATACAGTATCTTATGTGCCTCCTTGGAGGCAAAATTAACAAAGTCTCATCTCATATATATGGGCGTGTTGTTAGGAGAGGCTATTCTTTGGAGATATGCATCATGCTTGGACAAGTGGAGGGTCGGCAAAAGTGAGGAAGACCTCACCCACATGGATTGGCATACTGACTGTCACAATGGACTTGGGTATGTCACAGATTGAGATGTCAAAGTGTTCAGAATTTTTGTTCATAGGGTTAGTGTACTTAATAGCAACATGTCAGGTGGTGAACTACAGAGACAGCAGTTCTGAATTGCTGCACTAAAGACACTACAAAACAAAGAAAGCAGATATAGATGATAATTCTTTAAGTTATTTTTTAAAAAGAAAAGATGAGGAAGTCCTTCAAACATGAATTGAAGAAAGAAACTGAAAGGAATAATTTAATAAGATCTAGAGAACATGGAACCATAAACACAACTATCTATGTGGTTTGACAAACCAGAAGCTGGGAACCCAGGATGGTAGAGGCAGAAAGAAAAGATGTAAGCTCATCTATTGTCTCTTTGTGCTTGTCTCCTTTATATTGTTGTTACTGTTAAGTGTGGTTGAGTTGTAGACAATTTATAGAGCCCCTGTGAAGGAAAGGCCAGAACAATTGTATAATTTTCATTGTTTCCAAGTTCATAGATTTCTGGTAGCAAGCTATTTTGGAAGTGGATGCCACTCCTGCTTCCAAGTTTATTTTAATTGGGGAGCTCCTCAAACACTGTCCACCATGGGTAACCATTATTGCATTTGATGTATCAGTGTCACAGCATCACAGAAACCCTGAGTTACCTCTGTACAGCAAATGGACAGACTAGAGTTGTACCACTTAGAAGAATGTTTGACCCACAACAATTCAACCAGGCCTGAGAGCCACAGATTAAAATCATTCACCTTTGACTTGGTAGCATAACTTTCTATCCACCAGGCCCAAAGAGCTCTCTCTATGTTGGTGGTGGTATTGTTAAGTGTCATCAAGTTGTAGACTACTCATAGTGACCATATGAACAAAAGACCTGAAAAATTGTATATCTTTTAACTCTCTCCAAGTTCATAGAGTTTCTGGAGGCAGGGGAGTGATTTTTCCCCTCGCCCATCATTTACCAGATTGCTGGTATTGTTTGACTCCCCCTTGCCAGCCCTTAATTATATCAATGTTCACCAACCCTTCTACCCTTATCTTCTCCTCACCCATTGATACCTGCTCTATGTCAGAATATGTGACTGGAGTCAAAATTTCTCAGAGAATTCTTTGGGATCATATAGACATATGACCTACAGTTAGTCCTAAGGTCAATGGGGTTACTTCATCTGACAAAGACCTTCTCTCTTACCAGGAACCCTTCCTTAGTACACTTCACATTCACACTTGGAGGATACTCTTTGAAAAGTGAGTCAGCCTTGGACATCTCAGGACAATAGTGACCATCCCTTTGGTGGTGTCTGACTGAGTACCCTCCTTGCACCCATCTTCTAGACTGACAAAAGAACCATCACTAGCAAGGCAGACTATCCTAGGCCCTCTGAGGGCAGCAGAAACTCTACTCAATACATACTCCATACGGAAGAGGATGATATTCACAATGTGGCTCACATCTAATACCTGGGTCACCAGGCACAGGAATAGAAACTCTGACATGACCAGGCACCAAAACTTGAGACATCTGCAGAGCTGGCAGATACACTATCCAAGGCCACATAGCATATTTTCTACTTCCCATAACTTGTTTGTTTATTTTGTGGCATTTATAGGCTTGCTTATAATTATATTTAGCTCCTAGGAGTACGGCATTTGTCTATCAATTTAGTGTATTGTGATAACTTGTGTGTTGCTGGAATGCTGGAAGCGATGCTACCAGCACTTCAAAACCAGCAGGATTACCTATGATGGACAGGTTTCAATGGAGCTTACAGACCAAAAAACGTAACTCATCATCACTTTTGAGATAACACCTTTGAAAACTCTCTGATTAACAGATGTGAACATTGTTTGAATATAGGGCTAGTAGATAAGCTTAGAAGTTGGAAAACACTGAAAAATGAGGTCAAATAGGTGGAAACAGCAATTTTTGGAACATGGAATGTGTCCAGCATGAATCTAGGAAAATTGAAAGTTGACAAAAATTAGAAGGAGCACATACATCTTTGACATTATAGGTAGGAAAGTAGGAGGATCCAAACTGTGTATTTTAGTTTGGTAGCACAGCTCCTTCCACTAGGTCACCAGAGATCCCTATAGATATAGTAGGGATAAATAGGTAAATAGATGGAAAGATAGAGAGACAGACAGATAACAAAAATGAGTTCTGTTGGCCTAGTAGAAAAGGAGGTGTACTGTCAAGGAAAAGCTACAGGGAGTTGATTGAAATTCATCAACCCTCCATGGGAGAAAGGTGAGCAATTTAAAGCCTCTGAAAATGCATTGGAGGGTCAACTATTGTTACTCCATAGCAATGAGATAGATACATAGATGATAGATAGATAGATAGATAGATAGATAGATAGATAGATAGATAGATAGATAGATAATTGATAGATCTATAAATCTTTCTCCTGCTCTGCCTCTCTCTCTCTATCTCTCGCTTTCTCGCTCTATCATCTCTATCCTCATTGCCAGGGAGGTGAATTGACTCATTGTTGACCCTCCAGTATGTTTTGGGTATTGTGAACAGTGAGACATGAGATCAGGAGATTGTCATCTTTCTCCCTATAGTTGTTGCTAGGTGCCATTGCGTCAAGTATAACTTATAGCACCCCTATAAACAAAAGTTTTGAACTCTGTTATTTCCTGTGCCATCCTAATACTTCCTGACACACAAGAACCTATTGCAGTAGTCACCGTGTCAAACCACCTAATTATCCTCCCTTCCTTTCCCCGCCCTTCACCCTTCCTAGTATCATGCCCTTCCCTGCCCCCCAAAAAATAGCACCTCCTAGCAACATGCCCAAAGAATGTGAGACATACTTTGTGAGTATGAGAACAGATGGGCCTTTGCATTTAAAAGTCCGTTGGGTCTTACCTAAGCGTCTCCAGTTTGGATATTCCTGTGTGAAGCAGTTAGATCCTGGAAGGGTAGGTTGTTTTAATTTAATTGAAAGGCAGACACAAATTGTTTGGTCATTTTTTATTTCATTAACAAGTGTAAGCTGATTGGACCTTTTGATTTAGTAAACAATCAGCTGTGGCTGGAAGCCTCTTACACGAATTAGGACCTGATGTTTATTGTGTTTTGGAAGACATTGTTCTAAGTGATGCATCACCTATCTGTCAGTTTGCTTTACTGAAATAATTTGAAGTTGCTATTATACTGAAAGCTAGTGTGTCAAATGCCATAAGGGTTACCTGTGGTGCACAGGTTTTTGTGGAGCTTTTTCTCAATAGACATACAGAAATAGAAACATAACTATATAGATATAAATATAGACATCAACATAGACTGAGATACATATGTAGAGAAGATATAAATATCATGAATATATTAATTTGAGATGATAGTTCAATGTCATTTCAAAATATATTACATTTGAAGTGAATAGAAAAATATCAGTGTTTATTAAATCTTGGAAATTGATCCTTGTGATTGTTATATAGTGCCCTTTTTATTTGTTAGTGTAAGATTTCTAAATACAAGGGAATACAAACATGAAAGGAAAATAGGCAAATACATAATTATAGATGAAGACAAATATTCCTCCATAGTAACTAAAAATTAATATATATAAAATCATTGAATATTTTAGAAGTCTGAGCAATGTTATCAATTAAAAGAAAATATTTATAGAATACTGAAGTGAAAAATGGCAGTATGCACATTCTAATAAATGCATATGTGGCAATCAAAATACAATGTTTAAGCTACAAAATAAATCTCAACATATTTAAAAGGACTGAAATATCACAAAATTTGTTAATTCAAGGTAACTCTGGTTACATAGACCATTGGGAGTTGTGCTACTAACTGGAAGGCTGACCCTCCCTGGGTTTTGCATCTACTTGCATTTCGAGAGGAGAAAGATGGGCAATGTTTTCCCTTGAGAGTTACAACCTCCCAAAAACTTATTGAAATTATAGAGTGTCAGCTTTGACTAGGTTCTGATACAATAGCAATGTGTTTGAATTCTGATGTTTGAGTGTTGTTTTTTTTATTTTAATAGTTCAAATAATATTTGAATAATTAATAAAATTATTTGAGTATTCAAATAAAATGGCAAAGTGACAGAATTAGCGAATTTAATACTATGTATATTTTTTTCTAAAGACTCCTTAAATTTACCAGTAATTTTGAAAAAGAGTAATGTTTGGGAACTTCCTGTCAAACATTCTTCTAGGTAGTGTAGCACTGGTCTGTGCATTGCTGGACAGAGGTAACTCGTGGTTGCTGTGATACTGAAGCCTGTGACCCTGTGACACTGATGTGCCAAATGTTGTAATGGTTACCGTGGTAATTACCCATGGTAGACAGTGTTTGCTGGAGCTTCCCGACTAGAACAAGCCTGGAAGCAGGAGTGGCATCCACTTCTGAAATGGTTTGTCTCCGAAAACTCTATGAACAGTGCTCAGGCCTTTTGTTCATAGTTTGCTATGAGTTGTATACGACTTGACAGCACCTCACAACAACAATACTAAATATAAATCAACGATAATAAAGACATTATACATAAAAGAAGATAGTTAAAAGGAATATAGAAGATAATAGATAATTCAGAAATAGAACCAAATATAAATATTCAGTTGATTTTTCATAAAATTTTATAGTACTTTAATCAACTCTTTTCTGTAACTGACTGATAGTGACTTTCCATCAAGTTTAAATCAAACTTGGAAGAGATCTTTTTTTTGGAGCCCTGCCGATAAAACTGCCAAAGACACACTTCTTTGGGCTTGCTAGTTAGCTCGTGCAACTCGCTAGGTAATGCTCCAACAGAAATCACAAGGTATTTCAATAGAAAATTAATATTTTCAAAAAGTACTGTGAAAAATACAGATAAATAAGAAAAAATTTGAAGAGAATTTGACTTATATTTACCATGTGCCATAGATAAAAATTGACTTGTAATATAGAATTTCATAAAACTATGAATCATGTGAAAGAAAATAAGAAAAAAAGTGAGGGAAATATTTCTTAGGCCCCAAGCCCCACAAATATTTAAATAAACCATTGAATAGTTGCATATCATCAAGTGAAAAACGCTTTCTCATTAAAGACACTATGATAATGAAAAAATTATGTATTAGAAACATTTCTGATAATGTACCACTCTCTAGAATATAAAAAAGACTTATTTAAACAACCCAACTACTACCCACAATCCAAAAACATGGTCAAGTATAAGGATTACATGGCAAACGAAAATGCAAATTGAAACCATAAGATGAAATTTCAACATCATTTGTTTATTGTTGTTTATTGTTTGATGCTGTCTAGACAACTATGTCTCATAGTAACATTATGAACAATGGACCTGAATACTGCCTTATCCTAAGCCTTCCTCACCATCTTCGATATACTTTAGCCCATTGATCTAGTCACTGTTTTGATCCATCCTATTGAAGGTTTCATTCTTTTTCACTGACCCTTCACCTTTCCAAAACAGTCAAACTTGACCTTTTTAAGAAAACTGCCTTTAAATTTCTCAGAAAGGAGCAAGTAAATGGAATTCTCATTTACTGCTGATTGCTGTTAGATGCCATCAGGTCATTGACCAAATTTTGCTGTTTTTCAAAACTTTAAATGCAAGTTTACTCTAAAAAACCAATAAAGAGGATTATAGAAAAAGTAATGATTTTCAATTGTGATGTTGGATTAGCATATTGAACAAACTATGAATTACCAAAATAACATACACATTTTTTTCCCTTGGGAGAAATGCAACCGTAATGCTACTTAGAAGTGAGGATAGTAAAATATCTTCTAATATGTTGAGCGTGTAATCAGAAGAAATTAGTCCCTGAGACATTGTACATGCGAAAATAGTACATCAGCAAAAAGAGTAAGACTATGAAAGAGATGGAGTAACAGTGGTATAATAATTGGGTTTTTAAAAATAGTAAAAGATTATAAGGATGGTAAAAATTGAATAGTATTTTGTTCATTGCTGATAGGAATGCAAAATAACACAGTCACACTGAAAAGTAGTTTGACACTTTGGATTTACAAATCAGCCCACAATAGTAGTCCTCAAATATAAACCAGATTCAACACCACAACAAGATAAAGGTAAACAACCCAGTCACAAAATGGGCACAGATATGAACAGACACTTTACCAAATAAAACATTCAGGCGGTGAACAAACACATGAACAAATGTTCAAAATACCTAGGTCTAAGAGAGATGCAAATCAAAACAACTATGAGATATCATCTCACTCCAGTAACAATAGCAAAACTGAACAGAGCAGCAAAAAAATGCTGGTGAGGTAATGGAGAAACTGGAACCCTTTATCAATGTTGGTAGGAGTGTAAAATGGTGCTATCTCAAAAAAGTTGGAAATAGGAATACCATTTGACCCAGGAATTCTACCACTGGGAACATAGCCTAGAGAAGCCAGAACTGCCACCCAAGCAGATATATGCACACTCATGTTTATCGCGGCTTTGTTCACAATAGCAAAGTGATGGAAACAACCCTAATGCCCCTCAACAAACGAATGGATAGAGAAGCTCTGGTATATTCACATAATGGAATATTATACTGTATTGAAAAACATGAAACTCATGAAATATTATACAAAATGGGTGACCCTGAATAGAACTGCTTAAAAAGAATATATGATTAGGTATTATTTGTGTGACAACAGTTCAGAATATGAGTTGCATAGTAAAGTGGACTAGGGGGATTGCAGAACAATAAAAGTATTTTTT
>NW_006399817.1:1384426-1386106 GCF_000299155.1 Elephantulus edwardii | reverse complement strand
GTACATAGTGGATATGACTAAGAAGTCTAGGTGTAAGAGGGCAGATAGCAGATCTGATGTGTCTCATATTTCAGATAATCAACTTCATAGGTAAAACTATGGGTATAGCACATTAAGATATATTCAGACAAGAGAGACTCTAGAACTTCCAAGTGTCTGAATTTCTATAAGCAAATAGAATCAAACTTCCCCTCCCCACTTCTTGTTATTGTTATTACTCTTATTGTTACAGAGGCAAGTATATTTTTATTTCACAAATGAAGTTGTTGATTTTTGAACAATCGTAAGGGATCACCTTTGTTGCTATTATTCGTGCACAGTTTCCATTCTTTGTTTCTTCCAAAATTCTTAAACGAAAACCAAAACTGAAAATAAACACAGTAAAGTTCATTCAGATAGATAAAATAAAACATATTGGAAAACATTCATGTTCATTCCTTATCTGCAAAAGTGAGACGGTTTTCTTGTTCAACCAAATAAATTCTATGTGCTCTAAATGATCTTATGGAAAAACAAAAACTTGAAATTGAGAAGTTCCCAACATTTCTCAATGGATTTATCATCATTGAATTGAAGAACTTTCTATATATGTATACACACACACACACACACACACACACACACACACAAACACACACATGATAATATACATGTGTATTAAGATTTTTCTTTTGGACTATATACTGAAATAATTATTTATAAAACCAAGCAAAACAAAAACCCACCTGATCTTAAATAACCCAATAGAGAGTCGAGTCACTATGACTCACCTCAATCAACATGATGCATAAGGAATAACAATCACGTACTGGAAGTATATGACTATGTTCCATAGCATTTTTAAGGCAAGATTTTTATTTATTTATTTTTTAGGATATTTTCTTTTGGAAGTAGATCACCAGGGCTTCATTCAGAAACATCTCTGGTAAATTGAAGCCTCTAATATTCAAGCTGTTAATTTATTGCTACCCAGTGAATTATAGAAATTAGTAGCTGCACCTTGAACCTTACACATTGAGAGTTGGTGATGTGTTATCTTCCCACAGCCAGGGACTGTTGGATTCTTTACGGGATAATCCAATCCAAAAGAAATAAGATATTTGACTTTGAATAAACTTCTGCAATGAAAGAAACGTATTGTATGAATTAAAAAATTCTAATATTTTTGTCAAGTCTTTCAAACTATAAAGACCCATTTCACTTATACTTAAAATAATAATTTCAAAGTGCAGATATTTTTATTTATAATTAGGAATTAAATATATTACCTTTCCTTCACAAACATTACTATGTATCACAGATTAAGTTCTTAATACATTCTAGTCTGTGTTGTGGGCTATGAATCTGACATCTATGAGATTTCAATGAGGTATACATACACGTGTATATTTGTAAATGTTCTAGAGGTCTGAGTTAATTCCCTGATAATAACCTAGAATGTAGTCCTTTACCATCATATCAGTATTTATATAGTTGGATAGATGATTACTTGACTATGTAAATATAATAAAAAACAATCTCCTCCTGTGACATTTACTGCATCTGAAAACCCACTGAAAGGACATCTAGGAATCAGTTCTGACTCAAAGCACTGTTCAATAACAACATGGAAAAATAGCAGATATTCATCCACCATTTTAGTTAACAAAACCATTCAAAAACTAGAGAATTTCATAGTAG
>NW_006399817.1:1380272-1383831 GCF_000299155.1 Elephantulus edwardii | reverse complement strand
TGTGTGTGTGTGCGTGTGTGTGTGTGTGTGCGCGTGTGCGCTACCGCTCTCTCTCTCCTTCTCTCTTATTAGGGAATATATATTTATATATGTTGTGTTGTTGTTGTGTTCCATAGAGTCGGTATCAACCCTTAGCTGGCCCCCCCGTCCCTCTCTATATATACATATATAAACACACATATATGTGTATGTGTAAATGTGTGTATATATGCATATGTGTATATATGAATGGTTTTATACATGTATGCTTTATATATGTGTATCTATGTTTTACATATATAAGTGTATATGTGTATGTGTGCATATATGTATGTTTTATGTGTATATATGAATTTATTATTTATATATGTATGTTTGGATAGATAGATAGATAGATAGATAGATAGATAAATTAGAGATAAGCCAACTTTTCCTCATAGACTGAAGCAATTTGGTACAATTACTTCAACAATGTGCTTGAATGATTTAGAGATGATGGAGATGATGTAGGATAGCACAGGGTGTAGACTGGTTTTTCAGAAGGTGACTATAAGACATATTTGACTCGATGACATCTAACAAAAATAACATAGAATTAAAAATAAAATATTTCTCATTCCTTGATATTTGACTTTACATAGAATACACTGTAAAAATTCCAACTACATTTTTATTTGAAGTTATATTTGTTATTTGTATATAAGTAATTGCAGTGTTAAGTAGTAAATATTATTCAATATTAAGAGATAACCAACTATAAGGGGCTAGACATGGGAAAGAAAATGAACAATGCATCACCAGTTCTTCCATATCTTCTATCTTAAGAAGTGTGGATTTCATTTTCTTGCATAATGTCTTACTCTCTTCAAATGTTGTAGTTTCATTTGAAAAATAATAACACTTCTTTTCACTACATGACCATTTACATGTGCAAATTTCTTTTCCTGAAAAACAAAAGTATTTCAGAGACATTGGCCTAGACACTGACAAAAGAAATACTTGTGGCTTTAGAGATTCAGTCATTCTTCTCTGGCCCTCCCTAAATGAATCTTTGGGGCTTCATTTCCAGTTTCTGTTTTTGTTGTTGCTGTTATGTGCCATCAAGTCGCCTGCGACTCATAGCGACCCTATGTACAACAGCCCTACACTCCACTCTGTCTTGTGCCAATCGCACTGTCTTCGACACTCCCATCCCAATTATCCCAGTCACTGAATCAATCCACCTCATAGAGGGCCTTCCTCTCCTGCGCTGTCCCTCCAACCTCCCAAGCATGATGTCCCTCTCTAAGGACCGGTCTCTCCTCACAACATGTCCAAAATATGTTAGAAGGAGCCTCAGAATCCTTGCTTCCAAGGAGCCACCCAGTTTAACCCTTTCCAGGACAAATCTGTTTGTTTTCCTAGCAGTCCATGGTATTCTGAATACTCTTCTCCAGCACCACAGCTCAAAGGCATCAATTCTCCTTCTATCCTCCCTGGTCATTGTCCAACTCTCTGATGCATAACAAGTGATTGTGAAGACCATGGCCTGTATCAGATGCACCTTAGTCTCTAGAGAGACACCACTGCTCCTCAGTACTTTGGAGAGGTCCCTAACAGGAGACTTTCCCATGGCAATGCACCTTTTAATTTCCTGGCTGCTGGTGCCAAGACTGTTGACTATGGAGCCAAGCAAACTAAAGCTGTGTACAATCTCAATCTCTTCACCATCCATCCTGATGCTGCCAATTGGTCCAGTGGTGAGAATCTTTGTCTTCTTGACATTGAGCCTCAATCCATACTGTAGGCTGCAGTCCTTGAACCTCTGCAGCAGGCGCTTCAGGTCCTCTTCAGTTTCAGCAAGCAGAGTTGTGTCATCCGCATAACGCAGATTTTTGATAAATCGTCCACCAATCTTGACCCCACATTTCTCCTCATAGAGCCCAGCCTCCTGGATAATCTGTTCTGCATATAGGTTGAAAAGGTATGGAGGTAGGATGCATACCTGGTGTACGCGTTAAATAATTGGACAAATACTTTACTTGCACTTTGACCACTCCAGTACCATGGACATTCTTTTTCCCCATTTTTTTATTTTTATGAAAGTTTACATTATTACTAAACATTTCTGATACTAATGTATAAGAAGTTTGGTAATGTCCCTCATAACCACAATGGAGATGGCTTGTCATTGAGAGTCATCTTCACAGTATCAAATGTTGATTGCCTTTGAGTGGAGCATGACTCATTTCAATCTTATGAACAAAAAGTCTCAAGCTCTTCTACAACTATGGACATTTATCAAAGTTCAAAAAGTTTCCAGAGTCATGATAGTTAATGTCTGAATATAAAGGATTTATTGAGTCATGGAGGAAAAAAACCATCAAGAAATAGATTTTTTTAGAAAGTGTGGTTTTTGAGACAGTGATTTAAATGACATATTATATATATATCTTAATATTTTGTTAATTTATTTCAAATAAAATAAGAATTAAAGTTGGATAAACTTTCTCTCATAGTTCCCCTGAGTACAACAGAAGGAAAACCCACATGACCTTCACAATCTCTGCTGTGCTTAAACCTATAGCTTTAGACGCCATGTCAGTCCTACTCATAGATGGCCTTTCCTCTCTTTTCTTTAACTTTCACTGTTACAAGCATAATTTCCTAATGCAGGGACTAGGTGCTTATGACAACATGCTCAATATATGTGAATTTTCATCAGTCTTTCTTCTAAGGAGCACATTTATATGGGTTGATAAATTCAACAGATTTATACTAGGTATAAATTTATACATTTATACTAGGTAATAATTGCAAACTCTTTAGTAAATCTTTAAGCCAGATGTGCCTACCTTTGTTGAGAAGTTTCTCCGTGGGATTTATATTTTCACAAGAGTATGACATATTCTGTGGTTTGTCTGCTTGATTACCCTGGAAAACTTTATTCAAAAAGGTTATTTCAAGTGAAAACATGAAAAGAGACTTTAAAAGAATCAATTTTAATATTTAGGTTTATATTTAGAGTTAAAAAACATTTTGTTACTCTACAGAAACCACCCAAGCAGATATATGCACACCCATGTCTATTGTGACTTTGTTCACAATAGCAAAGTGTTGGAAACAACCTAGTGCCCATCAACAAACAAATGGATAGAGAAGCTGTGATATATTCACACAATGGAATACTGTGCTGCATTGAAAAACAAGCAACTCATGAAATATTATAAAAAATGGGTGACCATGGAGGACATTATGTTGACTGAAATATCTCAGTCACAAAAAAGTACAAATACTGACATCTGGGTTGGAGGAGACTGAGAAATATGGGATAAAATATGTATACTACAATGAAATAGATGAGGGAGAGAGCTTTTTAAAAGGTATGATTAGGTATTATTGTCATGACAGGAGTCCAGAACAAAGGCTGCATAGTGGAGTGGACTTGGGGGAGGGATTGTATAACAATGAAAGAATTTTTCATTTACTTTTCAAAGAGAAGAGTGAACTAGGGCAGGGAAGGATGGGCAGTGAGAAAGGTGCAACAATGAATGAATAGAAATCCAAAGTCTCTGTAAACTTTCATTAAAAGTAATAATAA
>NW_006399817.1:1354661-1380031 GCF_000299155.1 Elephantulus edwardii | reverse complement strand
CTCTGGAAACTCTGTGACCTTTGATAAATGTCAATTCTTGTAGAGGGGTTTCAGGTCTTTTGTTCATAGGGTCACTATACATCATTCTTGACTTGAACACAACAACAACAACTCCTATGTACAAACAGGATAAAATTCTGCCTGATTCTGCCTTATCCTTACAATCTCTTCTCTGTATAAGCCCATTGCTGCAGTCAACTCACTTCTTGAGAGCCTTCCTCTCTTTCAATAACATTCTTGTTTTCTAAATATGATATTCCCCATTAACTATGTTCCTAATAATATGCGCAAAATATGTGAGATGGGCCTATATCTTATTTAATAAATTTATAGTGACTCAAAAATAGTTATGTTAATCAATAAAAAATGGAAAACTTCTGCCCTCAAGGAACACATTCATCCTAATGAAGAGAGTCTGTGATGTACAGCAAACAAAGTTAAGCATGTGTTGCTGTTGGAATACAGAGTGGATGACTAATTGTAAGATCTGGTATAGAGTGACAGTTTTTCAAGTTTTACCATACCTCAATAATATCTTCATTTCTGTTTGGAACTATGGATAGAAGAAGATAAGAAAGTAAAATATACAGATTATAAACATTCTTGCTGGCAGGGACCAGTTTTCCAAAATTGTGATATAGATCATGATATGTTTCCAACATTATTTAGCACATTCTGACTACAGATTTTTGGTAGGTAAAAATTTAGTTGTTGTTGTTGTTGTTGTTATGTGCCATCGAGTTGTTTGCGACTCGTAGCGACCCTATGTACAACAGCCCTAAACCCTGCTCTATCCTGTGCCAATCGCACTGCCTCTGACACACCCATTCTGATTACCCCAGTCAACAAATCAAACCATCTCATAGAGAGTCCCTCCATCCTCCCAAGCATGACGTCCCTCTCCAAGGACCCGTCCCTCCCGGCAACATGTCAGATGAAGCCCCAGAATCCTTGCCTCCAAGGAGTTGGCTTGGTTTAATCC
Organism: Elephantulus edwardii; assembly: GCF_000299155.1. Taxonomy (NCBI): domain Eukaryota; kingdom Metazoa; phylum Chordata; class Mammalia; order Macroscelidea; family Macroscelididae; genus Elephantulus; species Elephantulus edwardii. The sequence continues at coordinate 1,379,049 of NW_006399817.1, read as the reverse complement.
TCTCCAGGATGAGTCTGTTTGTTTTCTTGGCAGCCCATGGTACATTCAATACTCTTCTCCAGCACCATAGCTCAAAGGCATCAATTCTCCTTCTGTCCTCTCTAGTCATTGTCCAACTCTCTGATGCCTAACAAGTGATTGCAAAGACCATGGCCTGTATCAGGCGCACCTTAGTCACCAGAGAGACACCATTGCTCTTGAGTACTTTAGAGAGGTCCCTAACAGCAGACTTTCCCATTGCAATACGCTTTTTTAATTCCTGACTGCTGGTGCCAAGAGTGTTGACTGTGGAGCCGAGCAAACTGAAACTTTGAACAATCTCAATCTCTTCGCCATCCATCCTGATGCTTCCATTGGTCCAGTGGTGAGAATTTTTGTCTTCTTGACATTGAGCCTCAGTCCATACTGAAGGCTGCAGTCCTTGACCCACTGCAGCAAGTGCATGAGGTCCTCCTCAGTTTCAGCAAGCAGGGTTGTGTCATCTGCATAACGCAGATTGTTAATAGATCTTCCACCAGTCCTGATGCCACAATTCTCCTCATAGAGCCCAGCCTCCCGGATAATCTGCTCTGCATACATGTTGAAAAGGTATGGAGACGGGATGCATCCCTGACGTACACCCTTCCCAATTTTGAACCATTCGGTGTTACCCTGCTCTGTTCTGACTACTGCCTGCCGGTCCAAGTATAGTTTTTGCATTAGCACAATTAAAAGTTCTGGGATTCCCATTCTTCTCAGAGTCAGCCACAGTTTGTTATGATCCACACAGTCAAAAGCCTTTGCATAATCAATGAAACACAGATAGACTTTCTAGTTAGATAAAGAAAAATAGAATCAAACAATAAGACCACACACACACACACACCCCCACCAAAAACAAAACAACAACAAAAAACCCCAAAAGAATAACCAACCTCTTAAAATTAAAAAAAAAAAAAAACCTCAGGTGGAGTATATCCAAATGTGTTCAACTTTCCGAAATAACAACTTTTCAACAAAATGTTACAAGACATACACATTAAGACCTGGATATAGGAACCACAAACAAGAACAAGGTAAACAATTGAAACTCCCCCAAAATATGTTTTTCAAATATGTTTTATAAAAAAAATCTATATAAATATTTTGTTGTTTTGTACCATTATTTCAGAACCAACCTATAGCTGACCCTCTGGCAGGTTTCCAAAACAGTAAATCACATGGGAGGAGATTGTTCATCTTTTTCTGTAGAACTGCTGGTGGATTTGAACCAAAAGCCTTTAGGATTGCAGCACAGTTTCTTACCACTAGGCCACCTGATCTTAAAGATATTTAAAATTAATGTTTAATAACTATCGACTTTCTTGCCTCAATGAAGAAAAATATCAATAAATATATTTCAAAGGGGTTTTTTTATTAATTAAAAGGTTATAAAAGTGAATGTAGTAATGGTTGCATAACTCTAAGAATAAATCAAGAACAATTAAATTTTCAATATTATAAAGATTAAATGTATGATGAGTGAATCATATTTTAATAAAGTTAGTATCTATAAGTGTTGTTTGTGTGTGTACTTGGGCTGTTACTGTTGTTAGGTGCCCTTACTTAGCTTTGACTAATAACAATCTTATGCACAATAGCCCTGAAACTTCCCCTATCTTGAACCAATCTCATTGTCTCTGGCATACCTACCCTACTACCCTAGTGACTGCTGAGTCAATCCATCTAATTCAAGGTCTTCTACTCTTGTGCTGTCCCTCCATTCTTGCAAGCATGATGTCCTTCTTTAAGGAAGGGTCCCTCCTCGAAACATGTGCAAATTATGTGAGATGGAGTTTCAAAATTCTTGCCTCCAAGAAGTAGCATGGCTTCACTCTCTCCAGGCCATACCTGTTTGTTCTCTTGACAGTCCATGGTATGTTCAATATTCTTCTCTAGCACTACAACTCAAAGGTCATGATTCTTCTTCTGTCATCTTTAGTCATTGTCCAGCTTTCTGATGCATAGTAAGCAACTGTTAAGACTAAGACTTGGATCAGGCACATCTTAGTCTCTAGACTGACATTGTTTTCAGTACTCTAGAGAGGTCCCTGACAGCACACTTTTCCAGTGGAATTTATCTTTCTGTTTCCTGATTGCTGGTGTCAACAATGTTGATTGTGGAACCAAGAGAGCTGATATTGTTAAAGCTCTGTCTATTATGGGCTGTCAATTGGCCCAGTGGTGAGAATCTTAATCTTCTTGATGTGGAACTTCAATCTGTATTGAAGATTGCAGTCCTTGACCTATAACAAACACCTCAGAGCCTCCTCAGTTTTAGCAAGAAACGTTGTGTCATCTGCATAATGAACATTGGTGATGACTCTTCCTCCAATCCTGATGCCACATTCCTCCTCTTAAAGTTCATCCTCCCAAATGATCTGTTGCACACATGGATTAAAAATGATGCATTCCTAATGTACATCTTACTTGATTTTGAACCGTACATGCATGTACTTGATCTATAGACCAATAGATTGGGACCAGGTTCAGATATGTATAACTAAAATAGAATGATGTTTGTTTATTGGTTTTATTTAGTATCTCTTTTTTAAATACTTAGATATATGCAATTACTTGTTAACAACCTATGGCTAACATTGAGAAGAATGGGAATCCCAGAGCACTTAATTTTGCTCATGTGAAACCTATACACATACCAGAAGGCTGTTTTGCAAACAGAGCAAGGTAACCCTAAATTTAATTTTAAATTAAGAAGGGATTGTGTCAGGGTTGCATTCTCTCTCCATACCTATTCAATCTATATCCTGTGCAAATTATTTGAGAAGCTGTATTATATGAAGAGGAATGTGGCATCAGGATCACAGGGAGATTCATCAACAATCTGGGTTATGCCAGTGCACAACTTGCTTGCTGAAAGTGAGAAGGACTTGAAGCACTTGTTGCAGAAAAATAAGAAATACAGCCTTAAATGTAGATTGCATTTCAATGTCAAGCAAACAAAATTCTTAGCACTAGACTGAAAGGCAACATCATGATAGATGGAGAAACAATTTAATCTGTCCACAACTTCATCTTGCTTAGATCCACAATTAAGACTCTTGGTACCAGTAGTCAGGAAATTGGGAGACATAAAGTCTGCAGTAAGGGACCACTCCAAATTACTGAGGAGCAATGATGTCTGTTTGAGAACTAAGGTGTGTCTGATCTAGGTCATGGTCTTTCTGATCACTTTCTATGCATCTGAGAGCCAGACAATAATTAAAGATGGCTGAAGAAGAATCAATGTCTTTGAGCTATGGTGTCGGAGAAGAATACTAAATATCCCATGGACTGCCAAAAGAACAAACAAATAGGTCTTGAAGAGTGTGCAGGTAGAGTGTTTTTTGATGGTAAAGATGATAAAGCTTCACCTCCCATGCTTTGGGCATATCGCTAGGAAGGCTATTTCCTATCGAGACACATGATACTCAGAAGATAGAGTATCGGTAATGGAGAGGAAGAGCCTTGATCAGGTGAATTGATATGGTGACTTCCTCCATGAACAGTTGTGTCAGGAAGTGTGAGGATGGCACAGGATGGGCCTTGGTTCATATCTATTGTTTATAGGATCACATGGGTCATACTCAACAGCACCTAACAAGAACAACATACACACTTAAATACGGGCATGATAATATACCTTTGAATGATTTGCAATATCTACCTTGGCCAAGTGGCAATAAGCTGCTCTGCCATCCTGAAGGCATATGTTTGGAGTCCACCAGCTGCTGTGCCGCAGACAGATGGGCAATCACCTCCTATGTGATTAATTACCCTGAAAACCCATGTGACGGTCAACTATGGGTTGGTTCTGACTTTGTAATACACAAAGCAACAACTCAGAAATAAAAATTATCTAAAGCCTTTTTTTTAGTTGATCATTTACGCTTTCCAAGAGAGACTGGCAATATCTAGAGGCATTTTTCATCGAGTGAATAGATGTTGGTGATGCTAATAAGCAAACTGTTTTTTAGAGGTAAGGTTGAGTAGAGGACTACTCAGAATTTTCCTATCAATAATAGGTCAGAACCTTACCCTACCCTGCATCAGTGTCATGATTTCCAACATGCTCAAACCCATTGGTATAGTCATTGCTTCCACCATTTATTGAGGATATTTTTCTGATCCCCCATCTTTCTCTGCATGATGTCTTTTTTCAAGAAGTTACCCCTTCCTGACAACATGTCTTATTACGTAAGATAAAATTTCACCATCTTTCCCTCTAAAATAACTTTGTTTCACTTCTGCCTAACATATTTGTTCATTCATTTGGCAGTTCATGGTACACTCAATACTCTTCTCCAATACCATAATTCAAAGGCATGTACTTCCTATTCTTCTTTCATGATTATTCATTGACCATGGTTTGAGTCAGGAGCATGTTAGTCTTCAGACTGACAATTGTTCTTTAGTATTTTGGAGAAATCCCTCACAGCACACTTGCTGATGAAATATATTGCCTTTATCCTGTTACTACCAATGGTGTTGGAAATGTGTAAGACAATTCACAGGAGACAAAATGTGTGGTCATGGCCTTTAACTTACCCCTGGATGCCAGGATTCCAGTTGTTAAAAGGAGAAGGAAACAGACAATTCCAAGAATTATTACAGTGAGATACCAAGCAAGTGGAACTGAAGATTCTGTCCAGAGAAATATATTCATGGCATCAACAGAGAAAAGGTTAAATTAAATATGAGGGCATAAAGAGAAACTTTTTAAAAAACTCAGGACTCTAATTCTAGAGTGTCTTAAAACTTGAAATTATAAATGGAAAAGATAACTGACTCATTTGAAAGAGCACTGTTCTGAGATTAGATGCATGAGTTCTATTTCTTGTTCTATTACCATTTATCCCTTAAGAAAATTGCATATATTCTAACTTTAAGAAAATATATTTAAGGTCCATATCAATAATTCACAAGTTTTAAATGGCTGGTTCAATATAACTACTTTGTTTTGAAATTGTAAAGATTATTCCAACATATAATTGTATAAATAACTTGTATTGACTCACAGTCAATAGATATATAACTGTTCATTATTTTACAAATATCATACACTTGCATAGATTTTAAATATTCAAAATTTTTTCCTGGGATGTCAGTACTGTTTTCAACATCAGACTAGTAACAGTTATGGAGTAAAAGTAATAGTCATCATAAACATATCAAAAGCATTGTTTCATTATATTTTGAAATTTCATTATATAAGTTTATATAATGACAAAGGACTCATAACTATTTCTGAACAATTGAAGGAGAAGTTATTTTCCATTTGATTTCCCTGGTTATGAATGTATCACTCAGATATTTTATTCGATGAAATGCTGTAAACTTAAGCATTTGGTTTTCAGCATACTTTTCATTTGGACTTTAATTTTTTTTGCAACTTAATGAGTACAGGAAAGTTAAATTATTTTGAAGTGGATTTCATCTTGAATTAATTATCCGACTCAGACACCAACACAGATTAAATTGAAAGATGGTTAAAGTAGATTCTATATATAAGCATTACCTTTTTCTTTAGATGTTTTAGTTCTTATTCTATTTTCCTGATTGGAGTTTGAGGTATTCTTTTTCACTTCTGAATAAATTATTTGCTCTTTTATTTCTAGAGATAAAAAAAGAGTTGCCTATATTGTTTCATAGTCACAGTATTTCTCAAAGAGCATTTTGGTAATTAGTATGCGTGAAAAGAGAGGAGAGGAGAGGAGAGGACAGGAGAGGACAGGAGAGGACAGGAGAGCTTTCTAAATAAAGTTTCTAAATAAAATAAAATAAAATAATTCTTAGAAGGTCGGTCCATAATGTAAAATATTTTACAGTATCATAGAAAGAGAAGTGTAATAACATAATAAAATTGATTGGGAAAACTAAATTTATTCAGTCTAGATTCAGGAGTTGGAGGAAAACATACTGGGTTTTTGCTTATGCTTCTTGGAAGGAAGATGACACTCATCTTTATACATTCCATGGTTTCCATTCCTCTCTGAAAGATAGTTACATAATTTAAAGACCTCAAAACTGCCTTGTTTTTTCTTCAAAAACTTTTTAGATAATTCCTCCCTATGTTTTGTTTATATTACTGAAAATAGAATGCCATTTAACAATTGATGTGTAAAATTTTTCTCTGATCATAAGATTATTTTTCATTTTCTATTCCTTAGAGCCCAGTGATAGTGTAAGCTGAGCATGTGGATGCTGTCAGCAGCTCTGCATGATAAAGATGAAGGAATCTGCTCACATAAAGATTTAGTCTGTCCTCTAGGACACCTGTGAAATGGAACCTACTTAATGACAGTGCATTTATTTCTAAAGTTATCATGATACAAACATCTTTAAGTCTATAGATGATTTCTTTTCAACTACTTCTTTGGGTTAATCAAATGTGCTATTTAATTTAATTTACAAAGGTTTAGAAACAGTTGTGCAATGCCAAATAATACTCCCTGTTGTTGTTGTTGTTATGTGCCATCAAGTTTCTTGTGACTCATAGCAACTTATTTACAATATGTACAAGAGCACTGAACTCTATTCTGAACCATTCTCATTGTCTCTGACATACCTACACCTGTTATTCTAGTTGCCATACAAATTCATTTCATCTGGAGTCCTGTGCTCTCCCTCCACTTTTCCAAGCGTGATATCCTTCTCCAAGGACTGGTCCTTCCTGGCCACATGCCCAAATTTTGTGAGATGGAGCTTCAAAATCCTTGCCTTCACGGAGCAGCTTTATTTCACCTTCTTAAGGACAGACATGCTTGTTCTCTTGGAAGTTCATGTTATGTTCAATATTCTTCTCCTACACCACAACTCAAGGGCATCTATTTTTCTTTTGTCATCCTTATTCATTGTACAGCTCTCTAGTGCATAGCAAATAATGCAAAGACCATGGCTTGGAACAGTGCACTTAGACTCTACACTGACATTGTTGCTTCTCAGTACTCCAGAGTGGTCCCTGACAGCAAATTTTCCCAATGCAATTCATCATTTGATTTTCTGGCTGATGGTACCAAGAGGGTTAATTGTGGACCCAAGCAAGCTAAAACTATCAACAACCTCATTATCCAGAAAAATACTATAACTTTTTTCCTTTTTTTTATTTTATTTCTTTGGTGGCATAGTCCACAGCAAGTTGTACGGCTGACTCAAAGGAATGCCTCTCAGGCACTTTGAGTCCATCAGTGAGTTCGTTGGGAGAAAAATAGACATTCTTGCTCTTGCAATTTAGAGCCTCTGGAAACCTGCCAGAAGGTCAATGATAAGTTGATTACAACTTCACTAAAGTTTTCATAGTTCTAAGGTAGATAGTGTTTCATAAGATGATATTCAAAACATTTTTCCTTGATGAGTTCTTTCATTTTCCCTCATTATCTTCTATTAATATATAAATATTTATGGATGAAAAGATAATTTGATTTATGTAATCTTATAAAGGTTTGTTACTTTCCAATATAATGTGTTTGATAACAGTTCTATATGTAAAACTAAGATTAGTTTAAACTTCTTTTGGATGTGTTTTGTTATAGTAATAGAAGGCATAAATAAAAAAAGGAAATTATCTTTCACATATTAATTTTATCATTAATATTTGAGTGGAAATTAACTTTTCAAGTATTAAAAATTTTATAATGAAATAAATTTATATAGTATAAAATTCTCAAATGAAAAATATAAAGAATTTTTAGTTTGCCAGTGTAATGCTAAACAATTTTAAGTTATTTTATCAAAAAGAATTCTATTTCTGCATATGAACATATACTCAATGCATACTTTTAAATAATTTTCTACAAGTAAAATTATTATAAGAAATAAGGTTAGGTCAAGAAATACGTTATAAAGATTTAAAATATCTTTACTCAGTATGGAATATCTCTGGAAATTAGAAACCATAGCATTATGTAAAGTCAAGGAATTAGTGTAAAATAGAACATATTATTATATAAACAGTTGATTAAATACCTATTCAACCCCTGCTCTCACTATTATTGTAATCCTTTGCTCTTTAAAGTATTTGGCCAAATATATATACATTTATATATATATATATATATATACACATATATATACATATATGTAATTAAACATTTATCTCCAAAAAATATTACTTAAATGCAACTAAAAAAAAATTCAAAATACTAAAAACTACATGAAAACTAAGAATGGAAAATTTAACTTACAAAGTAATTTCATACTCAACTTTTGATAAATTTGTCAGCATCATTCAATATATGAAAATTCCCCCCACTCCAATCCAATGGTAGCTGGTAAGAAAGAGACAGATAAAGTTGGATATACCTGTGTCCATGAGATAGAGTTTCTGTTAATAATGAAGTGTGATTCAAAAAGAAGATGTAAACTCTAGTGAACAGGCACAAGTGTGAGGGCCAGGCCACAGTATGACTATTCTTGGCTATTTATCATATCTGTTCTGATTACCCAAGAGGCTTTAGCATTTGTCATCTAAAAGTGAAGATGTGAGAAAGCAATGCATTCTTGCTTATAATACTGAGAGACAGAATTACTGAGAAATTTGTGGTTTTCTTTTTTCTTTCCTTTTTTTTTAACTAAAAGGCGATTAAATAAAAAAATAAATAAAAACTAAATAAAAAAATAAAAGGGACAAAAAAATTTAAAGGTACATACCCACTTTGTACACCATAAAACCACATAATGGACCTTAAAATAATGAAAAATCACCATCACCATTACCATTACCCCCCCCCCCAGGTTCTATTACTGAGATTCAAAACATAAACCATGTAACATACACAAAACTTTTTGTCTCTATGTACAAAATAGAATAAAAACAATAATTATTTCCTCTAAACAATGAGGTTGTTGTTGTTTTTGATTGTCTTTAAGTCAAACAACAGGAAGTGACCCTGTATAACAAAAGGCCTAAAGCCCCTCTACAACCATCAACATTTATCAAAATAATAAAGGTCCAGAGGCATGTTATTTAGGAAGTGGATGCCACTCCTGCTTCCAAAAAGAATTCCCCACATTTCTGAAGGATATTTGAGGGGAAAAAATAAGGTCTTATACTTATTCACTTGAAAGACACTTTATCTTTGATTCTTGTTAAATATATACAAATTCAATTGTTTTATTCTTTGAAATATTTTTTGTCTTTAATCTGACTTTCAAAATTGTTACACTCCATGAAGGCAACTAACACTTCTAGCTTCCCTATGAACAATAGTTCTGAGTTGTGCTCAATCCTGAGCCAATCTGATTGACACACCTACCCTTTCTACCACAGTTATTGTTTCAATCCATCTCATGTAGGGTCTTCTTCCTTTCCTACACTGTCCCTCCACTTTGACAGGCACTATATCCTTCTCCAAAGACTGGTCCCTACTGACTACATGTCCAAAGTATATGAGATTAAGTCTCAAAATTCTTGCCGCCAATTTTCATTTTATTAAAACATATTTTAAACTTAAATGTCAGGCTTTCATGTTTATTTTATGTGGTTTACTTTTCCTCTAGTTTCTATTTCATTATTAGAAATTGCACTGCCAACTCAAAGGCATGTGGTTAGAATCTACCAGCTGCTCTTAAGGAAAAAGATAAGTGACTTCCTCATGTAATTTACAACCTCTGAAAATTCGCTTGAGGGTTAGCTCTGAATCACTTCCAGTTCAACTGGCACATAGTGTACATACATATTAGACCAGCAGTACATTACCTTCTGTTCAGTAGTTTAATATTTCATATCCAGTTTTTCAATGGTTGAAATAAAGATAATATATTTGAAACAAAAGGCTTTAGCATATTGGAAAAATATTAGTTTTATTCTTTTCATCATTCAAAAAAAGTAATTAATAATAATAAAAATAATAATAATATACAATTACTGAAGAATGACATTTCAATTGAAGATAGAAAAGTCAATATCTACTGCTCAACTGTTTTTTATATGTTGTTGTTAAGTACCATTGAGTGGCAGGTGACTCATAGCGACCCTATGAAGGAGAGTCCTCGACGCTTGGGTGCCTTTCATCCTCTTTCCAGGTTCATAGGGTTTATGGAGGCCAGCTATTATGGAAGTGGATGCCACTCCTCCTTCCACGCTGTTTTTTATATAGTGACTCTATATTTCTTTTCATATTGCCTCTGCCAATCAATATTTTGTCATAAAATCCTCTAGTTTGTGACTCAATGCTTGAACTTTTTTCTTCCATTTTTATGAGTTTTAGAAATGCTAAAAGGTACAACTTACTGTAATATGCTATTTACAAAGCAGTCAGAATTGAGTACTGCAATGAGACTTATATATGTGATAATCAGTTTTTAGCTAACACACTGCATTGTTTTGAGCAAGTGAATTACGGGTTTGCTGAATCCTAGATGCATAGTGTGATAGGTTAATTATTACAGTGCAAGTGTGGCAGAGGGCCACCTAAGTTCTCAGAAATATCAAAACTGTGTGAAGTTTCCCACCTGGACTTGGATTCCTTCCTCCCTACATTCTGTGTGAACTGCAATGAAACTGATGTCTAAGACACCTGCAGCCCCTCCTGCTGTTTTCACATTGACTACTGAACCTGAGCTTCTGGCTTTGAGTACCTCAGATATGGAATGCTGAAAAATCATTTTGGTTTTTAAGCTCCAAGTCTTTGCTCATTTTATTACAACACTCTTTACAAAAGAAAAGAAACATAGCTATCTTTTGTTCAGCTACCTTATTTCATCCTTTCTTATTTTGGTTTAGCTTCTCTAAGTTCAAGAGCAAGTATTATAGTCACTTCTGATATCCATTTTAGACTATTATTTCTTTGCTGTCTTTTTAATAACTTTTTGTTTTCTTCATATAGTATGACTGTTTTTATTACAACCTGGTCTTCAATGGTTAGTGTTCAACACAGCAAACTTATTCTCAAGATGGTTTTTAAATTCAGGGGACATAAACTCAAGTTGGTACTTTGACTCTTGGACTTGTTTCCATTTTCACCACCTTCAGTTTGAGTTTACGTATCGGTAGTTGATGTTCTAATTCATTCAGTTCTTAATCTTATTCTGTCACCAATATTAGTCTTCCCATAATGTCAATTTGATTCCTGAGCATACCATCAGTAAATGCCACGTATATAGTTATCATTTGTGCTTTCTTTTTTAAAAAACGATACCATTAATAAATAATTGTTCTTGTTATGTATCTTCAAGTCAGAATTGATTCATAGTTGACCCTGCACTGACTTTCCAGAGGCAGTAAATTGCATGAGAAAAGATTGTCTATCTTTCTCTTGCAGAGTAGCTAATCAGTTCAGACTGTGGTCCTTTGGGCTGGCAGTATAATTGCTTACCAATTAAATTACCAGGGCTCTCTAGCCAAAAAATGATTGAATGTTCAAAATTTTGCAAAGAACATACAGGAAAGCAGCAATTAAATCAAGAGACAAACTGAATTGTACTCTCAAAGGCCTCTTTAAAGTGCTAAAGAGCGTGTATGTCAGCTTAAAGATCCAAGCATTGTTGTCAAATGTTTTGTATGAATGTGGGAGTTGGAAAATGTTTAAAGAAAACTGAAGAAGATTTGATGTCTTGGGATTGTGGTGTTGGTGAAAAGTATTGACTATGTTGTGGAATGCCAAAAGAATAGGCTAGTTGGAGGAAGTGCAACCAGGATGATCCTTGGAAATCAAGATGGTGAAGCTTTGTCTCACATACTTTGGATATATAAGTAAAAAAGGCCTGTTTTTAAAAGGCATATCATGCTAGATAAAGCAGTGGATCAGCAACGGAGACGAAAACTCTTAATAATATGGGTGCCACAATAACCATTGAAGATTCTGAGGATGCTATAGGATTGGAAAGTTTCCATATATAAGGTTGCTATGTCTTAGAGTCCAGTTGAAAGTACCTAATGACAACACTTTCTTAGTCTGTTTTAGTTTGGAAGCTCTGATCAACTGTTCACCGTGGGTGGCACTACTGGTATTGGAATAACAATGGCATAGTTTCCAGCATTGCAGCTACATGTGTGTCAACCCCTTAGTACAGCAAAATGACAAACAAACTGTCTCCTTAAAAGCAAAATATAAACAAGCAAGCATGCTCATACGGAAACTGTGCAGCAAACTGACAAACACGTGCTGTTCCCATGAGAATAAACCATTACAAGAAAGCTTGCAATATAAAGCAAACACATGTTTTGAAGAGTAGGAAACAAACTCTCTGGTCAGGGACAATCTGCCAGCTCAGAAGGAAACTAGAGTTGAGGTACCCAGTCAGGTCAGAGTTTACACTCATACTCATGAAGACTAAAGTCCCAAGATATGAGAGATGTGAGCTAGATCTTGAAGAACATCTTTTCAGGTCAGTGGTATGTACAGCATGTATCAAAAGGGGGAGCCCCCAGCCTGAGACTGATTTTTTTGGTGACAGGGAAGAAACTTACGCTATGATATTTTTGTCTAGTCAGGTGACAATTAGACAAAATACCCATTCAGAAATGACTAGTCTAAGGAAATAGTCACTCTTGATCTAATATGTCCACATGTGAGCATATGTCGCTACTGTGTCAAGTATGAGGGAAGGTCCTTAGTCAGAAGAGATGATTTCTCTAATCTAAAGCTGATTACACACTAATTATGGCACAATCTGCAGAGTCGAAATTGAATGCTCTGAAGACTACATGGGCATGGCTTGAAGGAGAGCTGTATCTTGAAAGAATGAGATTTGCTCACTACATGATGAGTACTAGGGGTTAGTGGAAATGGGGGACAGAAAAATTATTGTTGATATGTGCCTTTGAGTCACCTGAGGTTCATAGAGACCCTATGTACAATAGTTCTAAACTTTGCACTATCCTGAACCACTCTCACTATCTCAACACACTTAGAGCCATTTTCCGAGTTATTGTCTCAATCCATCTCATCCAGTCTCTTTCTATCCAGTGCTGTCCATCCACCTTTCCAAGCACAGATGTCCTTCTTCAAGGACTGGCCCCTCCTGGCAACATGCCCAAAGTATGTGAAACAAAGCTTCAAAATCATTGTGTCCATGAAGAGCTTGGTTTCATCCTCGCCAGGATAGACCTGTTTATTGTCTTTGAAGTCTGTGGAATATTCAATACTCTTCTCCAGAACCACAGTTCAAAGGCACCATTTTTTTCTTTGATCATCCAATGTCATTGTCCGTGGTCTTTGATGCATAGTAAGTAATTGTGAAGACCATGGCCTGAGTGAAGCATAGCTTAGTTTCTAGACTGACATTGTTGTTCACTAGCACTCTGGCAAGGTCCCTGACAGTAGATTTTCCCAATACAATTTGTCTTTTTATTTCCTGACTGCTGGTACCCAGAGTGTTGACTGTGGAACTGAGAAATCTAAAATTGTTAATAATCCCTTCTCCATCTATAATGGTGCTGTCAGTTGGCACAGTGATGAATCTTTGTCTTACTTTATGTTGAGCTTCAATCCATATTAAAGACTATAGTCCTTGACTTTCTGCAGCAAGTGTCCTTAGGTCCTCCTCAGTTTCATCAAACAAAGTTGTGTCATCTACATATTTCAGGTTGTTGGTGAGTCTTCCTCCAATCCTGATACTATATTCCTCTTATAAAATTCAGCCTCCTAATTGATCTGTTCCACATATAGTTAGAAAAGATATGGAGACTGGATACATCCATTTTCTATATGTAACATAAAGGAAAATAAATACTTCTACTTTCATAAATATTTATTATTAACATATTTTATAATTTAGGTAAAATATCTTCATGTGTATTATCTATGATTATTAGACTATTTTCTTACATCAAACTCTATGATATTATCATATGGTAATTTGATAGTTTTCTAGATGACTTTTTGGACAGAAAAGGAAATTAAGCCTTTTCAAGAAATAATTACATGTAACAAAGCCTAAAAATGAAATCTTGCTATTGTCAATATTTAAAGTATTTCTGGTCAAATAAGGTTGGTTTTACCTTTTTCTTCATACACATACTCATTGACTAGCTCCTTGTCAAGTGGCTATTTCACATTTACAGCCTAGCAAAAAAGCTACCACCACAGAGTTTATTTTAGTTTCTTGTGTTAATTTTGTATATCTATTGTTATTAGGTGTCATCAAATAACATACACTCATAACAACCCTAAGAATAACTGACCTAAACTCTGTCCTATTTGTGCCATCCTCGTCATCACTTGAGCCCATTGCAACATTCACAACGTCAATGCATCTTGATGAGGTTCTTTCTCTCTTTTGCTGACCTTTCATTTTCCAAGCATGAAGTCCCTTTTTAAGGAATAGCCTCTCCTAGCAACATAATAAAAGCTTGAGAGACAAAACTTCACCATCATTGTGTCCAAGGAACAATCTGATTGAACTTTATTGGTGGCATATCTGTTGTTATCGACATCTATGGAATATTCAGTAGTAAATAATGAAGTCAGAGGCAAAAGTGATACTGACTCTGATGATTAAGGTTATATGTGAACTTGACTAGGCAATGATCCCAAGTACTTAACAACTATGAAATGATGTAATTTAGAAATTATGGATAACATAGCCATGATCTGATGTAGTTATCCTTTATTTTAACATAATACTAATTTTCACGAACCTGGTCTTTGGAAGATAATTATATAAATAACAGAAGTGTGTGTGTGTGTGTGTGTGTGTGTGTTATTGAAAATTAATATATATTAGAAATAACTACAATTCTATTTCAAAGACCTGGCACCCTCCACAATTAAATGAATACATATAGAAAACAAGATATCACCCAGAAATTAAGGGAACAACAAAACACAATTCTCTTTGGAAAGCAGAACAACAAAACAGAATTCTCTTTGGAAGAGGCATAGTCTTGGGTGAGGTGGTTCTCAGAAAGTCTCCTAATAGTGCAAACCCCAGAGGTTCATTTTCTTTTACTTGGTGAGTGAATTACTGATTCTTCAAAGGAGATTGCTAGTAGTAGAGACTCTGCAGCAAGAAGCATATTTTTTAAATTTTTTGTGAGTTTAGTAAAAGTATACCAAAATAATTGTTTTAATTTATTTGTTCATATATATTTCCTCTCTTCCCCTCTCGCAATTCACTTTGTAATGCTTTTTCTGTTCCAGATAGTCAATTGACATACATATAATGTCTAATCTTTCATTTCTTTCATCCATTTCACCTACTCTAGTGCACTGTTTCTCATTTTTTCTAATTTCTTATGAATAAGTGGTTGAAGAATTTTCACATTTTAAACTAAAATTCATGATTAAATTTTGAAGGTCAAAAGCTACTTTTCTTAACCTTCAAATGTAAGGAAAAATAAATAGAAAACACATAATTATACGTAATGGAGTAAATATTGTGAGCTCTGTTGTCATTGTCAGTAAGAAATTGTACCAAGATAATCTTATGTAATGTGTTCTTTAGCAGATAAATATACATATAAATATGTATCCAGTATTTTTATTTTCTAAGTGTGATCACTCCAATTATGTTGATCACTATACTCACTATAGAGATTGTTAGTCTTTGTTCTTATAATTATTTTTTTGTTCTTATAATTATTTTTAAAAAGTCATAGATTATAAAGCTGAAATAGAACTATGTGAAAAATTATCTTTCTCTCTGAGTGATTTATATTTGAAAATATTTACAGATTATAGATATAATATTACATATATAATTCCATTGTTTTCTAGAAAATAGTGAAATAAAAAAATCCTACATTATTTATCTATTAGACATTTTTTTGTGAGAAAAGATAGACAAGGTCATGCTTTGAATATCTAGTAAAGCTCTGTTCAATAATTAAGTAATAATAATTAAGTAGCCTAAGGCAAAATGTGCTTCCTGATTGATTTATGTTGGGAAGCAGGACTGGCATTCACTTCTTAAACCAGATGCCTCTGGAAACTCTACAAACTCTCTAAACTCTACAAACTCTCTAAACTATAATAAATGTACTGAAATGATGTTACTTATAGATCAGAGTTCAAGTCTTTGGTGCAAAGCTTACTCTCAGTCGTATTCGACTTGATGACAATTAACCACTGCTAAAGGAGACTAGTGCTGCTATTATCTGGAGGAACACTCTTCCACTTTGTATGTCACTCTTTGTCAATGTGCAAACCTGAGTTTGCTGTGATGCTGAACTTTGTGCCATTGGGGTATTAAATATCAGAATGGTTTCCTAATGTGTTTTGTGGAGTTTCCAGTTGTAAAACAGATTTGGAAGCAGGAAAGGCATCCATTCCCTAAATCACATGCCTCTGGAAACACTAAGAACTTGGAAAAATGATGATACTTATGGAAAGGTGTTAGGTCTTTTGTTCATAGAGTCACAATGAGTTGCACTTGACTGGACAGCAATCAAGGACAACAACAGAGACATAAAGCTGCTCTGCAATCCTGAAGGCAGACTAGTCGCTTTGCAGGGGAAAGGTGAGTAATCTCCTCCCATATGATTAATTGCCTCTGAAAACTCACTGGAAGCTCTGCTATGTCGGTTCAGACTCTACAGTACACGACACAGCAACAATGAAGATAATCTAGGAATGAATCAGAATAAAAAGTGAAACTTCCGTCTTCTCAGAAGTTCTTCAGACAAAAATTCAAAAATACTCAAATTTAGGAAGCTCTAGAGGCCTAGTGGTAAGAAGTCTGCTCCAAGGGAGAAATATGGTCAATCTCTTCCCATGGAATTTACTGCCTCTAAAAAGTTCACTGAAGGGGCAAGTATGAGCTGATTCTGACTCAATGGTACATAACACCATACACTAAATTTGGATCTGTTTGGAACAAAATCATAAATTTAGTAAAAGCTAAGATGCAGCAGAAGGAAGCATACTTAGGATTGAGGGACTGTTGTAAATCATTAATCTACAGTATTATGTATGGCCAATGTTGAGACTAGCAAAAGACAATTGACTTGCAAAACCTGATTTACCAAGCCTTTGAAGCTTGGAAAAAATCCTCATATACAAATTCCAACATACATTTTTCTGAAATTCTAGCTAGAGTGCACTTCATTCTGTTTTCCTTCAGTTGAGTTTAATCTGGAAGAAAGGGTAAGGCTTTTAATCAAAAAGGTGAAAAAATTCTGTTATAGCATTTTCTTACTCATTGTTAGTAGGTGGATTTCTAGTCGTAGCTCACTATGGGCTTCTGAGTCTGTAAATCTCTTCATAAAAGGGTTTCCATTTTTCTCCTATGAAATCATTGGTGGATTTGAACAACTAGAGCACAGTCTACGAGTTAGCAGCAGCACCGCTGACTATGAGATATGCCAACAGAAGCTTCTTTTAAAATAATAACAAATGGGTTTCAAAGGGTTATTTTTTAATTGAATGTAGATAGCAATTCAATTCCCAGAACATCTAATTGTGCTAATAAGAAATCTGTACCTAGACCAAGAACTGTCCAAATGGAGGAGAGTTTAAAATCAGGAAGGATGTGCATCAGAATATATCTGTGGAATTAAGGGTTTACTGTTAAATATGGCTTTCCTACCCAGTGACTTTGTCTTTGCCATGTGAGTGGTCAGGGATATAAAAATAAGTTTAGTAAGCCTCTCCACAAAGTGATTAGCTAGTGTTCCCATTAAATTTGGTGAACTTAGCTGCGGAATCTGAGAATCTCACCACCAGCAAAAAGTAGAAATGCAATGTATACAATTTAGATCTAAAGATGCTTGTACTACCTAGATCTACAGTAGAATAGCAACAGTCACAACAGAAAACCAGAGCTTGCTTTGGGACTGATACCCTGTAAAACCAGAGCTAGAATCTTTCACTCAAGTTTTAGGGGAATTTGGGGAGTGGGCAGAATCATAGTTGGCATGACTACGAGTTTTTAACGTTATTTAAAGATGTGAGGCTGAAGGCTGAATGGCCTATGCAAATGTTCAGAAGCTGTCATGTCTAATAAATTACATGCTGTGGCCAACTGAAATGGTATCATGCTACTAACCTAAATTGCAACATTTTTATTTTACTAATTAACTCCGTAATTTTTAAGCATGTTTCTGTGTGCTCTTTAAGCTATTGTGATAGATTTTGGATCAGGTAAAGCAGTAAGAATGATGTCAATATAAAGAGTTACTGGAACACTGGGGACATGTCTGACCTCATGGGAACTGATTTTGTGCTGTGGGTTCTGTTGATGGTGTCAACTCTCCCTTGTGGAGCTGGTAGAGATCAGATATAGCTGCCCCCACAGTCTTTGTTCCTTTCACAGCTGTTGTGACAAGTAGAATTCATTGTAATGGTCCCATACTCATTGAAGTTTGGAATCCTGTGAGAGTAAGAAATTAGAGACTTGGGAAGTACAGTTAAAATAAATGCTTTCTATCCCACTAAGATAAAAAGAAAACTTAAGAAGATACTTTTGAAAAAAAAAAAAAAAAGAAGATACTTTTGTCCTGAGACAAAGAATAAAGGACTGAGACTGTATAATTATGAGTGAGAAAATTTAAGAGTAAATAATGAAGCGGAAATTGATAATTTTTAATGGTTTATGTGTTAAGGTGTTTGTTCATTTAACTTGACAAATAAGGCTGTTTCTTACTAGTTCTTCCATATATTAATGTTAAGACCTATGTTAGAAAATAGTACTAGCATTTGGTCTAGGGAGAGAACAGGAAAAGAGTGGATAAATAATGGATACTACAAAGGGACAGATGAGGGGAAACTGTCTGAAAGGAACATATTATGATTAAGTATCATATCTATGTATGATACCATTATGGAACAAAAGGTGTATTGCAAAGTGAACATTTCAAAGTGGGGAGAGAGAGTGGATGGAGAAAAATGGAAAAGGAGAATAATGAGCTTTAATGAATGAATGAAAATCCAAACTCTCTGTAAATTTTAGTCAAAATCCCAATTTTGAAAATAACCAAAAAGACATATCATAGAAATAATGAAAGGTTTTATTCATTTAGTGTTAAGATATATTCTAAAACAATGATCAAGATTTTTATTGATTTAATTGTACTGGATTGATGCTGTTATATTCAAATACACTGTAGAATGTGAAAAACAAGTACTTGATGTACTTGATGAGTAATGATGAATACATATAAAACAACGTTAATGAATACAAGACGTTATAATGTTGGAAAATATTGTAGATTATAGAAGGACTATTAGCCTGTCTTCAGCTAATTATTAATTGAATACTTAAAAAGAGAAAATTTACCATAAAAGAATTCTTATATTACAAAGTAAAATTTGGTGGGGGTAATGGCAGGAAGGACCAGTCTTTAGAGGTTTATCATGCTTGGAAGAGTCAAGGGACAGTACAGGAGAAGACTCCAGATTAGATGGATTGACATAATAACTGGGATAGTAAGGACAGTTGTGGCAGAGATAATGAAATTGGCTCAGGAAAGAGCAGAGTTCAGAGCTATTTTACATAGGATCTCTAAGAGTCACAGTTGACCTTATGGTACATAATATCAACAACAACAATAGGGGCATTGCCTAATGGAAAGATACAGTTCCACACAGAACTCAGAGGAGATTTATATTTGAATGAATTTGTAGACCCACTTTGGATATTTGATTTAAGAGATTTACTTTTGAAAGAAAGGCAATCAGGGAAAAAAGAGAGATAGAAAGAACACTTTGACTTTTAAAAATGGGAATAATAATCCCTTTAGCTTCCAAGCCCCTAAGGCAAGGGAAAGTTGGTATCCCTCACAACTCTTTTCTAGGGCTTCAAGTTAAAAGGACCTGTAGAGTATGTCCCCTTGTGGTATTCACCCCGATCCTCTGTTGTGGTTTTAGGAGGCATGTAGCCAAGTTCCATTGGCACTGTTGACCTGGCATCATAGAAATATAGATAAGCTAAGAGCTACTGGCTTGAGAAATAGGAAACCATGAAGACCACTATCTTGTTAACTTGAACTCAAATGAAAGCTAAAGCTGAATGAAGGGACCAGCCTTTCTGGAATGCAGGAAGAAATGTATACCCCCAAGTTTACAGCTAATAGTCATTTAGACCTAGACATGAAAGGCTGGAGATGAGTTTTCTAGAACACAAGAGATGAAGATCAAATGTCTCATACTGCGAGCTAGAGTTGATTGTTGCAACCTGATGCATTGTTCTTGGCTAGACTTTGCTTATGGATGCAGATGCTAAAAGTTGTAACTGAATCAGAATATTCTTCATAGAGAGTAACATGCTTGTTTCCTCAGAGTACCAGTTTCATGTTCTTGTTGTTGTTGACTGCCTTCGAGTCAAGCAAGACTTATAATGACCCTAAAAACAAAAGGACTTAAACACCTCTGCAACTATCAATATTTATCAAATGATAGAGTTTCTGGAGGCATGCTGTTTAGGAAGTGGATGCCACTCCTGTTTCCAAACTGGTTTAGTAGAGATAGGTAAATCAGAAAATGACTATCTAAAATTGAGAGATTAGGCATGAGGCATGAAGTTGCTGGCTTACACACATTCCTGAATATTGTTATTATATATTGTAAAGAAAAAATTAATTCTTCAAATACAAAAGTTGGTAGATAGAAAAGGCTGTGGTGGTAAGGGTGTATTATTCAAAATGCAAATAGAGTGTTTTAGCATATCTACACAGAGATTGTCTAGTCTCACTATTAAATTTAGTGAATTCATCAGAAGAATTTAAAAATCTCTTCATCAGCCAAAAAGAATGCAGTGTGTGCCATCTAGAGCCAGAGATTCTGTCACCCAGTTCTAGAGTAGAGAAGCAACAGCTACAGCAGAAAACCAGACACCTGATGTGCAACCGAAGTAACATAGGGATGCTGCCTCACAGAACCAGAGGTAGAAGTCTTAACCCGAGTTTGTTACAGGGGAAGACAAAACTGACAGGACTGAGTTTTCTAACACTGGCCTAAACTCATGATACTGAAGCTGAGAAGCCTGTAAGCATGTTTTGGAAGCTATTTTGAGAAATTTTGTCCTATTACCAACTAAAATGGTATCTTGCTACTAACCAGAATTATAATCTTTTGACTTTCCTAAATCCTCATCATTTTGAGTATGGTTCTGTTTGCTCTGTAAGCTATTGCAATGAACTCATCATGAAATGAATAAAGCAGTAAAATTTGTGGTAGAATTAGAAGAGAGACATTAGGACTGATATCCCTTATGGAACTATTACAGGTCAGATATGATTACAATCCTATTCATTAACTTGACTCCTTTTGCAGTATATTTTCTCATACTATTTTATATATATGCTTTGTGAACAATTCTTGAAATTTGACTCTCTGAAGAGGAATGTGGCATGAGGATCAAAGGAAGACTCCAACAAACTTGCACTATGCAGATGATACAACCTCGCTTGTTCAAAGTGAGGAAAATTCGATACACTTACTGAAAATCAAGGACTACAGCCTTCAATATGGATTACATGTCAACATCAAGAGAACAAAAATCCTCATCATTTGACCAATAAGCAACATCATGATAGATAGAGAAAGGATTAAAAATGTCAATAGTTTCATCTTGCTCGGAAAAACACAACACCATTGGTACCAGCAATCAGGAGATCAAAAGACTTAATGAACATGAAAAGTTTGGTGTCAGGGACCTTTCCAAAATACTAAGGATGTCTGTTCGAAGGCTAAGGTGCACTGGATCCAGACCATAGTCTTTTTAATCACTTGTTATGCATCTGAGAGCTGAACAATAAATAAGAATGAGAATTGATGTCTTGAAGTGAGTTGTTGGGAAAAGTACTGTATACGCCATGAACTGCCAAAAGAATAGACAGATACACCCTAGGAAAAAATCAGTCAGAGTGTTTGGGGGGCAGCAAAATGACAAAGCTTCATCTCTACTATTTTGAGTATTTTGCTAGGGTTGGTTATTCCTTGGAGAAGGACATCATGCTAGGAAAAGTGAAGGGTCAGTGAAAGAGAGGAGGATTCCCAGCATAATGTGACACAGCGATTACAGCAATTTCAGAGATGATGAAGCCCCCTTTGGCACTGAATACAATAAATGCTCAGAGCTAACAAAGATGGCACAAGAAGGGCAGGTTTATGGTCTCTTGTTTATGGGGTTTCTCTGAATTGTACTCAACTTGACAGGACTTAACAAAAATAAATGCAGCAGTAATTATAACAATTAATTGTATGAAGTATATATCTGTTTAGAAAAAGAGGCAGCAAGCACTGGTAAAATTTTAAAGTGTTTCATTTTTATCTTCATAATATTTTGCTATAGATATCTTGATGTATGAGACTTTGAGCATCCCAACATAAAAGGCCAGTTCTTGGAAATAGAAATCATGTTGGAGAAAATAGTCAATGAAAGAAAGACCCCTGTATGAGAAAATTCAACATAGTTACTTTGCAACAGTGGGCTTGAATGTGGCAGAGATCGTGAGGATGATTTAGGAAAGGCAAGATTTCAGTCTTGTTCTTCGGAACATTATGAGTTGCAGACACTCAATGTTACTAAGATCTATTTGTGAGTATACATTTTCTTAGATAAAATTTACATGCAAAGCTACATTTTTCCTCACATTCAGTCATTATCTTTTCCTTTCTTTATTAGAATAAAAATAATATATATATTCAATATATTTTATATTAGGTAAAACAGCAAAACAAATTATATTTGTCCTTTCTTTATGGTTCCACTTGTCCATAAGTCATGTAAGCAGTTCTCTATACTCAGGTGAATGAAATAATCTCTTTTGAGTGAAATAATGAATCTTTTTGCCTTATTTATATTCCTCCATTCTCAACTTCCTCCTTCTTTTCTTGTTTTGTATGATACTTACTATATTCAATAGCAACATCTATACTACAAGTTGAAGACATTGGTTTCACTTTATCCTTACTTGCTGTTCTAGAAATGAATAGATTTTGTTCTGTTCATTCAGTGTTCTCAGCCAGGATTATAATTCAAAGGCATTTATATACTACAGATCACTGGAAGAAGTAACAAATTTATTTGGGGAAAATAAAGCCAGAATGTTTCTATGAAACAAGGATAATGAACCTCATGTACTTTGGATTTGTTGTTAGAGCTGGTCAATTTCTGGAGAAGTATATTATGCTTGGAAAAGTAAGGGTTTGATGAAAATGAGGAAGTCTGTCAATGACATAGTTGACCCAGTAGCTACAATGGTCTAAAGCATAGATAACAATAATTACTAAGATGACACAGTACTAAAAAATGTTTTGTTCTCATGGTCTTGGAGTTTCTATGAGTCAAATTGACTTAATAACTCATTTTTTTGGTCAAGTAATGGAAAAGACTAAATCAAGCGAACCTTAGTCTTTAAACTGACATCATTGCTCATCTCTGTTTTGGAGAGACACTTGGCAGTGGACTTGCCCAAAGCAAAATAATAGAGAACATAAAATCGCTGTATACTGCAATTAATATATTCTGTTTTATTAATTAAACTTTTTTAAAAATAGAATTAACCTCTATGTATGAAAGAGTTGAACCAAAACAGAGATTAAGCCAGCTTTCTCCACCCATGTAGGGCAACTGGATTTGTAAACTGAGGTATACAAACATAATTATTTAACTGCAGACAGTGAGAAAATAATAAGAGCTTTGAGGTTAAGTTTTTCCTGGTGATGGCCTGCTCTGCTTTTTGGGGAAAGCAGCAACAACAGGAAATTAAAGGGCAAAATTCCAATCATTTCCCCCCCTTTTTTATGTTGGGTTATATACATTCATTCATATACATTGTGTTTCTTTCAAGTACAGTGTGCTATACACAATCAATCATGTACATTGTATTTTATATAAGTAATTCCTATTAATCCAGTCTTTTTCTCACCCTTTCTCATGAAGTCCCATTGTACCTTGCCTTTCCCCGTCCTGTTTTGAAAACTTATAGATATCAAGTTCCTATTACTTATTGAAATAGCCATATTATCCTTTAATGGATTCTTCCAAGGTTGATTTTCCCTTGTCCTGTCCTTTTGTAATATACATTGTCTGTACATTCTTTTTTTTTTCTCCCCAGATCCCATACTCAGTTACCATCCTATTTTGCAATAATTTTCTTATGTGGTATCTGTCTTTTTGTGATTGAATTCTTTTACTCAGAATTATTTTCTTTTTAAAGTCTTCTAGACTCTCCTACGTTGTGTAGTGTTTTAAAAATACTTTGTTGTTCTTTAGTGCTATGTAGTATTCCATTGTGGAAATATACTAAAATTTTTCTATTTGTTAATTTTAATTTGGATTGTTTCTATCTTCTTGCTATTGTGAATAATGTTGTGATGAACATAAGTATAGATATCTCCATTAGTATCTCAACTCTTATTGCTTTGGGATATGATCCTGATACGGGGATAGCTAAGTAATATGGATTTCTATATGAACTATTCTTTTTCTCAAAATTGGTTTGCATCCCATTACTTGTATACACATTGTGTTTTACAGAAACTTA
>NW_006399817.1:1336013-1352987 GCF_000299155.1 Elephantulus edwardii | reverse complement strand
GGCACATAACAACAACAACAACAACATACAATGCATTTGATATAACTAATTACTATTTACCTATGCCCGTTACCATCCTGTCTCTTTCAAGTCGCAACTATATATTTTTTATTCCTAGCCCACTTGGCTTTTCCTACTAAACTCAGCTCTCCTAGTGATTGTCTCCCTTCCCTATCTGAATATTTGTATATATGTTGCTCAGCTGTCCTTTGTTTTACAATAATGGTCTTATGGAGTATTTGTCTTGTAATTGAGTTATTTCACTAAGCACAACACACTCTAGATTCTCCCCATGTCACATTGTTGTTGTTATGTGCCATTGAGTCGCTTGCAACTCATAGCAACCCTACGTACAACAGCCCTAAACTCTGGTCTGTCCTGTGTCAATCACACTGTCTCTGACACACCCATCCCGATTGCCCCAGTCACTGAATCAATCCACCTCATAGAGGGCCTTCCCCTCCAGCGCTGTTCATCCACCCTCCCAAGCATGATGTCCTTCTCCAAGGACTGGTCTCTCCTCATAATATGTCCAAAGTATGTTAGACAGAGCCTCATAATCCTTGCCTCCAAGGAGCCACCGGTTTAACCCTTTTCAGGATGAATCCGTTTGTTTTCCTAGCAGTCCATGGTACTCTAAATACTCTTCTCCAGCACCACAGCTCAAAGGCATCAATTCTCCTTCTATCCTTCCTTCTTGGTCATTGTCCAACTCTCTGATGCATAGCAAGTGATTTCAAAGACCATGGCCTGTATCAGATGCACATTAGTCTTCAGAGAGACACCATTGTTCTTCAGTACATTGGAGAGGTCCCTAATAGCAGACTTTCCCATGACAATGCACCTTTTAATTTCCTGGCTACTGGTGCCAAAGTGTTGATCATGGAGCCAAGCAAACTAAAGCTTTGAACAATCTTTATCTCTTCACCATCCATCCTGATTCTGTCAATTGGCCAAGTGGTGAGAATCTTTGTCTTCTTGACATTGAGCCTCAATCCATATTGAAGGTTGCAGTCCTTGACCCTCTGCAGCATGCACTTCAGGTTCTCCTCAGTTTCACCAAGTAGGGTTGTGTCATCTGCATAACACAGATTGTTGATAGATCTCCACCAATCTTGAACCCACATTTCTCCTCATAGAGCCCAACCTCCCGGATAATCTGTTCTGCATACAGGTTGAAAAGGTATGGAGACAGGATGCATCCCTGGGGTACGCCCTTCCCAATTTTGAACCATGCTGCATTCCCTTGCTCTGTTCTGATGACTGCCTTCTGGTCCAAGTATAGGTTTCACAGTAGAACAATTAAGTGTTCTGGGATTCCCATTCTACTCAAAGTCAGCCATAGTTTGCCATGATCCACACAGTCAAATGCCTTTGCATAGTCAATGAAACACAGATATACATTCCTCTGGTATTCTCTGCTTTCAGCTAAGATCCATCTAACATCAGCTAGACATTTAGAAAATCATTATTTGATAATACTGCATAGTATTCCATAGTGTGAATGTATCACAATTTCTGACCCTACTA
Organism: Elephantulus edwardii; assembly: GCF_000299155.1. Classification (NCBI taxonomy): domain Eukaryota; kingdom Metazoa; phylum Chordata; class Mammalia; order Macroscelidea; family Macroscelididae; genus Elephantulus; species Elephantulus edwardii. The sequence continues at coordinate 1,351,457 of NW_006399817.1, read as the reverse complement.
TGCACATCTTGTGTGCCTTCATAGCCTTCATATTGTAACCAATTCAGAAGCTGACCTTCAGCAAGTTATCAGAGGCAGTAAATTGCATGGGAGGAAATTGCCCACTCTTCTTGGTGAAGCAGCTGGGGAATTAGAATTTATAGCTTTGAGATTGCAGTGCAGGGTTGTTTTGTTGTTGTTGTTGTTGTTTGTTTGTTTTTTACCACTAGTTCACCATCTCCATTTGTGTCTTAATTGTGAGTTCCTTGGATTAGATATATTCCAGCAGTGATATAGCTGGTTCACCTGGAATTTTTCAATTTCGTTTTTACAGGAAACAGAAAACTCCCTTCCACAGCAGTTATACCGTTTTACTAACCTACCATCACCGGATAAGTATTCCAACCTCTCCATATGTTTTCCAATATTTATTGTTTACTGGTTTTATGAGGAGGAGTGTGGCATCAAGGATTGGAGGAAGACCCATTAACAACGTACGATATGCAGATGACACAACCTTGTTTGCTGAAACTGAAGAAGAACTGAAGTGCTTGCTGTAAAAGATAAAGGACAGTAGTCTTCAATATGGATTTATACTCAACGTTAAGAAGACAAAGATTCTCACCTCTGAGTCACTTGGCAGCACCATGATGAAGAACATATTGAGTTTGATAGCAATTACAGCTTGCTCAGATCCAGAATCAACAGTCTTAACCCCAGCAGTTGGGAAATCAAGAGATGAATTGCATTAGGAAAGTCTGCTGTCATGGACCTCTTCAGAGTGCTGAAGAGCAATGATATCAGTCTGAACACAAAGGTGTACCCAATCTAGGTCACGGTCTTCCCATTACTTGTTATGCTTCAGAGAGCTGGACAATGACTATGGATTACAGAAGAGGAATGATGCCTTTGAGCTGTGGTATTGGACCCGAGACTTAAATATACCATAGATGTCAAGACAACAAATTGGTCTTTTTTTGAGAGGGTGAAACCAAGTCTCTTCTTGGAGGCTAGGATTTTGAAGCTCCACCCCACTACTTTGGGCACATGGCCAGGAGAGACCAGTCCTTGGAGAAGGACATCGTGCTCAGAAGGGTGGACAGACAGCGTAGGAGAGGAAGAACCTGGATGGGATGGATTGATACAGTATTTGAGGCAATGAGTGTTGGTGTGTTGGAATTAGGGAGCCTGGCTCAGAACAGGGTAAGGGTAAGTGCTGCTGTACATAGGGTCGCTATATATACTGCAGGTCACTCAATGGCACATAACAGCAGTAACAAACTATATTGTTTTTTCTCTTTTATTTAAGGCTTGTGTTTCTAGTCATCCAGACCTCGAGGAGGACCTTTGTATTTAAAGTTGGTTGTTATTTTTGGAGGAATATTCTTCTTAGGGACATTCTTCTTAGCACTCTTCTGTCAATATGCTGTACTGAGGTAATCTGAGCTTGCTGTGATGCTGAAACTTGTGCCATTGGGTTGTCAAATGCCAAAATGGTTATCCATGGTGGACAGTGTTTGATGGAGCTCCCAATTTAAGACAAGGTTGGAAGCAGGTGTGGCATCCACTTCCTAAACAACATACTCCTGGAAACTCTATGAACTTTGATAAATGTCGATAGTTATAGAAAGGCTTCAGGTCTTTTGTTCATAAGATCACTATGAGTTGTGATTCACTTAGAGACAATCAACAACAATAATTTTTTTGTTATACTTTGCTACTGCTGGCTGGAGTTAGAGAATATCTCATAATTGTTTTGATTTGCATCTCTCTGGTTTCTAGATATTTAAATAATTATGTGTTTGTTCGCTAACTGAACCTCATCCTTTGTGAAGAATCTTTTAATGTCTTTTGCCTATTTTGTGATTGAGTTACTGTCTTTTATCTTGTGGAGGCCCTGTTGTATTCTACAAACTTTAATTATAAAAATCTTATCTGAAATGACAGTTGTCAAATGTTTTTTCCCCAGTATTTGGGCTTTCTAAACTAGGGATGATACAAAGAGAATTGATGCCTTTGAACTGTAATGCTGAAGAAGCACATTAAATATATCATGGACTGCCAGGAGAACAAAGAGATTTGTCCTGGAAATGGAGCAACCAGTCTGCTCCTTGGAGAAAAGAATTCTGAGGCTTGGTCTAACACACTTGGGGCATATTGCAAGGAAGGACCAGTGTTTGAAGAGGGACATCACGCTTAGAAGGGTGAAGAGATAGAGTGTAAGAGAGAAAGACCCTTCAGATGGATTGACTAATTGACTGGAATAATGAGGATAGGTTTGTCAGAGACAATAAGGTTGGGACAGAATAGAGCCGGTAACAGGGATATTGTACATAGGGTCACTTTGAGTCACAAGGGACTCGATGGCATATAACAATGACAACAGCAATAATCACTTTATTGAAAAAAAGGTGATGGTCTAAATTTTTTTATTAATTTCAATGAACATCTACAGAGATTTTGGATTTCCATTCATTCATTGTTGTACTTTTCTCCCTACCCACCCGACTCCCATCCCCAGTTTGCTCTTCTCCTTGAAAAGCAAAACTTCATTGGTATACAATCCCCCCCGCACACTCCCACCCCCACACCCATCCCTAGTATACTCCACTCTGCAACCCTCATTCCGGACTCTCAAGAAAATCATAATGCCCTAAAATACATTACTTTAAAACTATATTCTCCCTCATCAGCTTCAATGTAGTTTATATCCAGTTTTTCTCAGTATTATCCACACCCCGATGTCAGCCTCATTCTACAACAGTGGCACCATATAGTATTTGTCCCATTGTGACTAAGATATTTCACTCAGCATAATGTCCTCCATTCAATTTTGAATAATATTTCATAGGTTCCTTGTTTTTCAATGCAGCGTAGTATTCCATTGTGTGAATATACCAAGGCTTCTCTATCCACTCCTTTGTTGATGGGCACTTAGGTTGTTTTCAACTCCTTGCTATTGTGAACAAAGCCTGAAAAAGTTTTTGATGCAAGCAAGGATTTGGTTTTATAAATCCCTGTCAATGTATCCTCTACTGGTTTTTATTTTTGACAGTTTGCAAGCCATTTATGATGTAGCTCAGGCTTTAAGCTTTTTGTCTCTTATAACCTAGTCTCTGATCTACTTCGAGTAAGTTTTTGTGTATAGTATGAGCTGTTTCCAGATTGAGAAGAAGAGCAGAAGAGCAGGATTCTGATAAGGTGTTTTCTGGTTTGGGATTGAGACTAGTGTGTGGCTTTTGTTCACATGAGGTGTGAGCAGATTGGATTTGGCCTTGTATTAAAAAAGTTTTTGAGCCCTCAGCCCTGTGACCCTCAAGCCTCCTTTTTGTGAATCTCCAGAGTAAAACAGGCTTGAAAGAAGGATTGGCATCTACTTCCAAAGGAGAAAAAAATATAAATAAAAGCTTTCCTCTGGAAACTGTGAATTTAGAGAAAAGGTGAACATTTTGTGTCCAAGGCTTTTGTTCATAGGTTTGCTAAGGGTCGTCTATGTTTTAATGGCACTTAACAACAACAACATGAGATGTATCTTGATTTAGTTTTCTGCCAGTAGATGTCAAGTTTCACCCACATCAATTGTTAAAAAAGATGTCATCTCCGTATTTAATAGATTTTCTTTCCTTATCAATTATCTGCTGACCATAAGTTGTTGTTACGTGCCTAGTGACCATATGAACAATAGGTCTAAATTTTGTGCTATCCTGTGCCATCTTCACATTTCTGAAACATAAGAGCCCATTGCAGAATTAACCATGTCAGTCTACCCGGTTGAGGGTCTTCCTTTCCTTTGCCAACCTCCACCTTCAAGTCCCTTTCCCAGGAATAACCCCTCCTAGCAACATGCTCAAAGTATTTGAGGTAAAGCCTCATCATCCTTGCCGCCAAAGAGTACTCCTGCTGCACCCTCTCCTTGACAGATTTGTTTGTTCTTTTGGCAGTCCATGAAATGTTCACTTCTTTTCTCCAACACTACAGCTCAAAGGCATCAATTTCTTTACTGTCATCTTCATTCATTCTCCAGCTCTCAGATGCATAACAAGTGATCAGAAAGACTATGACCTGAATCAGATGCACTTTAATCCTAAAACTGACATCATATTCACCAATAATTTGGTGAGGTCCCAAACTACAGGTTTCCACAGTGCAGTGCAGCTTTTTATTTTCTGACTCTGGTATACTAAGAGTATAAATTGTGGATTCAAGGAAGATGAAGTTGTTGATAGTTTCAATCTCTTCTCCATCCATCATAATATGCCTCTTGGTCCAGAGGTAAGAATCTTTGTTTTCTTGACCATAGATAGATGGGTTAATTTCTGGGTTCTCAATTCTATTCCATTGGTCTATGTGTCTGTCATTTTACCTACACCATTCTATTCTGATCACCATAGGTATATATTACGAAGTTGTGGTGGCCAGTGAAAAGAAGCTGCACTGCAATCTCAAAGGGAAGTATTTTGAATCCAGCAGCTGCTCTGCAGAAGAAACATAGACATTACCTCCTGTACATATTGCTGCTGTTGTTAAGTGGTGTGTAGTTGAGTTCCTAGTGGCCCTATGTACAACAGATCTGAACTCTGTCCTATTCTCTGCCAATTTCAAGATCACAACTTCATGACAACAAAAAAGTCTATTGCTGCAGTCACTTTGTCAAAAACCTGTTTGAGAGTCTTTCCTTCCTTCAGCATCATCCTATCTTTTGAAGCATGATATCCTTTTCCAAGAAATAGCATTTCCTAGCAACATACACAAAGTATGAGAGGCCAATCTTAGCCATCCATGCTTCCAAGTAGTACTCTGGCTGCACTTTCTCTAAGACATATCTGGTTTTTGGCATTCCATATGATATTTAGTACTCTCCTCTAAGATGGCAGTTTAAAGACATTGATTATTCATCAGCCGTTCTTATTCATTGCTCAACTCTCAGCAACTTAACAATTAATTGAAAAGACCATGGTCTAAATCAAACAAACCTTAGTTCTCAAAATAACATAATTGCTCCTCAATAATTTGGAGAGGTCTCTGACCTAAAATATTGCCAGTTCAATATGGCTCCTGAATGCTAGTTGTTCTGCCCACGAAATGCCCCTCAAAAGAATAATCCACACGTTTGTAAATACAAATAAGCACTTTATTCCAGAGTATCCACAAGTGGAGACTTTCTCCCTCAGTAGGAAGGTGGCGAGGGGAAAAGCCCTGAGTCCCCCCTGCCCACAACTGCTTTTATGGCTTCCAGGGTGCAACTGTTGGGGCTGGGAGATTGAGATCATGGTTGTTGGGTCAGGGGATCAGTCATGTGGGTTGGCTTTAGACGGGCTGGCTACTTTGCCCGCCTTTACTCTTTTGGTGACACTAGACACTAGTTAGATAAGACTTTACCCGGGGCATTTGTGTTTGCCTTAAACTAAGAATTTTTATGACCCACTTATGCTTCTGGTATTAATGGGGTTTATAAAAAATAGGGTTTATGCTGTCCCCTTACTAGTATGAAGAGCTGGTACTTTCTTGAATTACAGATCCAAGTAAGATGAAGTCACTGATAATTTCAAACTTTTCCCATCTGTTGTTATGTCTCTAATTGGTACTTGAATGTAACTGTCTATGAAAACTAGCTGAATGGGCAGCTGTAGGTTGGTCCTGCCTAAATAGTAGAAAATGACAACAAAATGTAGTTGGTTTGGCATCAAAGAATGAACTACCTACTTAATTTTTGCTTTTCAGAAGAGGTTTGCTTATAGCGGTTTGCTTTCTTTTCCAAATAAACATGGAAATAGATTTTTCTATTTCCTTGAAGAATGAATTTGTATTTGAGTTGGTATTGTATCAAACTTGTAGATTGCTGGAGAATTCATTGCCTTTTCAAAAAACATTACATCTAAAGTGCATAGAAAAATATCAGTGTATATTGAATATTGAAAGCATTCCTTATGCTTATTATATGCTCTCTTTACTTCTGTAGTGTTAAATAGTTTTCTATAATACAAAGACGTAAAACACTATAGAACTGAAAAGAAAGTAGGAAAATACTTATAGGTGAAAAAAATCCCTTCACAGTAATAAAAAATTAATATTATCTATAAATCATTTAACATTTTTTATATCTGGGCAATATTATCAATTAAACCAGAATATTATAGAATACTGCTGTAACCAATGTCAATATACATATTCTAGCAAATGAACATGTGACAATTAAAATATAATGTTTAAACCATTAGATAAACCTCAAAATAATTAAAAGAACTAAAATATCATAAAATATGTTAACTCTATTTATCTCTAATGACATAGTCTGTAGTGCTGATAACTGAAAGGTGGAAAATCTTGGGGTTTTGAATCTACTTACAACTTAAGGGGAGAAATATGAGTACTGTCCTCCCTTGAGAGTTACAGCCTCTTGAAAACATGTTGATATTACAGAGTGTCACTTTTGAGGATTTCTGACTCAATAGTAATCTACTTGAATTCTGATATTCTTTTGATCTCAATATTTTTTATTTTAATATATTAATATTTCTCATACTATTTGAGTAATTAAAGTTTTAAATGTTCAAATAAAATGGCAAATGACAGAATTAGTGGAATATGTTGTTGTTATGTGTCAGAGTTACCAGTGACTCATAGCAACTCTGTATACAACAAGCTTGGAAACCTGCCCTGTTCTGTGCCAGTCTCAATGACCCTGACACACCTACCCTCCTTGCCCCATTCATTGTATCAATCCATCTCATCTGGAGTTTTCCTCTCTTGCACTGTCCTTCCACCCTCTATATGTTTTTGTGTAAAAAAATCTCCTTGAATTTTCTAGTAATTTTTAAAAAGAGCGCTCTTTGAGAACTTACTTTCTCTTTTATGAAACGTAAAACTATGGTAATAATGATATTTTAGAAATTGTGAAAGAAGATAGATTTTTAAACAAAGATGAATAGGAGAGAGAATGCAAAAAGAGAATCAAACATAATCGTTCAATTGGTATTTTTAATAAAAATGTCATGGTATTTTGATCAACTAATTTCTCTTAACTGTCTGATAGTGACCCTCTATCAAATAAAAAGGCTGTAAGTCAAAATGGAAGATACTCTTTCTCTTGGAGCCATTGCCTATAAAACTGCCAAAGAACCACTTTTTGGGGTTAGCTGTGTAACTCCCTAGGGACTGCTTCATCCAAAATCACAGGGTATTTCAACAGAAAATTACTGTTTTCATAGAGTATTGAGGGGGTGGGGAGGGAATCCACATCAATATGAAGAAAGGGTGATCTCGGTCTATACCAAATGCCATAGGCAAAAATTGTCTTGCAATGGAATACAGAATTTCACAAAAACATAAATCTTGTAAATGAAAATGAGAAAAAAATTGTATGTGAGATAAAGATTTCTTAGACTTCACAGGTAGTTAAATGAACAATTGATTAATTGCATTTCAGGAGATGAAAAACGCTTGCTAATAGAGAAAATATGAGAATAAAATTAGGTGTTTAGAACATTTCTGGTAAGCATTTCACTATCTAAGGTATATAAGACTTATTTAAAAAAAAAAACAAAATGCCCAACAAAATCTACAAACCAAAATTACCAATCCTAAAACATGGGCAAGTATCTTAACGTAGACATAAAAAGATAAAACAGCAAACAAAAATGCAAAAAAATCCAAAAACACATTAAACAATGTATATAATTTATTGATTGTTGTTTGTTGTTAGACACTGTCTAGGCAACCATGTCTCATATCAACACTCTGAAAAGTTAATCTGAACCCCACCTTATTGTATGCTTCCTCAACAGCTTGGATATACTTTAGACCATTGCATAAATCACTGTGTTAATCCATCTTGTTGAGGGTCTTACTCTTTTTTTTTTTTTCACTGAACTCCACCTTCCCAAGACAATTAAATTCAACCATTATTAGAAAACCGGCATTAAAATTCTTGGAAAAGTGCAAGTAAATATAATTCTCATCTACTTTCATTTAGTGCTGATTGTTGTTAGGTGTTGTTATTGACCATATTTTGATATTTACTAAAACTTCAATTGCAGGTTAAAATTAAACAATAAAGAAGATAATAGAATAATTAATGCTTTTAATTCTGGTTTTGGCTTAACATATTGATCAAACTATGATTGCAAAAAATACATACAAATTTGGAGTGGGGAGGAATGCACTATAGTGCTCCTTAGAAGTAAGACTTATTTTAACATGTTGGGCATATTATCAGGAAGAGCTATTCCCTTAAGACATTGTAGATACTAAAATATTGGGTCAGGGGGAAAAAAGGCTGAATGAGGATTAACACCATGGCTACACCAATTTGATTTACAAAAATAGTAGAGATTACAAAGAGGGTATAGGATTGAACAGCATTCTGGTCATTGCTTGCTGCTGGGATTGCAAAACAACAGAGTTGTACTGAAAAACAGTTTATTTTGAATTAACAAATGAGCCCATACATGCGTATAATAGCAGTTCTCAAATTTAAACTTAATTCAAGCAGTCTTTATAGCCAATGATATTGTTTGCTTTCAACAATATATAAAAAGACTTTAACAAAATCGTGACTTTGATTAATATTAGCACTCATTACAGCAAAACATGAACAACAGTGACAGAAATTTAGAGGATTATCTACTAAATAAATATGAGTTGAGAAGTAGAATAGATGGAACTCTACTTCTAATCCTTATAAAAAAGATTAGTTTTCTCTTACTCTACTGATTTGTATTCATAGTGGGTATCACTAAGCAGTCTAGATGTAAGAAAGAAGTAGTAGCTCTAATGTGTCACATATTTCAGACTATCAGCTTCAGAGGAAAATCTATGGATATAACCCACTAAAAATAATTTGAGACTAAAGAGACTAGAAATTCTAAGTGTCTTGGTTATCATAAAAAAAGTAGAATCAAACTGTTTTCCCTAGATCCTGTTACTGTTGTTACTCTTATTGTTAAATAGAAAGAAAAACACTTTCCTTTCTACAGATGAAGTTGTTGATTTTTGAACAGTCAGAAGGGATGGCCTTTGTTGTTGTTATACGTCCACAGTTTCCATTCTTCGTATCTTTCCAAATTCTTAAACGAAAACTAAAGATAATAATGACAGTAAAGTATATATTAATTCAGAGACACATAGTAGAACAAACAGGACAACATTCATATGGATGCCTTATCAGCAAAAAAAAAAAAGAGACTTTTTCTTGTTTAACAAGATAACTTCTTTGTGCTCTAAACTATCTTATGGAAGATTATGGGAAAAAAAGCGATTTCAAATTTATACATTCCCTACTTATACTCAATAGATTGATCTTTATAATTGGGTTGAAGAACTTTCTATTATCTGTACAAGTATGTATACATGATAATATACGTATGTGTGTGTATGTGTGTATATATATATATATGTAAAGATTTTCTTTTTCTTTTTCTTTTTGAACTATAAAACAAATTCCATAATTGTGGAGCAAATTAAAATAAAATGAAACAAAAAACTAGTTGGTCTTAAGTACATTTCGACTAATGACAACCAGGAAGGGTCCTGGTAGTCTCAGATGTCACTTGTCCTGTTGCTACCAAAATTTGGTGCTTTGAATTCACCAGGCAATTGTCTTATGAAAGATTAATAGTTTCTCTTATGAAAAGTCTCCATCTTTAAAACTCAATAAAGAGTCACTATGACACTTCTCTTATCAACTTCATAGCAATGAGAAATGACAGTCACATATTGAAAATGTATGATTATGTTCCATTGAATTTTTAAGGCTGTGAACTTTCAGAAGTAGATCATTAGACCTTCATTCAAAACATATATGGGTAATTGAAAACTTCCAGTATTCCAGCTATTAGTTGAATCCCACCCTGTGAATCATAAAAAATTAGTAGCTAATAACAAAGCTTACATATCAAGAGATGGTGGTGTGTTATCTTCCCACAGCCATGGACTGTTGGCGTCTTTGCGAGATAATCCAATCCAAAAGAAATAAGTTATTTGTCTTCGAATGAAGTCCTGTAATAAAAGAAACATATTCTATGAGTAATACTATTCTTTGTTACTTAAAATAAATATCTTCATTAATATTAACAAACCTTTCCAAAGTTCAAGATTAATTTCATTTTTATTATATTCAAATTATAAAATAATGTAATAGCAGTTGTGGGTGTTTTATTAAATACTGAGTACAAAGACTTAAAATAACAATTTCAAAGTATAGGGTTTTTTTTTATATCTAGCACTGAAATATCTTTCCTTCAAAAATGTTACTGTGTTTTACAGATTAAGTTTTTTTACATTCTAGTTTGTAATGTGGATTATGAATGTGACATCTATAAGATTTCTATTGGGTGTGTTTGTGTGTGTGTATGTGTGTGTGTGTAAGCTACTCACAGGGAAAGGATAGGCAATCTCCTCTTGTGAGTTAAATGGCTTCTGAAAAAATTCACTGTTGGGTCAGTTATGGGTCATTTCTGACTCTAGAGGACACCACTATACACAGACACCCACACACACACACATACACACACACATCCTTATTTAATTAAAAAAATAAGAAAACTTATCCCTAAATTTGATAATTAATTTAGATATGACAAGGAAATTATATTAAACATACTTGTAATCTAGAATTCTTGTTGGTTTTATATAACATTAATTTGGAGTAAATTCATAGCTACACTCCAGCAAGTTTTCAGAGGCTGTAATTGCATGGAAGGGTATTGCCCATTTTAGAGCTATTGGTAGATTTGACTCAAGAATGGTAAATTATATTAACTCTAAAACAAGAGCAATGGTAAAGAACTACTAGGTTCCAAAAAGAAGATGAGATTATAAACATTAGAAAATATTTAATTTCATTTTTGTTGTAGTCTAATATAAATTCAATCTGTACGTAACTTAATCTGTGCACAGATAAAATCACTTGAGAAGCTGAGCTCTATGAAGAAGAATGGGGCTTTATGATAAGAGAAAGATTTGTCAACAACCTGCACTACAAATAAGACACACCTTTGCCAAAAGTAAGGAAGGATTGAAATGCTTGCTGAAGATCGGACTTCAGCCTTGAACATCAATAGTATATAACATTAAGTAGACAAAAATCTTCACCATGCACTGCTAAACCATGTACCATTAAAACTGATGGAGGAAAGACTGAAATTGTCAATGAGTCCATCTTACTTGGATCCACAATCTGCACACATGTCATCATCAGTCAAGAAATGTATTATATTGGGAAAATTTGCTGATCTGCTGTCAGGGATCTCCTCAAATTAGAGAGGAACAATGATGACAATTTGAAGACTAAACGTGAACCTGATTCAGGCCATAATCTTTCAGACATTGGCTATGCATCTGAAATTTGAACAATGAATAAGGGTGGCAGTAGAAGAAATGATGCCTTTGAGTATCTGTGTTGTAGAAAGGTGGGTGATTTTAATCTGTGGCACTCAGTCAGGCCTGGTTTTAATTGGTTTTGGTCAAACATTCTTGTAGCACTAGGTGTCCATTTGCTGTACAGAGGTAACTTGTGATTGCTGTGATTTTAAACACTGTGACACTGATTTGTAAAATGCAATAATAATTATGCATGGTGGACTGTGTTTGGTGGAGTGACCAATTAAAAGGAGCTTGGAAACGGGAGCGGCATGCACATCTGAAATCGTTTGCCTCTGGAAACTATGAACTTGGAGAAAAGATGAAAGTTATTCAAGTGTTATTGTTTTTCTTCATGGGGTTACTATGAGTCATCTACGACTCAACAGCACTTAACAACAACAATCTCATTAACTGACAAAAAGTGGAAAAAGTACCACCAGCATTCGCCTTGGAGGCAAAGTTCATGTCACATAATTTGTTGCTAAGAGAGAGACTATTTCTTGAGAGAGAGAAAGATGAAGAGTCAGTAAAAGAGTGAAAGCCTTCAGTGAGATGGTTTAACACATTAACTGCTACAGAGAGCTCATCAAGTGTGTTAGAAATAGTGAGGATGGTTCAGGATAGGTCAGGGATCAGACCTGTTGTTCATAGGGTCAATAGGAGTCCTCCTTGACTCTGCAGCACAAAACAGCATAAAAAATGTGAGTCATAGTCGACTCAATGGCACATGATGACAATGTGAATCAAACTAAATTTCAAATGCATTGCCAATAACTCCTTTATGATTCATAGCAATTTTCTGTTCATTTCCATGTCTATAAAATGCACCAAGAGAAGGCTGCCCATCATTTTTGCAAAGAATTGTTAGTTCATTTGAAGTGCCTGAGAAGGACAGCCTTTAGGTTAGGAGAGTGGGACACTACAGACTGTGCCACCAATGGTAAAAGAAAACAATATCTAATGTGTTTGAATCAAGTAATCTATCATTTTAACTCCATGTAGAGTGATTCTTTTAGTTCAGAGGTTATGATAAGTTGTGCTGTTCATATACACACACCCACACATACACTGTTAAAAGTATGCTAAATTTCCTTGGTTTTTTTTGGTTTTGGTGTGTGTTTTTTTTTCAGAGGCCTGCTATTTCAGAAGTGGTTGACAAATCCTTCTTCCTAGTCTGTCTTAATCTGAATGTTCAGATTTAGAGGAATATCTGACAGACAAGCAATTTATAGAACAGTGAATGATAAATCCCTCATTGTGGAGTTAAGCATTAGTTACAGTGTTGTCCCTGCCCTTGGCCCAGTGTGTTGATCCACTTATTTCCCACTCCACCGTCTACCAGGATACCCCTTCATTATCACCACTGGACCAATTTTCCGTCTCAGGATGGATGGTGAAGAGATAGAGATTGTTAACAACTTTAGTCTGCTTGGCTCCACAGTCAACACTCTTGGCACCAGTAGCCAGGAGATTAAAAAATGAATTATGATGGGAAAGTCTGCTATTAGGGACCTCTCCAGGGTACTGAAGAGCAATGGTGTCTCTCTAGAGACTAAGGTACATATGGTACAAACTATGGTCTTTGCAATCACTTGTTATACATCAGAGAGTTGGACAATGACTAGGGAGGATAGAAGGAGAATTGATGCCTTTGAGCTGTGGTGCTGAAGAACAGTATTGAATGTACCATGGACTGCCAAGAAAACAAACAGATTCACCCTGGAGAGGGTTAAACCAGTCTGCTCCTTGGAGGCAAAGATTCTGAGGTTTAGTCTGACATACTTTGGACATGTTGTAAGTAGGGAGAGGTCCTTGGAAAGGGACATCATGCTTGGGAGGGTGGAGGGACAGCACAGAAAGGGAAGACCCTCTATGAGATGGATTGATTCAGTGACGGGTAATTGGGAAGAGTGTGTCAGAGGCAGTGCAATTGGCACAGGATAGAGCAGGGTTTAGGGCTGTTGTACATAGGGTCGCTATGAGTCGCAAGTGACTCGACGACACATAACAACAACTGTTTTCCTTGTAGACTGAAACTAAACTTTTATTAAATTCTATTTTATAGACAATTTTTGACAATATCATAGATTTTTAAAAAATTTATTCTTGATATTTACTTTTACATAGAATTCACTGTTGAAATTCCATTTTGTCTTATATTTGTACTTATATTTCTTAGTTTTTATAAGAATTGTCAGTTCTAAGTGTTAAACATTAAAAATTAGCCAACTATAAGTGGTAGACATCTGATGGAAAATAAAGTATATATCACCAATTCTTCTATATCTTCTATCTTAAGAAGTGTAGACTTCATTTTCTTGCATAATGTCTTACTATCTTCAAATGTCCCCATTTCTGTTGAAAAATAGTAACATTTCTCTCCACAACATGACCACTTATGTTTACATGTGCTATTTTCTTGTCCTGAAAAAAAAAATACAGAGACACCATCCAGAGTATGTCCTAAGAGCAATATGTGTTGCCTAAGAAGTTCAAGAATTCTTCTCTTTTCCTCCCTAAAATAAAATCAGCATATTCTTTTACAACTCTTTAGGCTTAATTTCTACTCTGTATATTAGAATTAACAATCCAGCATTTACTTCACATTTACTTTGATCATTCCAGTTCCATGCACATATTATTAAACATCTCTCAGAATAATGTATAAGATTGATAATATCCCTCATAATCATGATACCAGTAACATCATATCAGATTGATTTTTACAATATTCTCTACACTGAAGCAAATATGCAGATACAGAGTTGATGTTAGGTTACTGTCTAAATATCATGCCAATACAAAGGATTTAACAGATCATAAAAAAATTATCACAAAGTAGATTTTTATGTAGAAAGTACAATTTTTGTGATGAAGTTATTTAAATAGAATGTCTTATACACAGAAGAATGTAAACTCTGCTATTTGAGTATATGATTTGTTTCAACTAAAATTAGAATTACAGTTAGACTACAAAATTAACCTGTAAGAAATCTTGAAAATTCAAGTTGTTAGGTGCTGTTGAGTAAATTTTGTCTCACAGTAACCCTGTGTACTACAGAAAGAAACCCTGTATAGCCTCAAGCTGGTCTTCAGAATTTCTCCTGTTCAACTCATAGTTATAACACTGGGTCAATCCATCTCATAGATGGTTTTTCCTCCCTATTCTTTACCTTTCACTTTTTTTTCTACACTTTATTGTTATTTTAATGAAAGTACAGAAAAGTTAAATTTTTCACTCATTCATGGTTGCATATTCTCCTCCATATCCCTATTTTCCTTTTTTAAAAGAAAATAAATGTTCATTTTTGCATAATTTCCTCCACTCCTCCAAGCCCTCCCTGAGGTCACCCTTTCACTTTTATAAACATAATTTCTTTCTATATAAACTGAGTCCTTCTGACAATATACTCAGTGTATGTAAATTCTCATCCTTACTTTGAAGGAGCACATTTATATGAGTTGATAAATGCAGCAACAACAAAATCATTGATACTAGGTAATAAATGCAAACTCTTTTTCTCAAACTTTAAGCCTAGTATACCTACCTTTGTTGAGAAGTTTCTCTATGTAACTCGCATTTTCACAAGGGTAAAACATATCCAATGGTTCATTTGCTTGAGGACCCTGGAAAACTTTATTCAAATGGTTATTTCAAGTGCAAGCATAACATGAGATTTTTTAAAGGTGCAATTTTGATTTGTAGGTTTATATTTAGAGTTGAGGACAATTTTGTTGCTATAATTTTAGACATAACTTCTCTGTATATGATTTCCACACGTTTTTGTGAAGTGTTGAGTCAATTTAGAACTCTAGCACATCTATGTACAACAAAATGAAATGTTTCTTTTTTTTAATTTAATTTCTTTATTTTTCATTTCAGTGAACATCTACAGAGATTTTGGAATTCCATTCATTCATTGTTGCACCCCTCTCCTCGCCCCCCATCCCCCATCCCCCTTTTGCTCCTCTCCTTCAAATGCAAAAGAAAAACTCCCTCATTGGTATGTAATCCCCCACACACATTCCCCAATCCCCAAATATAATCCACTCTGCAACCCTCATTCCGTACTCTTACGATAAACATAATGCCCTAAAATATAA
>NW_006399817.1:1317286-1330313 GCF_000299155.1 Elephantulus edwardii | reverse complement strand
TAGCAGACAGGAAGGCTGAGTCGCTGAAATGTTTCTTGATAAACCACCATCCTAACAGTCTTTGCTGTGTGTAAGCCCATTGCGGCAGTTATTTTGTCAATCCAAGCCCTGAGAGCCCTGCCGTCTTTCAGTGACCCTCTCATTTTCCAAGTCTGATATCATATCCTTCTCTATGATATATACTTCCTGACAATATGTTCAAAATATGTGCAATAAACGTACATCTTATTTATTAAATATGTATTAATTTATTACAAGGTACTTTACTAAAAACTAATGATGCTAATAAAGAAAGCTGCTAATATTCTGTCCTTAAGGATTATACTAATTTTATTGGACAGAGTCTGTAAAATGGATATGCAGCAAACAAAGATGAACATGTGTTGTTATGGCATGTGTAGTGAATAACTAATTGTAAAATCTGAAATAGGAAACAGTTTTCAAGGGTTGTTGTAATTTATGAGTATTTTAATATCTACAGGACAGAGCAGAATTTAGGGCTGTTGTACATAGGGTTTCTATGAGTCACAAGGGACTTGACAGCACATAACAACAACAACATTTTGGAATATGTATAAATTAGAAAAAATATAGACAGATTATAACATTCCAACTGACAGGGACCAGTTTTCCAAAATTGACAAGTAGATCACAGTAGTTAGTCTGACATTATTTAGTATATCTAGAACGTAGATTTCTGAGGAAGACCTGAAGCATTTGGAGCAGAAGGTCAAGGACTATTGTCTTCAACATGGACTGAAGCTCAACATCAAGAAGAGAAAGATTCTCACCATAAGGTCAATTGACAGCACCATGATATATGAAGAAGACATTGAAGTTGTTAATGATTTTACCTAGCTCAACTTCACAATCAATACTCTTGGTACTAGCAGCGAGAAAATCAAAAGATTAATTTGTCTGCAGAAGACGGCTGTCAGGGAACTCTCGTAAATACTGAGGGGCAACGATATCAGCCTAGAGACTAAGGCATGCCTGATTTAGAGCATGATCTTCACAATTACTTGCTATGAAGAGAGCTGGACAATGATAAAGAGGACAGAAGAAGAATTGGTGCCTTTTCATTGTGGTGCTGGAGAAGAGTATGGAACATACCATGGACCACCAAGAGAATAAACAGGTCTGTCTTGGAAAGGGAGAAACCACATTTCTCCCTGGAGGCAATGATTATGAAACATTCTTATATACTTTGGGCATGTGGCCAAGAGGGACCAATCCCTAGAGAGGGACATCATGCTTGATGAGTGAATTATATTTTAATAAATCTATTACATATGTGTGTTCTTGGTGGGTGTACTTGAACCACTGTTGTAATATGATTAGTGGATAAAAAGTGATACTACCAAGCCAAAGGTAGGTGCCTCTAAACCATGGCCCTCAGGCCTCCCTTTAATTGGTTTTGGTGAAAGATTCTTCTAGGTCATATAGCCCTGGTCTGTCCACTTGCTTTACAGAGGTAACTCATGATTGCTGTGAAGCTGAACACTGTGACATTGATGTGTCAAATGCAGGACTGGTTACCCATGGTGAACAGTGTTTAGTGGAGCTCCCCATTTAAGACAAGCTTGGAAGCAGGAGTGGTATCCACTTCCTAAATAGCTTGCCTCTGGAAACTCTATAATACTGGAGAAAAGCCAAAAACTATACAAGTGTCCAGGTCTTTAATTCATAGGGTATGAGTCTATGGATCGACTACGACTTGACAGCACTTAACAACAACAACAACAAGGAAGAATTGATGCCTTTGAGCTGTGGTGTTGGAGAAGAATACTAAACATCCCATGGACTGTCAAAAGAACAAACAAATATGTCTTGGAGAGGGTGCAGCCAGTGTGCTCTTTGATGGTAAGATGATGAAGCTTGACCTCACATACTTTGGGCATGTTGCTTGGAAAGTTAGAGGGTCAGCAATGGAAAGAAAGTCCCATGACTAGATGGATTGACATGATGACTGCCTCCATGAACACTAATGTGTCAGGTAGTGTAAGGATGAAACAGACTAGGACAGGGTCCAGATCTATTCACAGGGTCACTACGGTTAGGACTCAACTAGATGGCACCTAAAAATGACATGTGCATGTATATGCACACATGATTTATTAATAATATACCTCTGAATAATCTGCAATATCTATCCTGGCCTAGTGGCAACAAGCTGTGCTGCAATCCCAAAGGCACACAGTTGAAGGCAATCGGCTACAGGAGAAAGATGAACAGTCTCCTCCTGTGTGATTAACTGCCGCTGAAAAACAACCTTTGTAAACATCAACTATAAGTAGGTTCTGATTTTGTGATATACAACAACAACCACCCTAAGATAAAAATTACCTCAAACCAATTTTCCCCCCATAATTGATCAATTAAGGCTCCCAGGAGATACTGGCAGTATCTGGAGAGAGTATGAATTAATTATCTATCATCTAGAAAATAAATTCCAGTAATACTATTAGGCAAACTGTTTTGTAGAGATAATGTTGGTAGAATACCGCTTAAAGAGATCCTATGAAGAATGTGTCCTATCTCGATATCTTTTCATTCTTATAAGAAGAACAGATTATCCAGGAAGCTGGGCTTTATGAGGAGAAGTGTGGCATCAGGAATGGAAGTAGACTTATCAAAAATCTGAGTTATACAGATGACACAACCCTACGTCCTGAAATTGAGAAGGACCTGAAGTGCTTGTGGATTGAAGTGCAACATCAAGAAAACAAAAATTCCCACCAGTGGGCCTATTGGCAGCATCATGATAGATGGTGAAGAGATTGAGATTGTTGACAGCTTCAGTTTGCTTGGCTCTATAATCAACACTCTTGGTACCAGCAGCCAAGAACTTAAAAAATGAATTGAATTGGGAAAGTCTGCTGTCAGAGACCTCTCCAAAGTGCTTACGAGCAACAGTGTCAGTCTGGGGACTAAGGTGTGCCTAATGTGGGTCATGGTCTTTGCCATTATTTGTTATCCATCAGAGAGCTGGACAATGACTAGGATGATAGAAGGAAAGTTGATGTCTTTGAGCTGTGGTGCTGGGAAGATTATTGAATACACCATGGACTGCTAGGAAAACAAATTTTTCCTGGCAAGGTTGAAGCCAGGCTGCTCTTTGAAGGCATGGATTCTGAAGCTTCATCTGACATACTTAGGACAAGTTGCAAGGTGGGACTAGTCCTTGGAGAGGAACGTCATGCTTGAGAGGGTGGAGGACCAGCACAGGAGAGGAAGACACTCAAATAAATGGATTGATTCAGTCACTAGGATAATGGTGATAGGTGTGTTGGAGGCAGTAAGATTGGCAAGTGATAGAGCAGAGTCTAGGGCTGTTGTACATAGGGTCGCTATGAGTCTCAGGTGACTCGAAAACACATAACAACAGTAACATGAATAATAGATCAGAACCTTATCCTATCCTGCACCGTTGTCATGATCTCACCATGCTCAAACCCAGTGTTACAGTCATCACTTTCATCATCTCTTGAGGATCTTTGTCTCTTTTTCTGATCCCCCTCATGATTTCTTTTTCAAAGGAGTGGCTCTTCCTGACAACATGCCTTATTATGTGAGATGAAATTTCACCACCTTCCTCTCTAAGCATAACTTTGTTTCACTTCTGCCGAGACATATTTGTTTGTTCATTTAGAAGTTTATGTACATTTGATACTTTTCTCCAAATCCACAATTCAGAGGCATCTGCTCTTCTTCTATCTCCTTTATTCATCGACCACCTCTTAGATATGTAGCAAGTGATTTAAAAGACCATAGTGTGAATTAGATGCACTTTAGTCTTCAGACTGAAACCATTGCTTTTCAGCATTTTATAGAAATTCCTGACAGCACACTTGCTGATGATGCAATACATCTCTCATGTCCTGACTGCTATCACCAACAGTGTTGATGGAAATGTGTAAGACAATTTACAAGAGAAGAAATGTGTGGTAAAGGCTTTTAACTTACCCTTGAATGCCATGATTCTACTTGTTAAAAGGAGGAGGAAACAGAAGATTCCAAGAATTATTACAGTGAGATACCAAGTACATGGAGCTGAAGAATCTGTCCAGAGAAAATCTATTCATGAGATCAATACAGAAAAGGCTAAATTAAGTATTAGGTTTAAAGAGAAACTTTTCAATAAACTCAGGACTCTAATTCTATATTCTCTTCCAACTTAAAATTATAAATGGAAAAGATAACTGACTTATTTGGAAGCACTCTGTTCTGAAATTAGATGCATGAGTTCTATTCCTTGTTCTATTATCATCTATCCCTTAAGAAAATTGCATATATTATAACTTTAGAAAAATATTTTTAAGATCCATCTCAATAATTCATAAGTTTTAAGTGTCAGTTTAGATACATCTACTTTGTTTTGAGATTAAAAAGATTATTCCAGCATAGAGTTGTATAGATATCTTGTATTAACTTACAATCAATAGATATTAAACTATTTATTATTTAATAAATATCATACACTTGCATACATTTTAAACATTCATTATTTTATCCTTAGAACCTCTTTACTGTTTTCAACATCAGACTAGCCACGGCTATTGAGCACAATTAATTGTAACCACAAACATATCACAAGCACTGTTTAATCACGTCTTCAAATTTCCTGGTATAAGTCTATAGGATGACAAGACACAAATGTTTCTGAACAATTGAAGGAGAAATTATTTCCTATTTGATGTCAGATCTTATAATATGAGCACTTGATACTTTATGAACTATAGTAAATTAGTTTTCAACATACTTTTTCATTTAGACTTTCATTTTTTTGAAACTTCATTAATAATGGTAAGCTACTTTTAAGCCAATTTTATTTTTAGTTAGTTACCCAAGTCACATAGACACAAACACAGAATAAATTGGAAGATGTGTAAAGTACATCCTATATATATTACTTTTAAAAAAATGTTTTAGTCCTTATTTTATTCTTCTGATTGGAATTTGAGGTATCTTTTTTCAGTTGTGAATAAATCATTCACTCTTTTATCTCTGGAGATTATAAAATAGTTGACTATATTGCTACACATTTACAATATTACTCAAAATACATTTGGTAATTAATATATGTGAAAAAAGTAAATAATTTCTACATAAACATTATAAGTTAATTCTTACAAGATCAAATCCATGATTTTTTTTACAAAATCCTAGAAATAGAAGTTTAATAACATAATAAAATTCATTAGGGAAACTAAATTTCTTAAGTCTAGATTCAGGAATTGGAGGAAAACTTACTGAGATTTTGCTTTTGCTTCTTGGAAGAAAACTTAGATACATCGTTATACAATCTGTAGTTTTCATTCCGCTCTGAAAGATATTTATATAGTTTTAAAGACCCCAACTCTGCCATGTTTTTTTCTCAAAACTTTTCAGATCATTTCTCACTAAATTTTCTTTACATTACTGAAAATAGAATACCATTTAATTATTTATGTGTAAAATTTTTCTCTGATCATAAGATTCTGATTGTTTTTCATTTCTATTACTTCCTTAAAGAGTCGAGTGACAGTGTAGGCTGAGCATGGGGTTGCTAACCTGTCACCAACCCTGCATAATATAGATGAACGAATCTGCTCACGTAAAGATTTAGTCTTTTCTGTAGGATGCCTATGAAATGGAACCTACTAATAACAGTGTATTTGTTTCTAAAATTTCATGTTATAAACATCTTTAAGTCTGCAGAGGATTTCTTTTCAACTTCTCTGAGTTAATCAGATGTGCTATTTAATTTTAATTTACAAAGGTTTAAAAACAGTTATACAATGCCAGGTAACACTCCTTGTTGTTATTATGTACCACCAAGTCGCTTGAGACTCATAGCAAGCCTATGTACAATAGCTGTGAAATCTGCTGTATCCTGAGGCAATCTATTCTCTCTGACACATATACCCCCAATTATTCCAGTTACTGTGTAAATCCATTTCATCTGAGGTCCTGCACTGTCCCCTCCACCTTTCCAAGCATGCTGTCCTTCTCCAATGACTCTCCTGACCACATCCCCAAAGTGTGTGAGATGGAGTTTCAAAATCTTTGCTTCCAAGGAGCTGGTTGGCTTCATGCTCTCGAGAATAGAGCTGTTCATTCTCTTTGAAGCTCTTTTCTAGCATTACAACTCAAAGACATTTCTTTTTCTTCTGTTGTTGTTATTCATTGTCCAGCTCATTATTCATTGTCCAGCTTTGTGATGCACAACAACTAATTGCAAAGACCATGGTCTGGATTGCATACACTTAGTCTCTAGACTGACATCATTGCTCCTCTGTACTCTAGAGAGGTCCCTGACAGCAAACTTTCTGAATGCAATTCGTCTTTTGATTTTCTGGCTACTAGTACCAAGAGTGTTGATTGTGGAGCCAAGCAAACTGAAGCTGTTAATAACCTTCCTATTAAAAAAAAATCCCTTCCATAGCTTAAAAAAAATGTCTTATGTGAAAAAGTCCACATGACTATGAAATAGTGCACAGCAGACTCAAAGGAATGCCTTTTCGGAAGTTTGATTCCATCAGTGACTCTGTGGGAGAAAAATAGACATTCTTTCTCTTGCAATTTAAAAACTCTGAAAACTTGGTACAGGATCAATGACAAGTCGCAGCAATGAATTTCATGTATCCAAGATAGTGTTTTAATGAGGTGGCATTCCAAACATTTTTCTTTGATGAGTTCTTCCATTTTTTTCCATTGTCTTCCATTGTTGTTATTGTTAAGTGCCGTAGATTATTTATGGGTAGAGAGATTATTTGATTCATATAATCTCATAAAGGGTTATTATATTCCATCATAGTGTTATGCATAAAAGTTCTACATTTAGGACATAGAATAAATTAGTAAAACTTCTCTGGGCTGTATTTTATTAG
Source organism: Elephantulus edwardii (assembly GCF_000299155.1). Taxonomy (NCBI): domain Eukaryota; kingdom Metazoa; phylum Chordata; class Mammalia; order Macroscelidea; family Macroscelididae; genus Elephantulus; species Elephantulus edwardii. The sequence continues at coordinate 1,323,441 of NW_006399817.1, read as the reverse complement.
ACCTATAGTAATATAAGGCATACATGAAAAAATGAACAATTATCTCTTACATGTTAATTTTATCCATAAATTATGAGTGGAAGTTAATTTACATTTCAAGTATTATAAATATTACTTTATAATTAAGTAAGTTTATGTGCAATAAAATTCTGAATATAAAAGTATAAATCCTTTTCAGTTTGACAATGCATTACTAAACAATCTTGTATTATTTCTATTTTCTCAAGAATTATTTGTCTCATATTCTTTTACATATTTTATAAAGAATTAGATATTTGTATATAAATATATACTCTATAAATAACATTTAATAAGCATCTATAAATAAAATTACTATAAGAAATAAAGTTATATCAGAAATGCAAGGATTTAAAATTTCTTTATTGAGTACATATTATCTTGGGAAATTGGAAGCTATAGCATATAAGTCAATGCATGAGTGTAAAATAGAACATATTATTTAAACAGTTGACTAGTTACCTACTCAAACCCTGCTCTTACTGTTATTGTAACTCTTTGCTCTTTAAATTATTTGGTCAATATAGTATATGAATTTAAATATTTCTGTACAAAAATAATAGTTACATTCAATTGCACACTACAAAAAACTTAGAATAGAAAGCTTGCAAAGTAATTTCAACCTCAATTATTGATTAATTTATTTTTCAGCAACATTAAATAAATGGAAATCCTGCTCCCTCCGATCCAATGGTAGATGTTAAGAGATAGATAAAGATGGATATACCTGTGTCCATGAGATAGAGTTTCTTCTGATAATGAAGTGTGATTGAAAGAGAAGATGTCAACTCCAGTGGAGAGACAGAAGTGTGGGAGCCAGGCCACAGTATGACACTTCTTCGCTATTTATCATATCTGATTACCCAAGAGGCTTTAGCACTTGTCATCTGAACGTGAAGATGTGGGAAAGCAATACATTCATGCTTGTAATACTGAGACAGAATTACTGAGAAATTGTGGTTTTCTTTCTTCCTTTTCTTTTTTTTTACAATAAATGGAGATTGTTGTTGTTTTGCTTTGTGCCGTCCAGTCTCTTGCAACTCATAGCAACCCTATGTACAACAGCCCTGAACATATTTTCAACCTAAACTTCTGAAATTTATAAATTACTTATTTTTATGTGGTTTACTTTTCCTCTAGTTTGTACTTAAATATTAAAAGTTGTACTGCTAACCAAAGGCATGTGGTTAAAATCCACCTACTGTTAGGGAAATAGATAAGCAACTCCCTCATATATAATTTGCAACCTCTGAAAACTCTCTTGTTTTGCCAATTCAAATGTCACAGAGTATATACATATTAGGCCAGAAACATATTACCTTCCTGTTCAGTAGTTTTATGCTTCATATTCAGTTGTTAAATGGGTAAAATAAAGATAATGCATTTGAAACAAAAGACTTTAATGTATTGGAAAAACATTAAATAACTTTATTGTTTTCATCATTCAATGAAAGGAATAATATACAATTACTGTAGAATGCCATTTCTTTTGTAGATAGAAAAGTCACCCTCTGTGGATCAACTCTTCTTCACAGTGACCTTGTTTATTTTATTTTATTTTGACATTGCCTATGTCATTCAATATTTTGCCCACAGAATCCTCTAGTTTATGACTCAATGCTTTACTTTTTTATTCTTTTAGTTTAAGGTATGCTAAAATGTGTGAGATACTGTAGAGTGCTGTATTTATACCACAGGCAGATGTAAGTACTGTAATATGACATATATGTGATAAGCAGTTTTAGCTAAAGCACTGCTATGTTTTGAGCAAGTGGGGTACTGGTTTGTTGACTCATATGTGTGTAATCATAAGTTAGTGATTATTGTGCAAGTGTGACAGAGGGCCACCTTAGTTCTCATCATTATCAAAACTTTTGTGAAGGTTCCCGCCTGGGTCCTGGCTTGCTTCCTCCCTACAGTCTGTGTGAACTGAAATAAAAGTGATGCCTAAGACACCTGCAGCCCCTCCTGCTTTTTCCACGTTGACCACTGAATGTAAGCATCTGGCTTTGGCTGAGCACTTCAGACACAGTATGCTGAAAAATCATTTGAGTTTTTTTTTTATTTATTTTTTTATTAATTTTAAAAAACATTTACAGACACCTTGGATTTCCATTCATTCATTATTGCATTTTTCTTCCAGCCCACCCCTCCCCCAATTTACTGTTCTCTTTGAAAAGTAAAAGAAAAATTATTTTATTATTATACAATCCCTCACCTTCAAGTCCACTCCACTATGCAGCCTTCGTTTAGGTCTCCGGTCATAACAATGATACCTAATCATCTATAGCTTTTAAACAGTTCTCTCCCTCATCTGTTTCAATGCTGTATACATAATTTGTCCCCTCTTTTTCATTCTCCCCTCAACTCCAGTGTTAGTCCTATTTTAAAACAGTGACGCTATGCAGTATCTGTCTCTTTGTGACTGAGATATTTCACTCAGTACAATGTCCTCCAGGGGCATTTATTTTGAATAATATTTCATGAGTTCTTTGTTTTTCGCTACAGCATAGTATTGCATTGTGTGAATATACCAGACCTTCTCTATCCACTCATTTGTTGATGGCACTTAAGTTGTTTCCAACTCTTTGCCATTGTGAACAAAGCCACAATGAACATGGGTATGCATATATCTGTTTGGGTGACAGTTATGGTTTATCTTGGGTATATTCCCAGCAGTGGAATTGCTGGGTCAAATGGTATTTCCATTTGCAACTTTTTGAGAAAGCACCATAGAGCCTTCCATAGAAGTTGCACCATTTTACACTCCCACCAAGAGTGAATAAGGGTTCCAGTTTCTCCACAACCTTGCCAGCATTTGATGTTTGCTGCTATGTTAAATTTTTCTATTCTTACTAGGGTGAGATGATATTTCATAGTTGTTTTGATTTGCATCTCTCTTAGAGCTAGGGATTTTGAACATTTTTTTCATGTGTTTCTTTGCCATCTTAATGTCTTTGTTCAAGTGTTTGTCATTTGGGTTTTTAAGAGCCAAGTCTTTGCTCATTTCATTAAGTACTTTTTCTTTTCAAAACAAAAGAAACTTTGCTATCTTTTGTTCAGCTACCTTATTTCATCCTTTCTTATTTTGCTTTAGGTTCTCTAAGTTCAAGTGCAAGTTTCAGTCACTTCTGATATTCATTTTGGATCTCTCTCTCTTTCTTTCCTGTCTCTTTAATAACCTTTCCTGTCTCTTTAATAACCTCTTCGTATATTAGCTCTGTGTTTTTATTACTACCTGATTTCCATTGTAAGTGTTCAATACAGCAAATCTGTTCTCAAAATGGTTTTTAAATTGAGGGGACATAAACTCAAATTGGTATTTGACTCTTTTGGACTTGTTTCCATTTTAACCAGCTTCAGTTAGCATTTAAATATCAGCAATTGATTGTGTAATTCACTCAGTTCCTAATTTTATTCTGACATCAATATTAAGTTGTTCTACTTTTTCTCTCCATATATGTCAATTTGATTCCTGAACATACCATCAGTAAGCACCACGTATATAGTTACCTTTTTGTGCTTTCTTTAGAAAAGCTATTTACAATAAATAAGTAATTGTTGTTGTCATGTATCTTTGAGTCAGAATTGACTTATAGCCGATACTGCACTGGGTTTTCAGGGGCAGTAACTGCATGGGAGGAAATTGTCCATTTTTCTCTTGCAGAGTAGTTGATTGCATTGAACTAAGATATATTGGTTGGCACTGCAATTCCTTACCAATAAACCAGCTGAGCTCCATAGCCAATAAATAATTGAATAATTGTAAAAATTTTACAAAGATCATCTAGGAAATCAGCAATTAACTTGAGACATACTGAATTTTGCTCTTCGAGGCCTTTTAAAGTGTGAAAGAACAAGGATGTCAGCTTAAAGATCCAAGCCATGATTTTCAAATGTTTTGCATGCATCTGGAAGTAAGAAAATGCTTAAAGAAAACTGAAGACTTGATAGCTTTGGATTGTGGTGTTGGTGAAAGGTATTAACCGTTGTGGAATGACAAAATAATAGGCAAGATGGAGGAAGTACAACCAAGATGATCCCTGGAAGTCAAGATGGTAAAACTTCATCTCATATACTTTGGAAATGTTAGCAAAGCATGTCAGTCTTGCTGGATGAAAAAGGCACATCATGCTGAATAAAGTAGTGGAGCAACAAAGGAAAAGAAAACTCTCAATAATATGGGTTGCCATAGTAACCAAAACAATGGATTTGAGCACATTGAAGATTATGAGGATGGCATAGGATTGAGAAGTTTCCATACATAAGGTGGATATGTCTTAGAGTCCACTTAAAAGCAGTTAATGACAACAGATTCTTAGTATGTCTTAATTTGGAAGCTCTATTCGAGTGTTCACTGTGGGTGACACTATTGGAATTGGAAATACCAATGGCATAGTTTCCAGCATTGCAGCTACATGTCTGCCAACCCCTTAGTACAGCAAAATGACAAACTGTCCCCTAAAGAGCAAACTATAAACAAGCAAGCATGCTCATACAGAAACCGTGAAATAAGTAGTGATGTGAAATTCATTCACAAACACAGCAAACTGATAGATAAGTGCTGTTCCCATAAGAATATATCATTACCAACAAGCATACAAATATAAAACAAAAACATGTTTTGAAAAGTAGAAAACAAACTATCTGGTCAGGGACAATATACCGGCTCAGAAAGAAACTAGAGTTGAGGTACCCAATCAGTTCAGAGTTTACACTCATACTCATGAAGTGTAAAGTCCCAAGATGTGAGAGATGTGAGCTAGGTCTTGAAGAACATCTTTTCAGGTCAGTGGTATGTACAGCATGTATCAAGAGGGGGAGCACCCAGCCTGAGACTGATTTATTTGGTGACAGGGAAGAAATTATGCTATGATGTTTTTGTCTAGTGAGGTGACAATTAGGCAAAGTACCCATTCAGAGATGACTAGTGTAAGGAAATAGTCCCTCTTGATCTAATATGTCCACGTGTGAGTGTATGTGTGTCAAATAAGAGGGAATGTATCCAGTCAGAAGAGATGCCTTCTCTAATCTAAAAGCTGATTACACACTAATTATAGCACCATCTTCAGAGTCTGAATTGATTGTTCTGAAGACATCATGGACATGGCTTGAAGGAGAGCTGGATCTTGAAAGGAGGAGATTTGCTCCCTACATGATGAGTACTAGGGGTTTGCGGACATGGGGGACAAAATATTGTTGTTATGTGCCTTTGATTCACTTGAGGTTCATAGAGACTCTATGTACAATAGTTCTGAACTTTGCTCTATACGGAGCCACTCTCACTATCTCGACACACCTATCACCATTACACCAGTTACTTTCTCAATGCATCTCATCCAGGCTCTTCCTTTCTGGTGCTGTCCGTCCACCTTTCAAAGCATGGATGACCTAGTCCAAGGACTGGCCCCTCTTGGCAACATGCTCAAAGTATGTGAAACAAGGGTTCAAAATCATTATGTCCAAAAAGAGCTTGGTTTTATCTTCTCCAGGATAGACCTGTTTATTCTCTTTGCACTTTATGGTATATTCTATGTTCTATTCCAGCACCACAGTTTAAAGGCATTAATTCTTCTTTGATCATATTTAGTCATTGTCCAGGTCTTTGGTGCATAGCAAGTTATTGTGAAGACCATGTCCTGAATGAAGCAAAACTTATTTTCTAGACTGACACAGTTGTTCATTTGCACTCTGGCAAGGTCCGTGATAGAAGTTTTTCCTAATATAATTTGTCTTTTTATTCCCTCACTGCTAGTGCCAAGAGTGTTGACTGTGGAACTGAGCAAGCTAAAATTGTTAACAATCTCTTCTCCACCTATCATGGTACTGCCAGTTGACACTGTGATGAATCTTTGTTTTTCTTTATGTTGAGTTTCATTCCATATTAAAGACCATAGTCCTTGACTTTCTGCAGCAAGTGTCTTAGGTCCTCCTCAGTTTCAGCAAAGTTGTGTCATGTGCATATCTCAGGTGGTTGGTGAGTCTTCCTCCAATCCTGATACTACATTCCTCCTTATAAAATTCAGCCTCCTGATTGGTCTGCTCCACATATAGATTGAAAAGTTATGGAGACTGGATACATCTCCTTTCTATGTGTAATGTAAAAGATAAATAAATACTTCTAATTTTACAAATAT
>NW_006399817.1:1301546-1317186 GCF_000299155.1 Elephantulus edwardii | reverse complement strand
CTTCATGTTTATTATCTATGATTATTAAACTTTTTCTTAAATCAAGCTCTATGATATTATCAGATTGTAATTTGATAGTTTTCTAGACGCATTTATGGACAGAGAGGGAAATTAGACCTTTCTAGGAAATAATTACATGCAACAAAGCCTAAAGATTAAATCTTATTTGCTATTGTCAATATTTAAAGTATTTCTGGTCAAATAATGTTGATTTTACATTTTTCTTCATACATGTACTTTTCCTTCATTGACAAGCTTCTTGTCAAGTGGTTATTTCATATCTACAGCCTAGCAAAAAATCTACCATCACAGAGTTTATTTTCAATTTTTATGTTAATTTTGTATATATGTTGTTGTTAGGTGTTATTAAATCATGGACAAGTCATAACAACTCTAAGAACAACAGACCTGAACCTTGTCCTATTTGTGCCATCCTCCTCATCTCTGGCACAATTGAGCACATTGCAACAATCACAGTGTCAACATGACTTGATTAGGGTATTTCTCTCTTTGCTGACCCTTCACTTTTCCAAGCATGATGTCCCTTTTAAAGTAATAGCCTCTCCTAGGAACATATTAAAAGCATGAGAGAGAAAACTTCACAATCATTGTGTCCAAGGAACAATCTGATTGAAGTTTTGTGTTTGGTGGAGCTCCCAGATTAAGACATCTTTGGAAACAGGAGTGGTATCTACTTTCAAAATGACTTGCCTCTGGAAAATCTATGAACTTTGAGAAATGATGATAGTTACAGAATGACTTCAGGTCTTTTGTTCATAGGGTCGCTATGAGTCATCCTCACCTTGGCAGCAATCACAAACAAAAATAACTATACTTGTTAGAGAGATTACATTAGTCTTTGTTCTTATAATTATTTTAAGAAGTTAGAGATTATAAAACTTAAATCAACTATGTGAGGAATTAACGTTGTCCCTGAGTGATATATATTTGAAAAGACTTCAGATTATAGATATAATATTATATACATAATTCCATTGTTTTATAGAAAATAGTGAAATAAACAAAAAAAATGCTACATTAATTATCTATTGCATGTTTTCATTCTGTGAGAAAAGATAGACAGCATCATGCTTTGAATATCTACAAAAGTTCTGTTCAATATAATAGTTAGGTAGCCTAGAGGCAAAAGGTGCTTCCAGATGAATTATGCTGGGAAGCAGGAGTGGCATCCAATTCCTAAACTAAATGCCTCTAGAAACTCTACAAACTCTCAAACTCTACAAATGCTGTAAACTCTATAAATGTACAGAAATAATGTTACTTCAGACATGATGTTAGTTATAGAACAGAGTTCAGGTCTTTTGTGCAAAGCTAACTCTCAGTCATCTTCAACTTGATAATACCTAACCACTGCTAAATGAGACTAGTGCTTTTATATCTGGAGGAATACTCTTCCACTTTTTACATTACTCTTTGCCAATGTGCTGTATGAAGTAACCTGAGTTTGCTGTGATGTTGAACCATGTGCCATTGGGGTATCAAATACCAGGTTGGTTTCCCATTGTGGACGATGTTCAGTGGAGCTCCCAGTTGTAAAACAGATTTAGAAACAGGAGTAGCATCCATTTCTTAAACCACATGCCTTTGGAAAGTCTATGAACTTGGAGAAATGATGATAGTTATAGAAAGGTATTATGTGTTCATTGAGTCGCTATGAGTTGTGTTTGACTGAACAGCAATCAACAACAGAGGCAAAAAGCTGCTCTTCAGTTCTGAAGGTAAACTAGTTGCTTTGCAGGGGAAGGGCAGGTAATCTCCTCCCATATTAACTGCCTCTAAAAACCCACTGGAGACTCAGCTGTGTCAGTTCAGACTCTACAATAGTACCCAACACAGAAACCATGAAGGTAATCAAGGAGTGAATCTGAATAAAAAGTGAACCTTCACTCATCTCAGAAGATCTTCAGACGAAATTGAAAATTATTCAAATTAAGAAACTCTAGAGGCCTGGTAGTAAGAAGTCTGCTCCAAGGAAGAAATATGTGTAATGTCTTCCCATGGAATTCACTGCCTGCCTCTGAAAATCCACTGAAGGGTCAACCATGAGTCAATTTTGACTCAATGGTACTTAACAACATACACTCAATTTTGGTCTGCTTGGAATAAAATAATAAATTTAGTAAAAGTTAAGATGCAGCACAAGGAAGCATACTTAGGATTGAGGGACTGTTGTAAGTCATTCATCTACAGTCTTATGTATTGCCAATGTTGAGACTTAGCAAAATACAATTGACTTGCAAAACCTGATTTGCCAAACCTTTGAAGCCTGGAAAAAATCCTCATGTATGAATTCCAACACACATTTTTCTGAAATTCTGACTAGCGTGCACTTCATTCTGTTTTCCTTCAATTGTGTTTAATCAGGAAGAAAGGACAAGGCTCTGAATCAGAAGGTGAAAAAATTCTTTTCTAGCATTTTCTTACTCATTATTTGTAGGTAGATTCCTAGTCATAGCTCACTCTTTATAGGCTTCTGAGTATGTAAATCTCTGCAGAAAAAGGGTTTCCATTTTTCTCCCATAAAATCACTGGTGGATTTGAACAACTAGAGTTCAGTCTACGAGATAGCAATAACATGACTTACTATGAGATATGCCAAAAGAAGCTTCATGTAAAATAACAGCACATAGGTTTCAAAGAGTTATTTTTTTTAAGTTCAATGTAGATAACAATTCAATGCCCAGAACATTTAATTATGCTAATAAGAAACTTGTACCTAGACCAGGAAACTTTCCAGATGGAGCAGGGTTTAAAATCAGGAAGGATGTGAATCAGGATATATCTGTGAAGTTAACGGTTTACTGTTAAAAATTGCTTTCGTATCCAGTGACTTTGCCTTTGCCATGTGAATGGGCAGGTATATGAAAATAAGGTGAGTAAGCCTCTCCACAAAGTGATTAACGAGTGTGCCATTAAATTGGGTGGATTTAGCAGCAGAATCTGAGAATTTCACCACCAGCAAAAAGTAGAAATGAAGTGTATACAATTTAGATCTAAAGATGCTTGTACTACCTAGATCTACATTAGAAGAGCAACAGCCACAACAGAAAACCAGAGCTTGCCTTGAGACTGATACCCTATAGAACAAAACTAGAATTTTCACTCAAGTTTGTGGGAAATTTGGGGGGAGGGCAGAACCATAGCTGGCAGGACTACAAGGTTTTTAACATTGCTTTAAGTCCTGAGGCTGAAGGTTGACTGGCTAATGCAAATGTTCAGAAGCTGTCTTGTCTGATAAATTACATGCTGTGGCCAACTGAAATGGTATATTGCTACTAACATAAATGCAACATTTGGACTTTACTAATTAACTCCATAATTATTAACTATGTTTTGTGTGCTGCTTTACCTATTGTGTTAGATTTTGGATCAAGTAAAGAGTAAGAATGATGTTGGTATAAAGAGGTACTGGAACACTGGGGATATGTCTGACCTGGGAATTTATTTTGTATTGTGGATGCTGCTGATGGTGTCAACTCTCCCTTGTGGAGCTGGTAGAGATCAGATATAGCTGTCCCCACAGTCTTTGTTCCTTTTACAGCTGTTGTCACAAGTAGCATTCATTGTAATAGCTTCATACTCATGCATATGGAATCCTGTGAGAGTAAGAAATTAAGAGACTTGGGAAGTACAGTTAAAATGGATGCTTTCACTCCCACTAAGGTGGAAAGAAAACTTCAGAAGCTACTTTTTTCTTGAGACAAAGAGCAAAGTACTGATACTGTATAATTATGAATGAGAAAAGTTAAGAGTAGAGAATGAAGCTGAAATTGATAATTTTTAAATGGTTTATGTGTTAAGGTTTTTGTTCATTTAACTTGATAAATAAGGCTGTGTCTTACTATTTCCTCCATATATTAATTTTAGGACCTATGTTAGAAAATAGTAATAATTATTAATGCATATTTGGAAAGAGAAAATTTACCATAAAAGAATGCTTATAATAAGTAGTAAAATGTGATGGGGGGTACTGGCCAGTAAGGACCAGTCTTTAGAAGATGTTACCATGATTGAAAGGGTCAAGGGACAGTACAGGAGAATACACCAGATTAGATAGATTGACACAATAATTGGGACAGTAAGGACAGTTACATCAGAGATAGTGAGATTGTCTCAGAAAAGAGCAGGGTTCAGAGCTATTATACATAGGGTCTCTATGAGTCACAGTTGACCTGATGGTACATAATATCAACAACAATAGGGGCTTAATCTAATGGAAAGGTACAGTTCCACACAGTACTCAGAGCAGATTTGTATTTGAATGAATTTGTAGAGCCACTTTGAGCATTTAAGAGATTTAATTTTGAAAGAAAGGCAATCAGGAAAAAAGAGAGAGAAAGAGAAGACTTTGACTTTTAAAAACTGGAATAAGCTATCTATAGGATATTTTCATAAGTGCAAAAAAAAAATTGGAATAAGCCCTTTAGCTTCCAAGGCCCTGAGGCAAGGGAAAGTTGGTATCCATCACAACTCTTTTTTAGGACTTGAAATTAAAAGGACCTGTAGAGTATGTCTCCTTGTGGTATTCACCTCGATCCTCTGATGTAGTTGTAGGAGGCATGTAGCCAAGTTCCATTGGCACTGTTGACCTGGCATCATAGATATGTAGATAAGCTAAGAGCTGCTGGCTTGAGAAGCAGGAAACCATGAGGATCACTATCTTGTTTACTTGAACGTGTATGAAGGCTAAAGCTGAATGAAGGGACTAGCCTTTTTGGAATGCAGGAAATGTATAGCCCTAAGTTTATAGCTAATAGTCATTTAGACCTAGACATGGAAGGCTGAAGATGAGTTTTCCAGAACACAAGAGATAAAGATCAAATGTGTCATACTGCGAGCTAGAGTTGATTATTGCAACCTGATGCATGTTCTTGGCTAGACTTAGCTTATGGATGAAGGTGCTAAAAGTTGTAATTGGAACAGAATTTTCTTCAGAGAAAGGAACATGCTTGTTTCCCCAGAATACGGGTTTATTGTTCTTGTTGTCGTTGATTGCCTTTAAGTCAAGCAAGACTCATAGGGACCCTACGTACAAAAGGTCTGAAACCCCTCTACAGCTATCAACATTTATCAAATGATAGTTTCTGGAGGCATGCTGTTAAGGAAGTGAATACCACTCCTGTTTCCAATCTTGTTTAAGATGGGTAAATGAGAAGTTTACTATCTAAAATTGGGAGATTAATGCATGAGGCATGAAGTTGCTGGCTTACACACATTCCTGAGTATTGTTATTATCTATTGTAAAGAAAAATTAATTCTTCAAATACAAAAGTTGGTAGATAGAAAAGTCCCTGGTGGTAAGGGTGTATTATTCAAAATGCAACACAGAGTGTTTTAGCATATCTAGAAAGGCATTTCGCAGAAGAATTTAAAAATCTCTTCATCAGCCAAAAAGAATGCAGTGTGTGCCCTTTAGAGCCAGAGTTTCTGTGTCACTCAGTTCTACAGTAGAGTAACAACAGCAGAAAACCAGAGACCTGATGTGCTACAGAGGTAACATATGGATGCTACGCCACAGAACCAGAGCTAGAAGTCTTAACTCGAGTATGTTACAGGAGAAGACAAAATTGACAAGACTGAGTTTTCTAACACTGGCCTAAACACATAAGGCTGAAGCTGAGAAGCCTGTAAGCATGCTTTGGAAGCTGTTCTGAGAAATTGTATCCTATTACCTACTGAAATGGTATCCTGCTACTAACCTGAATTATAATCTTTTGATTTCCCTAACAATCCTCATCATTTTAAGTACGGTTCTGTGTGCTCTGTAAGCTATTGCAATGAACTTATGGAGTGAATAAAGCAGAGAAATTTGTGGTAGAATTAGAAGAGAGACATGTAGGACTGTTATCCCTTATGGAATAATTACAGGTCAGATATAATTACCATCCCATTCATTACATTTGCTCCTTTTGCAGTATCCTTTTCTCATACCTATTTAATCTGTACGTTTTGTAAATAATTCTTGAAACTTGACTCTCTGAAGAGCAATGTGGCATGAGGATCAGAGGACTCTAATAAACTTGTGCTACGCAGCTGATACAACCTCGCTTGCTCTAAGTGAGGAAAATTTGAAACACTTACTGCAAATCAAGGATTACAGCCTTCAATATGGGTTACACCTCAACATCAGGAGAACAAAAATCCTCATCACTGGACCAATAAGCAACATAACATCATGATAGATAGAAAAAGGATTAAAGATGTCAATAGTTTCATCTTGCTTGGAAAAACTCAACACCCTTGGTAACAGCAATCAGGAGATCAAAAGACTGAATGCGCTTGGAAAGTTTGGTGTCAGGGACCTATCCAAAATACTGAAGCTGTCTTTTTGAAGGCTAAGGTGTACTGGATCCAGACCATAGTCTTTTTAATCACTTATTATGCATCTGAGAGCTGGACAATAAATAAGAATGAGAGAAGAATTGATGTCTTGAGGTGAGGTGTTGGCAAGAGTATTGTAGACTCCATGAATTGCCAGAAGAATAGAAGATACACCCTAGGAAAAAGTCAGAGTGTTTGGGAGGGAGCAAAAATGACAAAACTTCATCTCTCCTATTTTGAGTATTTTGCTAAGACAGGTTATTCCTTGGAGAAGGACATCATGCTAGGAGAAGTTAAGGGTCGGTGAAAGAAAGGGGCATTCCCAGCAAGAAGAAGGATTGACACAGTGATTACAGCAATTTCAGAGATGATGAAGCCCCCTGTGTCACTAAATACAATAAACGCTCAGAGCTAACAAAGGTGGCACAAGAAGGGCAGGTTTATGGTCTCTTTTTTATAGGGTTTCAGGGCTTAACAAAAATAACTGCAGCAGTAACTATAACAATCATATAAAGTATACATCAGTTTAGAAAAATTAGGCAGCAAGCACTGGCAAAACATTAAAATGTTTCATTTTTATCTTCATAAGATTTTGCTATAGATATCTTGATATGTGAGACTTTGAGGATCCCATCATAAAAGGCCAGTTCTTGTACTTGGAAATGTACTTGGGGTGGTGGGAGGGGTGCGGGGGGGATTGTGTACCAGGGAAGGAGTATTTCTTTTACTTTTGAAAGAGAGGAGCAAACTGGGGCAGAGCGAGGCCTGGGCGGGGAGAGAAGTGCAATGAATGAATGGAAATCCAAATTCTCTGTAAATGTTCATTAAAATTATTAAAAAAAGGCAGAGAATAGAAAAAAAATTAAAATGTCTGCTTGTGTGTGTAAGAAAAAAAAAAAAAGGCCCATTCTTGGAAATAGAAATCATGTTGGAGAAAATAGTCATCAAAAGAAGGACCCTGCATGAGACAAATTAACATAGTCACTTTTCAACAGTGGGCTTGAATATGGCAGAGATCATGAGGATGATTTAGGAAAGGCAAGATTTCATTCTGTTTTTCTTAGGAACATTATGGGTTGCAGACACTCAATGTTATTAAAATCTATTTGTGAGCATACATTTTCTTAGATAAATATTTACTTGCAAAGCTACATTTTTCCTCATATTCAGTCAATATCTTTTCCTTTCTTTATTCGAATGATAATAATATATATTTGATATATTTTTTTATGAGGTCAAACAGCAAAACAATAATAATATATTTGTCCTTTTTTTACTGGTTCTACTTGTCCATGAGGCATGTAAGCAATCCTCTATACTCAGGTGAATGAAATAATAGCTTTTGCATGAAATAATGTATCTTTATGGTTTATTTATATTTCTCCATCCTCAACTTCCTCCTTATCTTGTTTTGTATGATTGATACTTAGTACATTCAATAGCAACACTATACTACAATTCAAAGACATTGGTTTAACTTCATCCTTACTTTCTCTTGCTGTTTTAGAAATGAATAGATTTTGTTCTGTTCATTCAGTGTTCTCAGACAGTATTATAATTCAAAGGCATTTATATACTGTAGATCAGTGGAAGAAATAACAAATTTATCTGAGAAAAATAAAGCCAGAATGTTTCTTTGAAACAAGGATAGTAAGACGTATGTACTTTGGATTTGTTGTTAGGGTTGGTCAGTTTCTGGAGAAATATATTATGCTTGGAAAAGTAAGGGTTTAATGAAAATGAGGAAGTCTGTCAATGACATAGCTTGACCCAGTAGCTACAATAGTCTAAAGCATAGATAGCAATAATTATTAGGATGACACATGACCAGAAAATGCTTTGTTCTCTTGGTCTTGGAGTTTCTATGAGTCAAATTGACTTAATTTCTCATTTTTTTGTCAACTTCCTTTTTGTGTAGAACAATAAGTAATGAAAAAGACTAAATCAAGTGAACCTTAGTCTTTAAACTGATATCATTGCTCATCAGTATTTTGGAGAGGCACTTGACAGTGGACTAGCCTAAAGCAAAATGACAGAGAACATAAAATTGCTGTATATTCTGACTGCTTTATTAATTTAATTAACTTCTTTTGAAATAAAATTAACATCTATGTATGAAAGGGTTGAACCAAAACAGAGATTAAGCCAGCTTTTTCTACCCCTGTAGGGCAACTGGATTTGTAAACTGAGGTATACAAACATAATTATTTAACTGCAGATAGAAAATAATAAGAGCTTTGAGGTTAAGATTTTTGTAGTTCTGGTCTGCTCTGCATTTTGGGGAAAACAGCAACAACAGGAAATTAAAAGGCAAAATTCAAACCATTTCTCCCTTTTTTTGTGTTGGGTTATATACAGTCATTCATATACATTGTGTTTCATGTACAGTGCACTTTGTACAATCAATCATGTACATTGTATTTTATATAACTAATTACAATTGATTCATTCCTTTTCTCACCCCTGCTCATGAAGTCTCATTGTACCGTGCCTTGCCCATCCCGTTTTGAAGACTTATAGATATCAAGTTCCTATTTACTTATTGAAATAGTCCTTAAATGGATTCTTCCTAGGTTGATCTTCCCTTGTCCTGTCCTTTTCTAGTATACACTGTCTGTACGTTCTATTTCTTCTCCCCAGCTCCCATCCTCAGTTACCATCCCATTTTGCAATAATTTTATTATGTAGTAGCCGTCTTTTTGTGATTGAATTATTTTTTTCTCAGAATTATTTTATTTTATTTTTAACATCTTCTAGACTCTCCTATGTTGTGTAGTGTTTTACAAATACTTAGTTGTTCTTTAGTGCTATGTAGTATTCCATTGTGGAACATACTAAAATTTCTCTAGCCATTTGTTTGTTAATTTTAATTTGGATTGTTTCTATCTTCATGCTATTGTGAACAATGTTGTGATGAACATAGGTATAGGTATCTCTGTTAGTATCTCAAATCTTGTAGCTTGGGATATAATCCTGATAGGGGGATAGCTAAGTTATATGGATTTCTATATGAACTATTCTTTTTCTCAAAATTAGTTTACATTCCATTATTTGTATATACATTGTGTTTTACAGAATCCTATAAAATAAAAGCATTTTATATACTTAATTATTGTTTACATATGATTGTTAACATCCTATCTCTTTCAAGTCACAAACATTTATTTCTTATTCCTTAACAATTTGGTTTCACCCACTAAACTCAACTCTCCTAGTGATTTTCTCCCCTTCCCTTTTTGAATATTTGTATATATGTCACTCAGCTGTCCTTTGTTTTTGAATAATGGTCTTATGCAGTATTTGTCCTGTAATTGAGTTACTTCACTAAGCACAATGCAGTCTAGATTCTCCCATGTTACATAGAAATTTTAAAAATCATTGTTTGATAATACTGCATAGTATTCCATTGTGTGAATGTATCACAATTTCTAACACTGCTATGCACCTCTTGTGTGCCTTAATAGCTTTCATATTGTAATCAGTTCGGAAGCTGATCTTCAGCATGTTTTCAGAGGCAGTAAATTGCATGGGAGGAAATTTCCCACTCTTCTCTAGTGAAGCAGCTGGTGCGTTAGAACTGACAGCTTTGAGATTGCAGTGCAGGGTTGTTGGTTGTTTTTGGGTTTGTTGTTGTCGTTGTTGCTTGTTTGGTTTTCACCACTAGTTCACCATTTCCATTTATGTCTTAGTTCTGATTTCCTTGGGATTGATATATTCCAGCAGTGATATAGCGGGTTCACATGGAATTTTTCAATTCCATTTTTATAGGAAACGGAAACCTACCTTCCATAGCAGTTTCACCATTTTACTAACCCACCATCAGTGGGTAAATATTCCAATCTTTCCATTTGTTCTCCAATATTTATCGTTTATTGGCTTTATGAGGAGGAGAGTGACATCAGAATTGGAGGAAGACACAATAACAACCTACGATATGCAGATGACACAACCTTGTCTGCCGAAACTAAAGAAGGCCTGAAGTGCTTGCTGTAAAAGGTAAAGACTAGTCTTCAATATGGATTTAAACTCAACAGCAAGAAGACAAAGATTCTCATCCCTGAGCCACGTGGCAGCACCTTGACGGAGAACATATTGAATTTGTTTGCATTTACAGCTTGCTCGGATCCACAATCGACACTCTTAATAACAGCAGTCAGGGAATCAAGAGACGAATTGCACTGGGAAAGTCTGCTGTCATGGACCTCTTCACAGTGCTGAAGAGCAATGATGTCAGTCTGAACACAAAGGTGCACCTAATCTAGGCCATGGTCTTATCATTACTTGTTATGCTTCAGAGAGTTGGACAATGACTATGGATGACAAAAGAGGAATAGATGCCTTCGAGCTGTGGTGCTGGACCAGAGTCTCGAATATACCATGGACTGTCAAGACAACAAATTGGTCTTTCTTTGAGAGGGTGAAACCAAGTCTGTTCTTGGAGACTAGGATTGTGAAGCTCCACCTCACTTACTCTGGGCACATGGCCAGGAGAGACCAGTCCTTGGAGAAGGACATCATGCTCAGAAGGGTGGACAGACAGCGTAGGAGAGGGAGAACCTGGATGGGATGGATTAATACAGTATTTGAGGCAATAAGGGTTGGTGTGTTGGAATTAGTGAGACTGGCTCAGGACAGGGTAAGGCTAAGGGTAAGAGCTGCTATACATAGGGTCACTATATACACTGCAGGTCACTCAACGGCACATAACAACAATAACAAACTATATTATTTTTTATTTAAGGCTTGTGTTTAGAGTCAACAAGACCTTGGGGAGGGCCTTTGTATTTAAAGTTGGTTGTTATATTTTGGAGGAACATTCTTCTTAGTGGTATAGCACTCTTCTGTCAATATGCTATACTGAGGTAATCTGAGCTTGCTGTGATGCTTAACCTTGTGCCATTGGGGTGTCAAATGCTATAATGGTTACCCATGGTGGACAATGTGTGATGAAGCTCCCAGTTTAAGACAAGGTTGGAAGAAAGAGTGGCATCCACTCTCTAAACAACACGCCTCTGCAAACTCTTGAACTTTGAATAGTTATAGAAAGGTCATTTGTTCATGAGATCACTATGAGTTGTGATTGACTTGAAGACAATCAACAACAACAACATCCATGAGCTTGGTATACTCTTCTTTTTTCTCCAGAATCCTTTTTGTTTCTTGATGACAAACAATACTTCATGACAACAAAAAAGTCTTTGCTGCAGTCACTTTGTCAAAAACCTGTTTGAGAGTCTTTCCTTCCTTCATCTCATCCTACCTTTGAAGCATGATATCCTTTTCCCAGGAATAGCCTTTCCTAGAAACATACATAAACTATGAGAGACAAATCTTAGCCATCCATGCTTCCAAGTAGTACTCTGGCTATACTTTTTCCAAGACATATCTGGTTTTTGGCATTCCATATGATATTCAGTACTCTTCTCCAACTTGACAATTCAAAGACATTGATTTTTCATTGGCCATTCTTATTCATTGCTCAACTCTCAGCAACTTAAAAATTGATTGAAAAGACTGTGACCTAAATCAAACTAACATAATTTTCCTCAATAATTTGGAGAGGTCCTGGACTTAAATATTCCCCGTGCTATATGAATGCTAGTGTGAAGAGCTTGAATTACAGATCCAATTAAGATGAAGTCATTGACAATTTTAAACTTTTCCCATCTATTGTTATGACTCTTATTGGTCCTTGAATTTAACTGTCTATGAAAACCAGCTGAATGGACAGCTGTAGGTTTTTCCTGCCTAAATAGCTGAAAATTACAACATAATGTCATTGGTTTGGCATCAAAGAATGATATACCTACTTAATTTTTGCTTTTCAGAACAGATTTGCTTATAGGGGTCTGCTTTCTTTTCCAAATAAACCTGGAAAATTATTTTTCTTTTTCCTTGAAAATGAATTTGTATCTGTGTTGGTTTGTGTCAAATATGTAGATTGCTGAAGAATTCAATGTCCTTTCAAAAAATATTACATCTAAAGTTCTTAGAAAAATATCAGTATGTATTAAATATTGGAAAGCATTCCCTATGCTTATTACATGCTCTCTTTTCTTTTGTAGCATTAAATAGATTTCTATAATACAAAGAAGTAAAACATTGTAGAACTGAAAAGAAAATAGAAAAATAGTTATAGGTGAGAAAAAAATTCCTTCAAAATAATACAAAATTAACATATCTAAAAATCATTAAACATTTTTGAAATCTGGGCAATATTATCAATTAAACCAGAATATTACAGAATAATGCAGTAACCAACAGCAGTATACATATTCTGGCAAATGCACATGTGACAATCAAAATATAATGTTTAAGCCACAAGATAAACCTCAACATAATTAAAATGAACTGAAATATCAAAAAATATGTTAACTCTATTTATCTCTAGTGGCATAGCCTTTGGATCTGATAATTGAAAGGTGGAATCTTTTGGGGTTTTGAATCCACTTACAACTTAAGGGGAGAAAGATGAGCACTGTCCTCCCTTGAGTATTACAGCCTCTTGAAAACTTGTTGATATTACAGAGTGTCAGTTTTTCGGACTTCTGAGTCAATAGTAATATACTTGAATTCTGATATTCTTTTGATCTTAATATTTTTTTATTTTAATGTATTATTTTAATATTTTTCATACTACGTAATTAATAAAATTATTTAAAGTTCAAATAAAATGGCAAAGTGATAGAATTAGTGGAACATGTTGTTGTTATGTATCATAGAGTCACCAGTGACATATAGCAACTCTATGTACAACAAGCTTGGAAATCTGTCCTATTCTGTGCCGGTCTAACTGACCCTCATTGCCCCATTCATTGTATCAATTCATCTCATCTGGAGTTTTCCTCTCCTGCACTGTCCTTCCACCCTCTATGTATTTTTTTGTAAAAAATCTCCCTGAATTTTTTAGTAATGCTTAAAATGAGCATTGTTTGAGAACTCATATTACTTTCTCTGATGTGAAACATAGAGCAATGCTAATAATGACATTATAGAAATTGTGAAATAAGATAGATTTTAAAAAGAGATGAATGGGAGATAGAATGCAAAAAGACAAACATGAATTTTCAATTGGTATTTTCATAAAAATGTCATGGTATTTTGATCAACTAATTTCTCTTTACTAACTGATAGTGATCCTCCATCAAGTAGTAAGGCAATAGAAGTGATTCTTTATCTTGGAGCCATTGCCTATAAAACTGCCAACGACCCACTTCTTTGGGTTAGCTGTGTAATTTGCTAGGGACTGCTTCATCAGAAATCACAAGGTATTTCAAAAGAAAATTACTATTTTCAAACAGTAGTGTGTGTTTGGGGGGGGGCGGAAATCCACATCAGTATGAAAAAAGAGCGGGAAATTGCCATCTATACCAAGTGCCATACACAAAAATTACCTTGCAATGGAATACAGAATTTCACAAAAACATAAATCTTGTAAATGAAAATAAGAAACAAAATATGT
Organism: Elephantulus edwardii; assembly: GCF_000299155.1. Lineage (NCBI taxonomy): Eukaryota > Metazoa > Chordata > Mammalia > Macroscelidea > Macroscelididae > Elephantulus > Elephantulus edwardii. The sequence continues at coordinate 1,303,382 of NW_006399817.1, read as the reverse complement.
GTATGTGAGATAAAGATTTCGTAGACTCCACAAATAGTTAAATAACCATTGATTAATTGCATTTCAAGAAGTGAAAAACACTTGCTTACTAAAGAACATATAAGAATGAAAATTATGTGTTTAGAACATTTCTGGTAAGTGTTTCACTATCTAAGTTTTATAAAAAAACTTATTTAAAAAACCCAAATACCTCCACCACAATCTAAAAACCAAAATTACCAATCCTAAAACAACGACAAGTATTTTAATAGAGATAAAAAGATGAAACAGCAAACAAAAATGCAAATAAAAAACCAACAAATACACATTAAAAAATGTACATACATACAACCAGGAGAAGATAAAATAGATGAATGTGTTCTTCTAAGAATCATATCCCTATGGAAATCCAAAAACTTCTCCACTAGGGTAAAAAGGGAAGCCACAGATTGGGAAAAGTATTTGGTAATGACATATCAGATAAGGGACTTATATCCAGAATTTATAAAATATTTGACAACCACAACAAAATAAAGGTAAGTAATCCAATAGAAAAAATGGGCACAGGATATGAACAGAAACTTCACCAAAGAAGACATTCAGATGGCTAACAAGCACATGAAGAAATGTTCAAAATCCCTAGTTCTAAGAGAGATGCAAATCAAAACTATGAGATATCATCTCACCCCAGTCAGAATTACAAAATTTAACAGAACAGTAAGAAACAAATCCTGGCGAAGCTGTGCAGAACTTGGAACCCTTATTCACTGTTGGTGGGAGTGTAAAATGGTGCCACCACTGTGAAAGGCAGTATGGTGCTTTCTCAAAAAGTTACAAACAGAGAAACAGAGCTACCATTCGACCCAGCAATTCCACTACTAGGAACATACCCCAAAGAGACCATAACTGACATCCATGCAGATACATGCACACCCATGTTTATTGTGGCTTTGTTCACAATAGCAAGGAGTTGGAAACAACTTAAGTGCCCATCAACAGCGGAATGGATGGAGAAGTTGTGGTATATTCACACAATACAATACTATGCTGCATTGAAAAACAAGGAACTCATGCAATATTATTCAAAATGGGTGAGCCTGGAGGACATTATGCTGAGTGAAACATCTCAGTCACACAGGGACAAATACTACATAGCGCCACTGTTGTAAAACAGGACTGACCTGGGGGTTGGAGGGAGACTGAGACATTATTTAAATAATGTATACTGCACTGAAACAGCTGAAGGAGAAAACTGTTTAAGATGGAAAATCATTCAGTATTTTTGTCATGACAGGAGTCCAGAGCAAAGGCTGTATAGTGTAGTAGACCTGGGGATTGTAAATCAATAAAACAATTTTTTTTACCTTTCTAAGAGGGTAGTATACTAGGGGGGAGGGTTAAGAGGGGAGAAAAGTGCAACAATGAATGAATGGAAATCCAAAGGCTCTGTAAATTTTCATTGAAATTAATAAATTTTAAAAAATACATTACTTAGCAAAAATATAGATATACATCATTTATTTATTGTTGTTTATTGTTAGACACTGTCTAGGCAACCATGTCGCATGTCAACACTATAAAAGATGAATCTGAACCCCACCTTATCATATGCTTCCTCACCATCTCTGATATACTTTAGACCATTGTTATAGTCACTGTGTTAACCCATCGTGTTGAGGGTCTGACTCTTTTTTCATTGAACTCCACCTTCCCAAGACAATTAAATTCAGCCATTATTAGAAAACCAGCATTAAAATTCTTGAAAAAGTGCAAGTAAATGTAGTTCTCATTTACTCTCATTTAGTACTAATTGTTGTTAGGTGTTGTTATTGACCATATTTTGGTATTTTCCAAGAC
>NW_006399817.1:1299223-1301041 GCF_000299155.1 Elephantulus edwardii | reverse complement strand
TAACAAAATAATGACTTTGATTAATATTAGCACTCATTACAGCAAAACATGAACAGTGACAGAAGTTTAGAGGATTACCTACTAAATAAATATGAGTTGAGAAGTAGAATAGATGGAACTCTACTTCTAACCCTCATAATAAAATTAGTTTTCTCTTACTCTACTGATTTGTATTCATAGTGGTATCACTAAGCAGTTTAGATGTAAGAGAGAAGTAGTAGGTCTAATGTGTCGCATATTTCAGATTATCAGCTTCAGAGGAAAGCCTATGGATATAACCCATTAAAAAATACTTTGAGACTAAAGAGACTAGAAATTCTAAATATCTTGGTTATCAGAAGAAAATAGAATAAAACTGTTTTCCCTAGTTGCTGTTACTGTTGTTACTCTTATTGTTAAATAGAAAGAAAAACAATTTCCTTTTTACAGATAAAGTTGCTGAATTTTGAACAGTCAGAAGGGATGGCCTTTGTTGTTGTTATGCGTCCACAATTTCCATTCTTTGTCTCTTTCCAAATTCTTAAGCGAAAACTAAAGATAATAAAGAGAGTAAATTATATATTCATTCAGAGACACATAGTAAAACATACAGGACAACATTCATATGGATGCCCTATCTGCAAAAAGTGAGACTCTTTCTTGTTTAACAAGATAACTTCTTTGTGCTCTAAACTATCTTATGGAAGAGTATGGAAAAATAATGATTTCAAATTTATACACTCCCTACTTATCCTCAATAAATTGATCTTTATAATTGAGTTGAAGAACTTTCTATATCTGTGCAAGTATGTATACATGATAATATACGTGTGTGTGTGTGTGTGTGTATCTCAACGTTTTCTTTTTCCTTTTGAACTATGAAAAAATTCCATAATTGTAGAGCAAACTAAAATAAAATGAAACAAAAAACTTGTTGCTCTTAAGTACATTTTGTTTAATGACAAACATGAAGGGTCCTGACAGTGTCAGATGTTACTTGTCTTGTTGCTACCAAAATTTGGTGCTTGAATTCTCCAGAAAATTTTCTGATGAAAGATTAATAGTTTCTCTTATGAAACATCTCCATCTTTAAAACTCAATAAAGAGACACTATGACACATCTCTTAGCAACTTCATAACAATGAGAAATGGCAATCACATATTGAAAGTGTATGACTATGCTCCATTGAATGTTTAAGGCTATGAACTTTCAGAAGTAGATCAGTAGGCCTTCATTCAGAGCATATCTGGGTAAATGAAAACTTCCAATTATTAAGCTATTAGTTGAATGCCACTTTGTGAATCATAAAAAATTAGTAGCCACTATCAAAGCTTACATATCAAGAGATGGTGATGTGTCATCTTCCCACAGCCAGGGACTGTTGGCATCTTTGCGAGATAATCCAATCCAAAAAAAGTAAGATATTTGTCTTTGAATGAAGTTCTGTAATAAAAGAAACATATGCTATGAGTAATACTCTTCTTTGTTACCTAAAATAAATTAGTATCTTCATTAATATTATTTTTTGTTGTTAGGAAAAACAAACCTTTCAAAAGGTAAAGATTAATTTCATTTTTATTATATTCAAATTATAAAATGATGTCATAGCAGATGTTGGTATGTTATTAAATACTAAGTTCATAAGACTTAAAATTTTAATTTTAAAGTATAGATTTCTTTTTATATTTAGCACTGAAATATCTTTCCTCCATAAACATTACTGTGTTTCACAGATTAAGTGTTTTATACATTCTAGTTTGTAATGTGGACTATGAATGTGACATCTATAAGATTTATATTAAAGGTGTGTGTGTGTGAGAGAGAGAGAGAGAGAGAGA
>NW_006399817.1:1292936-1298338 GCF_000299155.1 Elephantulus edwardii | reverse complement strand
TGGATTGATTCAGTGACTCGGGTAATCAGGATGGGTGTGTCAGAGGCAGTGCGATTGGCACAGGATAGAACAGGGTTTAGGGCTGTTGTACATAGGGTCGCTATGAGTCGCAAATGACTCGACGGCACATAATAATAACAACAACATCATTAAATTTGATTATTAACTTAGATAGGACAAAGAAATTATATTAAAACTAGATGTAATATAGAATTCTTGTTGGTTTTATATGCCTTTAAGTTGGAATTAATTCATAGCTGCACTCCAGCAAGTTTTCAGAGTCTGTAATTCCACAGAAGGATATTGCTCATTTTGGAGCAGTTGGTAGATTTGACTCAAGAATGCTAAATTATATTAAATCTAAAACAAGAAAAATGTAAGTAATTATTGTGTGGTTTGAAGAAAGATGCGATGATAAATATTAGAAAATATTTAGTTTCATTTTTGTTGTAGTCTAATATGAATTCAATCTGTACATTATTTAATCTGTACACTGATAAAATCACTTGTGAAGCTGAACTCTATGAAGAAGAATGTGGCTTAATGATTAGAGAAAGACTTGTCAGCAGCCTGCATTATGCATAAGACACAACCTTGCAGAAAGTGGGGAAGGATTGAAATACTTGCTGAAGATAAGACTTCAGCCTTGAATATCAATAATAAGTATCACTAAGTTGTCAAACATCTTCACCATGCACTAATAAACCATATACCATCATAACTGGTGGAGGAAAGACTGAAATTGTCAATGAGTCCATCTTATTTGGATCCACAATCAGCACATTTGTCATCAGCAGTCAGGAAATGTATTACATTGGGCCAATCTGCTGATCTGCTGTCAGTGAACTCTTTAAATTTGTGAGGAACAATGATGACAGTTTGAAGACTAAAGGTGCATCTGATTCAGACAATGATCTTTTCAATCATTGGCTATGCATCTGAAATCTGAACAGTGAATAAAGATGGCAGAAGAAGAATTGATACCTTTGAGTTTTGGTGTTCTAGAAAGGTGGGCGATTTTAATTTGTGGCTCTCAGGCCTGGTTTTAAATTTGTTTTGGCAAACTTTCTTCTAGCACTGGTCTGTCCATTTGCTGTACAGAGGTAAGTCATGGTTGCTGTGATGCTAAACACTGTAACACTGATGTGTCAAATGCAATAATAGTTACACATGGTGGACTGTGTTTGGTGGAGCTCCCGATTAAAACAAGCTTGGAAGCAGGAAAGGCATGCACTTCTGAAAGAGCTTGCCTCCGGAAACTCTAGGAACTGGGAGAAAAGATCAAAGTTATACAAGGGTTCGTATCTTCTGTTCATAGGGTCACTATGAGTCATCTACAATTCAACGGACTTTACAACAACAACAATCCCCTTACCTGACAAAAAGTGGAAAAAGTGCCACCAGCATTCGCCTTGGAGGCAAAGTTCACCTCACATAATTTGTTGCTAAGAGAGAGACTATTCCTTGGGAGAGGGACATCATCTCCATTCCTTGGAGAGAAAGTTGAAGAGTCAGTCAAAGAGATGAAGGCCCTCAATGAGATGGTTTAACATAGTAACTGCTGCAGAGAGCTCATCAAGTCTGTTAGAAATAGTGAGGATGGTTCAGGATAGGTCAGGGATCAGACCTGTTGTTCATAGGGTCAATAGGAGTCCTCCTTGACTCTGTAGCACCGAACAGCATAAAAAATGTGAGCCATAGTCGACTCAATGGCACATAATGACAATGTGAATCAAACTTAAATTCAAGTGCGTTGCCAACAATTTCTTTGTGATCCAAACCAATTATCCATTTGTTTCCATGTCTATAAAATTCACCAAGAGAAGGCTGCCCATCTTTTTTAAAAGGAATTGTTAGTTCATTTGAAGTGCCTGAGATGTACAGCCTTAGGTTAGGAGATTGGCACACTACAGACTATTCCACCAATGGGAGAAAAAAAATGCGAGTTTGAATCAAGTAATCTACCATTTTAACTCCATCTAGAGTGATTCTTTAGCTCAGAAGTCATGATAAGTTGTGTTGTTAATACACACACACACACACACACACACACACACACACACACTATTAAAATTATGCCAGTTTTCCTTGTAGACTGAAACTAAACTTTTGTAATTTTCTATAATTTTTATAGACAATTTTTTACACTATCATAAATTTTTTTAAAAAATGTTCTTATTCTTGATACTTTACATAAAATTCAATGTGGAAATCTATGGTGTCTTATATTTGTACTTCTATTTTTGAGTTTTTTATAAGAATTGCCACTTCTAAGTGCTAAACATTATTAAACATTAAAAATTAGTTAACTACAAGTAGTAGACATCTGATGGAAAATAAAGTATATATCACCAATTCTTCTATATCTTCTATCTTAAGAAGTGTAGACTTCATTTTCTTGCATAATGTCTTACTCTCTTCAAATGTCCCCATTTCAATTGAAAAATAGTAACATTTTTCTCCACAACATGACCACTTAGGTTTACATGTGCTGTTTTCTTGTCCTGAAAATAAAAGACAAAAGTAAATAAAGATATAGAGGCACCATCCAGAGTATGTCCTGAGAGCAATACTTGTTACCTAAGAAATCCAGGCATCCTTCTCTTTTCCTCCATAAAATAAAATCAGCACCTTTTTATACTAATTTCCAGGATTAATTTCTACTCCCTTTATTAGAACTAAATAATCCAACATTTACTTCCCATTTACATTGATCATTCCAGTTCCATGCACATATTATTAAACATCTCTTGGAAAAATGTATAAGGTTGTTAATGTCTCTAACAGTCACAATAGCAGTAACATCATATTGGGAGTGATTTTTACAGTATTCTCTACACTGATGCAAATATACAGATATAGAGGTGATGTTAGGTTACTGCCTAAATATCATGCCAATACAAAGGATTAATTGATCATAGAAAAAATTATAAAAAAGTAGATTTTTTATGTAAAAAGTACAATTTTTAAGATGTAGTTAAATATGATGTCTTATACACAGAAGAATCTAAACTCGGCTATTTGATTGTATGATTTGTTTCAACTAAATTAGAATTACAATTAGACTACAAAATTCATCTGTAAGAAATCTCAAAAATTCAAGTTGTTAGGTGCCGTTTAGTGATTTTGTCTCACAGTAATCCTGTGTACAACGGAAAGAAACCCTGTTTAACCTCATGCTGATTTTCCCACTCTCTCCTGTTCAACTCATAGTAATAAACACTGAGTCAATCCATCTCATAGATGGTCTTTCCTCCCTATTCTTTACCTTTCACTTTTTTCTATATTTTTATTGTTACTTAACAAAAGTTTATAGAAATGTTGGATTTTTCACTCATTCTTGGTTGCATATATTCCTCCCTACTCCTATTTCTCTATTTTTTAAAAAATACTTATTATTGCTTAATTTCCTCCCTACCCCTCTTCCAAGCCCTCACCGAGGTCACCCTCTCACTTTTATAAGCATAATTTCTTTCTACAGAAACTGAGTCCTTCTGACAATATATTCTGTGTATGTGAATCCTCATCATTCTTTCTTTAAAGGAGCACATTTATATGAGGTGATAAGTGCAACAACAACAAAACCATTTATACTAGGTAATAAATGCAAACTCTTTTCTTCTCAAACTTTAAGCCTGGTATACCTACCTTTGTTGAGAAGTTTCTCTGTGTAACTCACATTTTCACAAGGGTATGACATATTCTGTGGTTTATCTGCTTGATGACCCTGGAAAACTTTATTAAAAATGGTTATTTCAAGTAAAGTGTAACATGAGATTTTAAGAAGATTCAATTTTAATATGTAGGTTTATATTTGGAGTTAAGGACACTTTTGTTGCTATGATTTTAGACATAATTTCTCCGTGTATGATTTCCACACTGTTTATAAAGTGTTGTGCTTATAAAGTGTTGTTGAGTCAATTTAGAACTTTTGCACATCTATGTACAACAGCATGAAATCTTGCCTAATACACCACCACCCTCAGTCTGCTGTGTAAGCCCATTGCAGCAGTCATTTTGTCAATCTAAGCCTTGAGAGCCTTGCCCTCTTTCAGTGACCCACTCATTTTCCAAGCCTGATATTATATCATTCTCTATGATATATACTGCTTGACATTATGTTCAAATTATGTGCAATAAACCCCCATTTTATTTATTAAATGTGTATTAGTTTATTACAAGTTATTTTACTAAATGATAATGATGCTAATAAATAAAGCTGCAAATCTTCTGTCCTTAAGGATTGTATTAATCATATTGGACAGAGTCTGTAAAACAGATGTGCAGCAAACAAAGATGATCATTTGTTGTTACTGGAATGCAGGGAAAGTGAATGACTAATGGGAAGATCTGAAATAGGGAACAGTTTTCAAAGGTTGCTGTAATAATGAATATTTTGATATCTGTTTAGGACTATGGATAGATTAGAAAGTAATATAGACAGATTATAACATTCCAACTGGAAGGGACCAGTTTTACAAAATTGAGAAGTAGATCACAGTAGCTAGGCTGGCATTATTTAGTATATCTAGAATATAGATCTTTGAGGAAAACCTAAAGTGCTTGCTGCAGAAGGTCAAGGACATGTAGTCTTCAATATGGGTTGAAGCTCAACATCAAGAAGAGAAAGATTCTCACCATTGGGCCAATTGACAGCACCATGATAGATAGAGAAGAGATTCAGGTTGTTACAATTTCACCTTGCTCCACTCCACAATCAACACTCTTGGTACCAGAAGCCAGAAAATCAAAAGATGAATTTCTCTGCAGAAGACTGCTGTCAGGGACCTCTCAAAAATACTGAGGAACAACGAGATCAGTCTAGAGATTAAGGTATGTCTGATTCAGAGCATGATCTTCTGGACAATGACAAAGAGGGCGGAAGAAGAATTGGTGCCTTTTTGTTGTGGTGCTGGAGAAGAGCATTGAACATACCATGGACCATCAGGAGAATAAACAGGTAGGTCTTTCTTAGGGAAAAACCACATTTCTCCTTGGAGGCAAAGATTTTGAAACTCATTCTCATATACTTTGGGAATGTGGCCAAGAGGGACCAGTCCCTACAGAGGGACATCATGCTTGAAAGGGTTAAGAGAAAGCACAAGAAAGGAAGATACCAGATAAGATTAATTGACATTGTAAGTGAAGTAATGAGGGTAGGTTTATCAGAGACAGTGACACTGGCTCAAGGTGAAGCAGAGTTCAGAGCTATTGTACATACTGTTGTTGTTGTGCTGTTACATGCCGTCAAATCACCTGCAACTCATAGCGGCACTATGTACAACAGCTCTAAACCCTGTTCTATCCTAAGTCAGTCTTACTATCTGTAACACATCTACCTCTGTTGTAAACCAGATGCAGAAAGAAAGCAGGCGTGGGGAAATGAGTTTTGAAAAGGAAGG
>NW_006399817.1:1290607-1292836 GCF_000299155.1 Elephantulus edwardii | reverse complement strand
TTTAGTCCAATCATCCTCAAATAAATTTAATCTCCGGAAACTATATTTTTCCTTAAATTTAAGTGCTGCCAACAAAACAATGCGTAAGCTTAATCTTTAAACTAAGACCAAAGCTCAGACACTGTGTCGGCATTGCCTCGTCCTCTCAGGTGGGAGGCTGGGTGGAAATCTCTGTTTGCAGAGGGCATTCAGTATCTCCTCTGGGAGACTGGGTGGAATTCTCTGTTTGCAGAGGGCGCTCAGTCCTTGTCTGGACTCTGATCTCAGCTGTACCCCGGTTGTCACTATGCTGGGTAATCTACACTATATACCACCATGACCACAGTTACAGAGTCAATCTATCTCATCCAGGGTCTTCCTTCTTGTGCTGTCCCTCCACTCTTTTGAGCATGGTGTCCCTTTCCAAGGACTGGTCCCTCAATGAAACATGCCTGAAGTATGTCAAATGGACCTTCAAAATCCTTCCCTCCAAGGAACAGCCTAGTTTCACCCTCTTCAGGACAAACCTGTTTGGTCTCCTGGCAGTCCATAATATATTCAGTACTCTTCTCCAGCACCATGTCAAAGCATCAATTCTCCTTCTACCACTCAATTTTGGAAAAGCTGTATTGTCCAGCTTTCTGATGCATAACAAGTAATTAAAAATACTATGGCCTGAATCGGGAGCACTTTAGTCTCTAGACTAACATTGTTGCTCTTCATTACTTTGAAGAAGTCTCTGACAGCAGACTTTCCCAATGCAATTCATCCTTTCGTTTCCTGGTAGCTGGTACCAAGAGTGTTGATTCTGGAACCAAGCAAATTGAAGCTGTTAACAAAGTCAATCTCTTCCCTGTCTATCATGGCACTGCAAATGGTGAAAATCTTTGTTTTCTTGATGTTAAGCTTTGATCCATATTTAAGGCTGCAATCTTTGACCTTCTACAAGTGCTTCAGGTCCTCCTCAGTTTCAGCAAACAAGGTTCTGTCATCTGCATAATGCAGGTTGTTGATGAATCTTCCGCCAACCATAGAGCCACAATCCTCCTCGTACAACCCAGCATTCCAGATGATCTGTTCTGCATATAGATTGAAAAGTTATGGATAAAGGACACATCCCTGTAGTACATCCTTCCTGATTTTGAACCATGCAGTGTTTCCCTGCTCTGTTCTGACTACTGTCTCCTGGTCAAAGTATAAGTTTTGTGTAAGCACAATCAAGTGTTCTGAGATTCCCATTCTTAGAGTAGCCACAGTTTTTTGTGATACACATAGTCAATGAAGCACAGATAGACATTCTTGTGGTGCTCTCTGCTTTCAGCCAAGATACGTCAAACATTAGCTAAAATATCCCTCGTATTACAGCCTCTTTTAAATCTAGCTGTGCATCTGACAGTGCTCTGTTGATGTGCTCTCCCTGTCAATCACTATAAGTCACAGGTGACTCAATTGCTCATAATAACAACATGCAAGAATTTCATGATATAATTAAAAGTAGAAGTCAGCAAATAGTAAGAGTAAAAAAAATTGAAAAATAAGACGATAAAAAACAGAAAAGATAAGTCTAGGGGGAAGCATACTAAAATTTGTTTTATTTTTCTAAATATCAACTTTTCAACCAAAAGAATTACAAGATATGCATAAAAAGACAGGAGACTATGACCCTTAACAAGAACAAATTAGGCAATTTAAACTCTCCGAATTATGTTTATAAAATATGTTTTAGAAATATTAAAAATATATAAACATAACATGTTTAGAATTAAGTTTTGTAACCATTGTTATTGTTTATTTCAATAGAGAGAATATCATTAGATATACTTCAAAGGATTTTTGGGGGCTGATGAAAATGTGATTTCACTAAGAGTGATTGTTGCAATGGTTTCACATCTCTAGACATGCATTAAGAGTAATTAAATTTTACATTTTTAAAGAAATGAATTGTATAATAAGTTAATAATATTTGTTGTTATTGTTATGTGCCATTGAGTTGCCTGTGACCCATAGAGGCCCTATGTACAGTACCTCTAAAACCTGTCCTGTCCTGAGTCAACACACCAACCCCCATTGCCCCAGTAACTGTATCAATCCATCTTATCTGGGGTTTTCCTCTCCTACATGGTGTATGCCGGGAATGTGTCCTGTCTCCATACCTTTTCAACCTGTATGCAGAACAGATTATCTGGGAGGCTGGGCTCTATGAGGAGAAATGTGGTATCAGGATTGGTGGAAGATCTGTCAGCAATCTGT
>NW_006399817.1:1279997-1290231 GCF_000299155.1 Elephantulus edwardii | reverse complement strand
AGCCGTGGTGCTGGAGAAGAGTAATGAGGGTACCATGGACTGCTAGAAAAACAAACAGATTCATCCTGGAAACGGTTAAACCGGGTGGCTCCTTGGAGGCAAGGATTCTGAGGTTCCGTCTAATATACTTTGGACATGTTGTAAGGAGAGACTGGTCCTTAGAGAAGGACATCATGCTTGGTAGAGTGGAGGGACAGTGAAGGAGGGGAAGGCCCTCTATAAGGTGGATTGATTCAGTGACTGGGGTAATTGGGATGGGAGTTCAAAGACAGTGGGATTGGCACAGGACAGAGCAAAGTTTAGGGCTGTTGTACATAGGGTCTGTATGAGTGGCAAGCGATTCGACGGCACATAGGCTCATAACAACAACAACACGCTATCCCTCCACCCTTGTGAGCATGATGTTTTTCTCCATTCTATTATAGGTATGACAAAAGGTATGACAAAAGTCCAGAATAAGAGCTGTATAGTAAATTGGTCTGGGGGAGGGGGGAACAGGACTGTATAAAAATGAAAGAACTTTTTTTTCTAAAGAAAAAAACAAACTGGAGGGGAGGGGGCCAGGAAGGAAAATGTGCAACAATGAATGGATGGAAATCCAAGTTTTTTATAAACTTACAATAAAAATCTCGATTAAAATTTTAAAAAAGAAGGTTAATATAGATGTGTTTTATTTCTGCATTTCACCAATAAATCAGTGCCCAGGTTCAGATATGTATATCATAACCAGAATGGTGTTTATTTTGTTTAGTCTTCTTTTTTAACTTACATATATGTACTCAAAGACATGTAGGATTTAATTTGCAATAACAACCAAGAAAGAAAAATTATCTAAAAGAATTATATTCAAATTGAGGCAATTATGCTTCCTAGGAGACACTGGAATTTCTTGGAGTCACTTTGCATTAACCATTCATTGTCTGGGGAATAGATATTCGAAAAGCTACTAAACAAACCGTCTTGCTGAGTACTGTTTAGTAAAATACCAGTCTAATGATCAGAATCTTACTCTGCCATGCACTAGTGACATGATTCTCACCATGCTCATAGTCACTGTTACAGTCATTGCTTCCATCCATCTATTGAGAATCTTTTTTTTCTGTTCCTCCATCTTTTTTTGCATTACTGCTTCTCCAAGGATTAATTTCTCCTAACAACGTGCCCAAAGTATGTGAGATAAAATGTCACCGTTCTTCCCTCTAAAACGAACTGTTTAATCTTCTGCTAAGATTTGTTTGTTCATGTGGCAGTTCATAGTATATTTAATACTCTTCCCCAGCACCAGATCTCAAGGGCCTTTTCGTTGTACAACTTGAATTAAGACATCATAGAAAAATGGTGAATAAGAAGCATGGCTTATGTTTTACAATAATCTCAGGTGTTGCCTTTTCTAGGATAAAATTTTAATATGTTCCATGCTTCATAGTTACCAGGAGCTATTAAGGAACTTTGGACATCGTCAAGTTGTGAAATGGAAAGAAAGGTTTGTGAGAAGCAGCCATAGAAACATTGTTGGTTTTGTTATTGTTAAGTGCATCGAGTTGAGTGTGAATTGTTGCATCCCAATGAATGACAGACCTGAATGCTTTATTATTCTGTGCTATTCTCATCCCCATCAATTTTGATTCATTACTATGAATCAAATTCATTACTATGAATTCAAATTCATTACTATGTCTATTCATCTCTTTGAGGGTCTTCCTTTCTTTGTATGACCCTTCTCCTTTCCAACCATGATGTTTCCTTTCAAGGAACACTTTATCCTAGCAATATGCCCAAAGTACTAGAGGCAAAGCTTCACCATCTTTGTCTCCAAAGAGAACTCTGGTTGCACTTTTCCCAAAACATAATATGTTTGTTCTTTTGGCTGTCCGTAAGATATTCAGTACTCTTCTCCATTACCAAACCTCAAGGCATTAATCTTCTTCCTTCACCTTTATTCATTGCTTTGCTCTGAGATGTGTGGCAAGTGATTGAAAAGACCAGCTTGAATCAGGCACACTTTAGTCTTCAGACTGACATGGCTACACTTCAGTATTTTAGATAGACCCTGACAGCAGATTTGTGCAACGCAATATGACTCCTGATATCCTGATTCCTGGTAATAATGATGTTGATGGAAATACATAATACAGAAGACAGTTCACTATAGAAGAAATGTGTGCTCAAAGTCTTTAACTTACCCATGAATGCCAAGATTCCAGTTGTTAAAAGGAGAAGGAAACAGAAGGTTGCAAGAATTATTACAGTGAGATACCAGGCAAGTGGAACTGTAGCCTCTGTTCAGGGAAAATATGTTCATAAGATCAACACAGAAATTGCTAAATTAAATATCAGATCTTAGAAACTTTTCCATAAACTCAGGACTCTAAAGTTGCTTCCAGCTTGAAATTAGAGGGAACTCATGTTTTTTGTGATGCTTCACACTGTGACACTGATGCATCAAATGCAATAATGGTACCCATGGTGGACAGTGTTTGGTGGAGCTCCTGATTAAAACAAGATTGGAAGCAGGGGTGGCATCCACTTGCTTCTGGAAACTCTATGAACTTGGAGAACGTTAAACAAGTGTTCAGGTCTTTCATTCATAGGATTGCTATGAGTCAGTTGTCTACAACTGTATTTTTTTTAAAAACCTTTAAAAATATAGTTGATAAAAAGGTTTAGATTGACTCATGATTAATAGATTTTTGCCAACTTATTTTATAAACATCATTCATTTGCATATATTTTTTACATTCATGATTTTCTGCTTGGAACCTCTCTACTGCTTTCAATATCAGACTAGCCACAACTATTGAGCAAAATAAAATGCAATCACAAATGTGTTGCAAGTAATGTTTAATTACATCTTGAAAACCATGGAATAAGTCTATATAACAAAAGACAACTGATCTGAACAATTGAATGAGAAATTATTTCTCATTTGACTTCCTTAGTTATGAATGTAGCACTAAAATACATCAATTCTATGGAATATATTAAACTCAGACATATGGTTTTCAACACATCTTTTTCATTAAGATTTTCAGTTTATGCAAACTCATGACTACAGGCAAGTTATTTTGAAGTGAATTTGTCTTGAATTAGTTACCCAAACCACAGACACAGACTAAATTGAAAGACAAGTAAAGATAGGTCTTAGATACAAACATTACCTTTTCCTTTAGATGTTTTAGTTCTTGGCCTATTGGAGTTTAAGGCATCCTTTTTCAGTTCTGAATAAATTATTTTCTCTTTTATCTCTGGAGATTAAAAAAAGAGTTACCTATACTGCTTCATATTTACAATATTTCTCAAAGACCACTTAGGTAATTAACACATGTGAAAATAATGAATAGGATAGAATAATTTTTAAATGATAAAAATTTAAAAAAAATTCTCCTTTTAAAATTAAGTCCATAAGGTAGACTACTTTACAAAATTACTATTAAAATAGGTATAACATAATAAAATTCACTGAGGAGACTATTTAAATTTATTTAAGCAGATTTAGAAGTTGGAGGAAAACTTCCTGAGTTTTTGTTTATGCTTCTTTGAAGGAAGATGATACACAACTTTAAACATTCCATGTCTTTTATTCCTCTCTGAAAGATATTTATGTTGTTATGTTGTCTAGCTGACCCTTTTGTGGATTTAGAAGGCAGGTAATTCCAGGGGAGAAGACTGTCCATTCTTCTCCCATGAAGCAGCTGGTGGATTCGAACAGAGTGCCTTAAGTAGTGCAGCACAACTTCTTGCCACTAGGCCACCAGTGCTCCCTAAAGATACATTGAATATTCATGGACTTGTTGCACTTTGGATTTGCTTTTGGGGGTTTTGTTTGCTTTGTTTTTTTATATCATTCCCTCCCTCCACTCACCAAATTTTTTGATATCATGATTCTCCTCTGCCTCCTTCCCCTCAGACCCCCTTCCCCTTTCACTTCCCTCTTTATAAATCCATATAGATCTCACTGGTTATCATTTTATTTTTACAATAATGGTCTTATATAATATTTGTTCTTAAGCACCTGAAGTAGTTCACAAGGCATAATAACTCTCTAGCCCATGTTATATAGTATTTTTCAAAATAGTTTTTTACTAATGCCTCCATTGTGTGAATGCACCAGTTTCTCAATCCAATTGTTTGCTGATAGACATTTGGACTGTTTTCATGTTGTTGCTATTGTGAATAACACTACTATGAGCATGAGTGTACAAATCTCTATTTGTATCTCAGTTGTTTTCCTTGGGATATATTTCTAGCAGAAGTATAGCTGGGTCATGTGGAATTTTTACTTTTAGCTTTCTGAGGACATGCCATACTGTTTTCCAGAGTGGTTGTACTATTTTACAATCCCATCAACAATGTATGAGAGTTCCAAACTCTCCACATCATCTCTAATATTTATTGTTTACTGTCGTGTTAAACTTTGCCACTGGGACTGGGATGAGATGGTATCTGGTTATAGTTTTGATTTGCATTTCTCTTATTGCCAGTAATTTTGAACATTTCTTCAAAGGTCTGTTGCCCATGTGAATGTCTTCCTCTGTGAAAGGTCTTTTAATGTCTTTTGCTTATTTTGTAATTGGTCTGTCAGACTTTTTCTTGTGGAGACTCTAGTATAAATTTTAGTATGAGGTCCTTTTCTGAGATGTCACTGTCAAATGTTTTGCCCCCCTCAGTTGTTTTTTGTTTTTTTTCCCCTGCCCTATGACTCAAGGGCATTAAACAACAACAACAACAATGCCATTTAATTATTAGGGTGGTTTTGTTTTGTTTTGTTTTTTACATCATAAGATTCTAATTACTTTTTCTTTTTTGATTCCTTAAATTAAAGATCCAGTGACATTATAGGTTAAGCTGTTGGTTGCTCTGCATGATAAAGATAAAAGAATCTGCTCAGGTAAAGATTTAGTCTGTTCTCTAGGATGTCTATGAGGCGAAACCTATTTGATGATAGTACCTTTATTCCTAAAGTTATCACGTTATAAACATCTGCCTTTAAGTGTTTGGATGACGTATTTTCAACTACTTTTTTCAGTTAATCAAAGTAAAATGAATAATTCTACTTGTTTTCAGTTACAAAAGGAGATTTTTTTTTTAATTAACTAGTTACACAGGGCCAAATAATAGTCCCTATTTTGGAAGCAGGAGTAGCATCCACTTCCTAAACAATACACCTCTAGAAATTCTATATACTTTAAGAAATGATGATAGTTATAGAAAGGCTTCAGATCTTCTGTTTATAGGGTCACTATGGGTCTTGTTCACTCGACAACAATCAACAAAAGCAACAACAACATCTATAAAAATACTGTAATATTGTGCCCCTTTGGTGGCATAGTTTACAGTGAGTTGCAGATCAGTTTGAATCTACTATGGATTCAAATGACTCTGTGGGACAAAGATGGACAATCTTTCCCTTGCAATTTACAGCCTCTGAAAACCTGCAAGAGTGTCAGCGTTCAGTTTCAACTCCACAGCAATGAGATGAATATCTCCAAAGTAGATAGTATATCACAAGTTAACATTCCAGTTTTCCTTGAAAAATTATTGCATTATTATTATTCTTTATTAATAGAAAAAGTATTTGTTTCATAGAACCTCAAAAAGGTTTGTTATTCCAGGATAATGGTATGGATCAAAGTTAGACACTTAGGACTCAGATTAGTTTAGTGGAACCACTTTGGAGTGTATTGTATTGTTGTTGTTGTATACTGTAGAATCAGAACTGGAAAGCTAGTTTACATTTCAAATATTTTTTTTTCTAATTAAGTCAATTTATATGGAATAAAATTCTGAATATAAAAAATTCTCATAGCTTTCTAATGCATTACTAAATAACTTTTTCTATTTTTCTTTTATCAAGAATTATTTTTATCATTATTATAATTTTCAATTTTTTAAAGTAGATTTCTATGTATGAATACATATCCAAAGACCAGTACTCTACAAGTGAAATTACTACAAAAAAATACAGTTAGGTCAGAAATACGTTAGAAGGACTTAAAATTTCTTTAACGAGTCAGAAATATCTTAGAAAATTGCAAACTATAGCACATAAATAATCAAAGCCAAGGCATGAATTTAAAATAGAACATCTTACTATATACACAGCTGATTAATTACCTACTCAAACTCTACCCTCACTATTACTGTAAAACCTTTGGTCTTTAAAGTATTTGATCAATTTAATATATGTATTTATATATGTCTTTGTAAAACTATTAGTTAAATTCAAATGCAAACTATGATAATTTAGAACAGAAAATGTAGGTTGCAAAGTAATTGTAACCTAAATTATTGATCAGTTAATTTACCAGCAACATTAAATTTAAGAAATTTGCCCCCACAATCCCATGATAGATGGTCAGAGGCAGAATTGGATATACCTGTTCCCATGAGATAAGAATTGGCCGATAATGAAGTGTGGCTTGGAGAGAAGATGTAAACACCAGTGCCCAGGCAGAAATGTGAGAATCAGACCACAGTATGGTTCTTCTTGGCTGTTTATTTCCCAAGAGGCTTTAGCAGTTGTCTTCTGAAAGTGAAGATGTGAGAAACATATACGTTCATGCTAATAGGACTAAAAGAAAGAATTACTGAAAAAATTGTGGTTTTCTTTCTTCCTTTTTTTAATAAAAGGAGATGAGCGAAAAGATAATTTAAAGATACATTGCCACAACAAACACAAAATATGCATTAAAACAACAAAAAAGAAAACACTGTCACCATTACCTTCTCCAGATTCAAATACTGAGATTCAAAACATAAACTATGTACAATACACAAAACTTTTGGTCTTTATGTATAAAATATAATGAAAGTTCCTGTCATTTTCTCTCAACTAATAAACACAATTTACACACATGTTGGTAGGCAATTATTTCTCCATTTTTCTGAAGGCAATTTAAAAACGAAAAGATCTAAATATCTACTAAAGTGAAAGATACTTGATCCTCGAATTCTGTGGAATACATACAAATTCAGTTATTTTATCCTTTGAAACATTTCCCCGGTAATGCCATCATTTCACAGTTAGTTTTCATTTTATTAAAACTTCACATAAAGCATAGTCTCAACCTGAACTTCAAGCTTTCATGTTTTGTTGATTTAATTTTCCTCCAGGTTGTATTTAAATATGAGGAGTATGCTGTCAACCCAAAGGCAGGTGTTTATAATCTACCAGTTGAGGGAGAAAGATAAGCAATCTCTCCACTTGTTATTTATACCCTCTGAAAGCCCACTGACGGGTTATCTCTGTATCAGTTCCAACTAAACTAGCATATAACATACACACATATAAGACCAGAAATGAAACACATTTGCTTCCTCATCAGTAGTTTGATGCTTCATATCCCATTGTGTAATGGGTGAAATAAAGATAATGCATTTAAAACAAAAGGCTTAAACATACTGGGAAAATATTGAATAATTTTGTTGAAATAGTTATATCCTTTTGATACAGTCCTTTATATTTTTTCTATTTTCTTTTTTGTAAGTCAGGTCATTGGGAACACCTCTTCAGCCTATGGTGTGTAGAATATGAATTATCGGTGGGACACCCAGCCTGCAGCAGAGTTTCTGTTGACCTAGGAGAAGCCTAGGATAGTCTGCCTGGCTAGAGATGGTGTCTTTGACAGTTTAGTTAATGAGTCAGTTAAGGTACTCAGTCAGAGATGCCTAGAGTAAAGAGATAATCACTGCTGATCTGGCATGTCCACATATAGGCATATGTGAATGGATATTGTGTCAAGTAGATGTTACTAGTAAGAGGCCAGTTACAAGAAGTCCCATCCCTAACGTGGGAGCTGATTGCATACTAGAAGTGGTACAGTCTGCAGACTGTGGGTTAAATGCTCTGAAGAGAACATGAGCATGTTTTGAGGTAAAGCTGGATCTTGAAGGATGGAAATTGGACCACTAATTGGTGATTAATAGGAGATGGGGAATACAGGAGGACAAGGGATATAATTGAATCTTTTCAGCAGTGTGGATACCACAACCACCTAAGTTGTCACACTAAGAGGATAGAATGAACTGAAGAACAAATTCAAGCAATGAGTTGCAATATTTAAGAATTCTATGGACAAATTATGGAATACTTTAGGAAGTATCTGAAGAATATTTAATATGCAGAATAATTGAACCATAAAGAATTAGTTGACAGTGAACCATTTCAGGAAGTAGCATATGATAAAGAACTAATGATAATGAAGAAATTCAAGTGGCTAAAAAGCATTGGAAAAAATGAGACCCAAGGAATGAATGCAATGCCAGTTATAGCGTTTCAACAAACAGCTGGAGTCCTGGACTAAACTAGTCTCTGACAAGGAAATGGGAAACCAACCACATGGTCAAGTGATTGTTACATAGGATCCAAAAAAATACATAATTTCACAAAAAATATGTTTAGAGTAAAGTAAAATCTTGTTGATGATTACTTAAAAAAAGAACTGTTGGGGACTCTGGTGGCCTAGTGGCAAGAAGCTGCACTGCAATCCCAGAGGTGCAAGGTTCAAATCCACCCGATGCTCTGCTAGAGAAGGAGGGACAATATTTTCCTGTACCAGTAATATCTGATTTGACAGAATATTCACCAAAAAATAATGAAATAAAATTTTAAAAAATATAATAGTACATTCACAAGGAAGTGCAGAAATGTAAAAGTATTTCAGAAGAGACAGTGGTAAGGGAAATATCACTGCTAATGTCAGATAAATTTTGACTAAAAGTCGAAAATGTTAGAAAGATGTTTGCTTGTGTTTTATTGACTATGGAATGATTTTTGGCTATGTGAACCGGGACAAATTATTACTAGCATGAAGAAGACTTGGAGTATAAGAACATTTAATTTTCTTTTGTGAAAACTGTACATAGACCAAAAAACACTTTTCTGAAGAGAACAATGCAAAGTTTAAAATCAGAAATTTTATATCAGAATTATAAAACTTACATAAAAAATACATCTCCAAATTTATTCCACTTATATGCTTAGGAAGTAATGGTTGTTGGGTTTTTTTTTTTTTTTGGTTTTTTTTTTAGAGTCCTATTCTGATTGGAGGAAGACCTAGCAACACATTGGAGCTAACACCTGTGCTTGCAGAAAATGAAGACTTGAAACACTTCCTGTGAAAGACCAAAAACTACAATCTTCAAAATGAATAATATTTAAACATCTAAACAAAATTCTCATCCAGAGGCAACATAATGATTGATGAAAAAAGATTGAAAAATTATTTCATTTTACTTGGATTCACAATCAATACCGATGACAACAATAGACAAGCAATCAAAATATGTGTCACAGTAGGAAAATCTGTCAAGGACTTCTCTGAAGTGCTAACGAGCAAGGATATCAGATTAATAACTAAGGTGTACCTCATTCAAGCGATGATATTTCCAGCTGCTCCTCATATATCTAAAAATTGAACAATAAATAAGGATGACAGAAGAAGAATGGATGTTTAAAATTGTGGTGTTGGAGAAGAATACTGAATATCCTATGGACTGCCAAAAGAACAAATATATCTTGGAAAAAGTGCATCCAGAGTGCTTTTTTAGAGACAAAGTGGTTGAAACTTAATCTCATATACTTTAAGCATGTTCAGGAAAGATTAGTCCTTGGAAAAAACATGATGCTGGGAAAGGTGGAGGCTTAGAACAAGGGAAGACCCTCAATAACATGGATTGGCACAGTGATTATAACAAAGGAATGAATTCAAATATGTAAGAGATTGCAGAGATGTTAGAGAATAATGCAAGGTTTGGATCTGTTGTTAATAGGGTCACCATGAATCACAGTGTATTTGTTGGCACCTAACAACAAAAATGACAGTGGCAAAAATAAAATATTTAGGAATATATATATATATATACACACACATACAAAGAAGAGTGACCCAACACAACAGAATGTGGAAACTACAGAACAATATCATTTATTTCACATGCAAGCAAGATTCTACTGAAGATTATCCAAAAACGACTGGAACAACACATCAGCAGAGAACTGCCAGAAGTCCAGGATGGGTTTAGAAGGGGTCGGGGTACTAGGGATATTGTAGCTGATGTTAGATGAATCTTAGCTGAAAGCAGGAAATACCGGAAGAATGTCTATCTGTGTTTCATAAACTATGCAAAGGCGTTTGACCGTGTGGATCATAACAAACTGTGGCTGACTCTGAGAAGAATGGGAATCCCAGAACATTTAATCGTGCTAATGCGAAACCTATACTTGGACCAAGAG
>NW_006399817.1:1263324-1269477 GCF_000299155.1 Elephantulus edwardii | reverse complement strand
GGTCCTTGGAGAGGGACATCATGCTTGGGAGGGTGGAGGGATGGCGCAGGAGAGGAAGGCCCTCTATGAGGTGGATTGATTCAGTGACTGGGATAATTGTTATGGGAGTGTCAGAGACAGTGTGATTGGCACAGGACAGAGCGGAGTTTAGGGCTGTTGTACATAGGGTTGCTAAGAGTCGCAGGCAACTCGACGGCACATAACAACAACAACAACATGCGGGACAGATCATTTGGGAGGCTGATCTTTATGAGGAGGAATGTAGGATCAGGATTGGAGGAGGACTCATCAACAACCTGTGTTATGCAGAAGACTACATCCTTGCTCACCAAAATTGATGATGACTTGCAGAGAGTCAAGGACTGCAGTCTTCAATATGGACTGAAGTTAAGCATCAAGAAGACAAATATTCTTATCACAGGGACAATTGGTAGCACTAAGACAGATTGAGAATAGACTGAGATTGTTAACAATTTCAACTTGCTCCGTTGGCTCTACTATTAACACTCTGGGCACCAGCAGTCAAGAAATCAAAAGACAAATTACTCTGGAGAAAGATGCTGTCAGGGACCTCTCCAAAGTGTTAAAGAGCGATGATATCAGTCTGGAGACTAGGGTGTGCCTCATTTAGGCTGTGGTCTTTGCAATTACTTGCTATAAATTAGAGAGCTGAACAATGAGGACCGAAGAATTGCTGCCTTTAAATTTTGGGGCTGGAGAAGACTTTTCAATATAACATGGACTGCCAAGAGAACAAACAGGTCTGTCTTTGAGAGGGTGATACTAGGCTGGTCCATGAACACACTATTTTGAAGCTCCATCTCACATAATTTAGGCATGTAGCCAAAAGGAACCAGTCCCTGGAGAAGGACATCATGCTTGGAAGGGTGGAGGGATAGAGCAGGAGAGGAAGACCTTTGAAGAAATGAACTGATTCAGAGACAGGGGTAATTGAGATAGGTGTGTCAGAGACAATGAGATTGGCACAGGACAGAGCAGGGTTTAGAGCTTTTTTTACATAGGGTCGCTATGAGTCGAAGGTGACTCAATGGCAAGTAACAACAACAAGATGGTTTACATACAAAATTTGTGTACATTATGTATCATTCATATACATTGTATTTCACACTTTCCCTCACTCACATTGTTTTTTATACCATTCCCACACATTGTTTTATAAAATCAATCACCATTGATATATATCCACTACTACCCTGTCTTTTCACCATTGAGCTATGCCCAGTATTAACCACATCACTTTTCTTATTCTTTCTCCTTGTCTTTTCACAAATCAAACTCTGCAACTCCATGATTTTACCCTCTTCCTACCCTCTCCACCTTTCTCCACTCCTTCTTTTTTGGACTTCTATGTAAACCTTATTAGTTATCCTTGTATTTTTACAATAATAGACTTATGCAGTATTTGTCCCTATGAGGCTGAGTTAGTTTATTCAGCATAATGCTCTCCAGCCTTCCCTATGTTATACAGTATTTATCAAAATCATTGCTCCTGAGTGTTACATAGTATTCCATTGTGTGTATGTACCACAATTTTTCAATCCGTTCATTTTTGATGGACATTTGAGTTAGGACCTCTACAAGATAAAGATTGATAAACTGATTACAAGATTGCAAAAAAAACAAACAAACAAAACCCAAAAACATGAAAAGACTTTTCTCAGAGGAAGACATTCAGATGACCAATGGACGCATAAAGACATGCTTAAAATCACTGGCAATAAGAGAGATGCAAATCAAATCACAATGACATAGTATCTCATTCCAGCAGCAGTGACAAAGTTTAACAGGAATACAAGCAATAAATGTTGAATAGGGTGTTGAGAGACTGGAACTTTTATATCTTGTTAGTAGGATCATGAATCAATACAGCGACTTTGGAAGTCAGTTTGATGTTTCTTCAAATAGCTGATCATAGAAATTCCATGTGACTCAGTTATTCCACAGCTAGGAATAAATTCCAAGGAAAATAGCACTAAGACAGAAACAGACATTTGTATACCGAAGTTCATAGTGGTATTATTCAAAATCGCAAGAAAATGGAAACAAGCCAATTTTTTTCTTTTTATAAGATCTCATTGAGGTTTCTGTTTTCTATTTCACTTTTTCTCTGTCAATCTCCTGTATTCTGCTTTTCTGTTACCACCATGTTGAAAAATTATTGTAATATTAATTTTATATTCCATTTTAATTTTCTACGCACTTCTGCTCTTTCTAGCACTGTGTTGATTGAACTCTCAATGTTTTGTAATGGTATTTTTTAAAATGCTTGTACCTCTTGATTTATGGTTTTAACTCTCTTTTTTACCATGTGTAGCTCCTCCAGTACCAGTTCTTGGTTTTGTCTGTTTTTCATCCTTTGAGATATTCACTGAATCTGTACTAATACATCAGTTTGGTGTTTTTGTTTTTGGGGTTTTTTTTTATGAAGACTTGTTTTGATTTTTCATGTTTGATTCTGCCTGTTCCTTGGGATTGTGAAAAACTCTTCTAGATGTACTAGAGACAATTTCTGTTGTTTCAATGTGTATGTGGTTGTCAGTTCTTTACATTTATGATACTAGTGGTAAAGTCACACATTCTAAGTTTTGCACATTATTTAGTTTCCCAATGTCAAATTTTAATGATGGTTGTCTGTAGATGGTTCTTTTTCCCATTTCCTGTACCATGCTTTTCATCCAATTGTCCTTATGGGGCAGAAAATTGGGATCTTTCTTTTCTCAGCTAAGATGAGCTGGCTTCTCCATCCTTTCTTTTAGTTTTATGTGACTGGGAAGCTTCTCTTAGGAGTTAGAAATATTGGCTATTTCCCCCTAAGCCAAAAGATGTTATTGGGAAGCTGGTAAAGTTCCAGGAATGCTGTCCAGGACACTTTTCTCCCCAGTCTCTGTGGTAAGGCGCACCTGTCCTTTCTTGTGACTGAATGGACAGAGTTGTTACTCTCTGAGCAGATAAAGCCTCTGGGCAGCTGAGAAAGTTCCAAGAATGCTGTCAGGTTCCCTTCCTCCCAATTCTTGGTGGCCTGTAGGTGCCTCACATATAAGGTGGCCCACAGTGCACTTTGAAGTAGACAGTGGTAGCATCACTATTCTTATTTCCACAGTGTGCAGTGCTAAAATAAAATATTTCCAAAGAGAAGTGGTTTTGTGTGTTTTTTTTGTTTGTTTGTTTGTTTTAGCAATTTAGTTGGTTTCCCCCTTTGCTTAGATAGAAAATAATCAGATATGGGATTATACACTCTTTCATGGGCTTTGGTCAAAGATCAGGCTGAATCAAGAACTTGGAAGCAAAATAAATGCATAATGGTGAAAAGGGAATATTAGAAAAGATATAGAGATATATTTCTCTAAATAAGTCATTCCTGGGAAAGTAGAGTCAGAAAAGAGAGGAAACTTTCACAATAGTGACTCCTGGGATTAAGCACAATGTTGATTGAAAAGATGGCAGAGAATCAGGCAAGGTCTTGATGTGTAGAAGAGAGTTTCACTATGAGTCATATTCAGATTCTTATTGTTGTTATGTGCCATTGAGTCACTTGGAACTCATAGCGACCCTATCTATGTACAACAGCCCTATACCCTGCTCTGTCATGTGGCAATCTCACTCTCTCCAACACACATACCCTGATTTCCTCACTCACTGAATCAATCCACCACACAGAGGGTGTTCTTCTCATGTGCTGTCCCTTCACCCTCCCAAGCATGACACCCATCTTCAACCCTCTTCAGAATGAACCTGTTTGTTTTCTTAGCAGTCCATAATACAAAAATCTTCTCCAACACCACAGCTCAAAGTAATCAATTCTCCTTCTGTCCTTCTTAGTCATTGTCCAGCTCTCTGATGCATAGCAATTGATTGCAAAGACGATGGCCTGTATCAGGCACACCTTAGTCTCCAGAGTGACACCATTGCTCTTCAGTACTTTGGAGCAGTCTCTAACAGCCGACTTTTCCATTGCAATACATCATTTTTTTCCCGGTTACTGGTGCTAAGAGTGTTGACTGTGAAGCCAAGCAACCTAAAGCTGTTAATAATCTCTTCATGATCCATCCTGATGCTGCTAATTGTCCTAGTGGTGAGAATCTTTGTCTTCTTGATATTGAGCCTCAATCCACATTGAAGGCAAGTGTTTCAAGTCCTCCTTAGTTTTAGCAAGTAGGGTGGTGTCGTTTGCATAATGCAGATTGCTGATGAGTCTACCTCCAATCCTGATGTCACATTTCTCCTCATAGAGCCCAGCCTCCTGGATAATCTGTTCCACATATAGATTGAAAAGATATGGAGATAGGACACATTTTTTACATACACCCTTCCCAATTTTGAACAATACAGTGTTTCTTTGCTCTGTTCTGACAACTGCCTCCTAGCCCAACTATAGGTTTTGCATAAACACAATCAAGTGTTCTGGAATTCCCATTCTTCTGAGAATCAGCCACAGTTTTTTGTGATCCACACAGTCAAATTCCTTTCCATAGTCAATGAAACGCAGATAGACATTCCTCTGGTATTCTCTGCTCAGCCAAGATCCATATGACATTAGCTATAATATCCCTAGTGCTATGGCCTCTTCCTAATCCAGCCTGCACTTCAGGCAATTCTCTGTTGATGTGCTGTTTTCAGTCGGTTTTGGATAATTTTCAGCAGAATTTTGATTGCATGTGATATCAATGTTATTGTTTGATAATTTCCACACTGTGTCAGATCACTTTTCTTTGGAATGGGAACAAATATAGATCTCTTCCAGTTAGTTGGCCAGGTGATTGTCCTCCAGGTTTCTTGGCACAACTTGGTTAGCACGTTCAGGGCAGCATCTGTTAGCTGAACTATGTCAATTGGTATACCATCTATTCCTGGGGCCTTATTTTTTGCCAGTTCTTTCAGAGCAGCTTGAACTTCTTCATTCATCACCATAGGCTCTTTCTCATGCATTGTTTCATGACATTCTTCTGTGTCCACCAATTCCTTTTGGTACAATGACTCTGTATACTCTTCCTGTCATCTTTTAATGCTTCCTGGATTACTTCATGTTCTGCCCAAAGCATTCTTATGTATTGCAACTCAAGGTTTGAATTTGTTCTTTAGTTCCTTCATCTTAATAAATGCTAAGCTAGTTTGACCCTTTTGATTTTCTGACTCCAGCTCCTTGCACATTTCATTGTAAATTATGGTAATAAAAAATTAAAATATATTTTAAGTATTTAAGTCTAAAGTATAACAGAAAAAAAAACCCAACAAACAAACAAAAACCCAAAAACAAAATTTGTCAAAACCTACCATAGCTGATCCTTCAGTGAGATTTCAGAGACAATAAATTATACAGGAGGATAATTCACGTCCTTCTCCCATGAAGCACCTGGTTGATTTGAACTGCAGGCTTTTGGAGTTTTATTAACATTCTGCATTATAAAAATAATACAAACTTGCTTGCAGAAAGTGAGAAGGACTTCAGGTGTCGTCCATTTGAGGGCTGGACAATGAATAAGGAGGACAGAAGAAGAATCTAAGCTTTTTGAGTTGGGGTGTTTCAGAAAAGTACTGAATATTTCATGAACTGCCAAAATAACAGATATATTTTTGAGAAAGTCCAGGCAGAGTACTGCTTAGGGGCAAGGATGAAGCAGCTTTATCTCCCATACATTAGCCATGTTGTTAGGAGAGGTTATTCCCTGGAAAGGGCCATCATGCTTGGAGAGGTAGAGGGTCAGATCAGCCAGAGTGGAAGACCTTAAACAAAATGGATTGATACAATCACTGCACCAACGGGCTTGAGGATGTTAGATAATGAGGATGGCACCTAATAGGACAGGATCAGATTTGTTGTCCATAGCATCACTATAATTCATATGCAATCTGAAAACTTGTCAGCACCTAACAATAGCAACTATAGTTATTATATACACATTGTTGTGTGCTATCAAGCCAGAACCAATAAATAGCTGATGCTCTGGCTAATTTTCAAAGACAAATGATCAAATGGGAAGAGATTATCCATCCTTCTCCTGTGGATGAGTTGGTCAATTCAAATCATGTGCCTTTAGGAGTAAAATGTAGCATCTTACCACTAGGCCAACAGAGCTTATGTATAGATTAGAGAGATGATAGATAGATAGATAGATAGATAGATAGATAGATAGA
>NW_006399817.1:1261314-1263224 GCF_000299155.1 Elephantulus edwardii | reverse complement strand
TTGCAAAAATAATGTAAGATCGGCAGTTTTGTAACAGTTTATTTTTATTTTTTTCTTTTGAAAAATGGCTAAAATTGTAGGAGTTTGTGGTATAAAATCTTCAATGTTACCTATGAAATTTGTTTGAAAGACACCTAGAAAATCCTCAGGGATAATAGTACATTAATAAAATACTGTAGGAATGAAGGATAAATAAGTATTTATAAATATTTATTCTTAACACATATTATAAATCCAGGTAAAATATATTCAGATATCATCTTTGATTTTGAGACTATTTTATCAGATCATGCTCTCTGATACTATCGTATGATAATTTGATAGTTTTCCAGATAATCTTGAAGGCAGAACGCGAAATTAGACCTTTTTAAGGAGTAATTACATGAAATAAAATCTAAAGATTAACTTGCCTTTTGTTATTGTCAATATGTAATCTTATCTTGAATGAATGAAGTTTGTTTTACTTTTGACTGTCTCCTTGTTGAATGGTTCATATTTATTACTTAGCAAAAAATCTTGCACATTAATTTTATAAGTTTGTTATTGTTATTAGTAGGTGGCATCAACTTGAGAACAACTCATAGTGACCTTCTGAACAACAGACCTAAACCCTGTCCTATCCTGTGCATCTTCATCATCTCTGAAACCCTTGACTTCATTGCTGCAATCACTGTATCAATTTATCTCATTGATAATCGTGTTCTCTTTTATCGACTCTTCCACCTTTCCAAGCCTGTGTCAACCCCTTTCCAAAGAATAGCCTTTCCTAGCCACATACCACAGGATGAGAGATGAAGCTTCACCATCATTGACTCCAATGAACACTTTGCCAATGAACATCTTTGTAAGATGTATCTGTTTGATTTTTTTGACAGACCATAAGATATTCAATACTGAATCTGAACTGATAGACAAAAATGATACTGTCTATGATGATTGAAGTTATATTTAGTAATTATGTAATAATGTAATTTAAAAGTTAGGTGGTGGTGTAGTCATGATCTGATCTAGTCATCCTCCATTTTCATATAATACTGATTTCCACATAACAATCTGATTTTGAAATAGAGTTATTTAAATGTATGAGGAATATGTTTGTATGTGAGTGTGCATGTGTGTGTGTGTAACAGAAATGTAACTCTTAGAAATAACTGAAATTCTACTTCAAAGACTTGGCATCCTTCATAATTAAACGATTAACAAGGTGAGTAAACAAAGGGATAACAAAGTGGCTGAAGCAACAGCAAAACACCAGCAAAAGAATTAAAGAGATCCAATAGGGACTTTAAAAAATAGGGTAACAGTGGGTATAAATCAACAGTGATTGATTTTATAAAACACAAACTATGAGAAAGATCTTATGCACATCTATGTTTATTGCTGCACTGTTCACAGTAGCACAGAGATGGAAGCAACCCAAGTACCCATCAAGAAATGAATGAATAGAGGAGCTGTGGTATGTTCACCCAAATGGAATATTATGTACCACTAAAAACAAGGAACTCATATAATATTATACAAAATGGGAGCCCCTGGAGGACATTATTCTTTGTGAAATATCTCAGTCACAAAAGGACAAAAGTTGCATAATGCCACTGTTCTAAAACAGGACTGACATGGCACTTGAGTGGAAACTATGGAAAGAGGTGATAAATAATGACCACTGTATTGAAACAGATGAGGGAAAGAAATGTTTAAAAGTAATATATGATTTGTTATTATTTGTATGACAACAGTCCAAAATAAGAGAAGTATAGCAAAGTGAGCTGGGAGATGGTAGCTAAGAAACTGTACAGCAATGAAAGAATCTTTCTAAAGAGAAAAGCAAACAGGGAGGAGTGAAGGGAGAAAAATATGCAACCATGAATGAATGGAAATCTAAGTTTTCTGTAAACTTTCATTAAAATATC
>NW_006399817.1:1259367-1260838 GCF_000299155.1 Elephantulus edwardii | reverse complement strand
ATTCCTGTTGTATACTGTTGAATCAAATCTGACTGGCCTGGCACTGGTGAAAATTGTCCCTCCTTCTCCAGCATAGCATCTGGTGTATTCGAACTGTGCACCTTTGGGATTAGAGTGCAGCTTCTTGCCACTAGACCAGCAGAGCTCCATAATTTTGTCTGCAAATCAATTTAAAAGAAAATGAAAAATAGTCTAAAAAAATAATAAAAGATTTGCCCTTGAGAGAGGTATGGACTTGGATGAGCTTGTTCTCAGATGACACCCTCTGTAACTACAAACCTAAGAGATCCACTTTCACATAATATAGTGAGTAAATTCTTAATCTTCAAAGGAGATTTATAGTAGTAGAGAATTTATAGTGAGCAGCATATTTTTGTAATTTCTTAATGAAAATGTGATTAAAGAGTTTGATGGAGCTTCCCGATTAAAACAAGCTTGGAAACAGGAGTGGCATCCACTTCTGAAATTGCTTGCCTCTAAAAACCCTATGAACTTGGAGAAACGATGAAAGGTATACAAGTGTTCAGGTCTTTCATTCATAATAGGGTCGTTATGAGTCTTCTACGACTCGATGACACTTAGCAACAACAACAACAAACTAGAATAATTAAAATTTGAAAATTAAGGTGAGCGTTGGTAGCCTAGAGGCAAGAAGCTGCACTGCAATCCCAGAGGTTCGGGGTTCAAATCCACCAGATGCTCTGCTGGGGAAGGAAGGACAATCTCTTCCTGTACCAGTCAGATCTGATTTGACAGTACACACCCAAAAAATAATAAAAAAAAATTTGAAGGTCAAAAACAATTTTTCTTAAGCCTCCAAATGTTTCATAGGGAAAAATAAAAAGGAAACAGAAAATTATATATAATAGAGTAACTAAATTATCTATATTTAGATGTATCTATAGTGATCTCTGGTGGGTTAGTTAGAGATTCCTATTTGTACTTTAGGCAGGTAAAAGTTTATGTAAAGTATATTCAGTATTTAAGAGTATATTTTTATTCCTAAGTGTGATCATCCTCATTGCCAATGTCAGATGAATCTTAGATAAAACAAAGAGTACCAGAGAAATGTCTATCTGGGTTTCATTGATTATGCAAAGACATTTGACTGTGTGGATCATAATAAATTGTAGCTAATCTTGAGAAAAATAGGAATTCCAAAACACTTGATTGTGCTCAGTGCAAAACTTATACTTGGACCAGGAACCAAACCTTCCTCCAGAGTAAGGAAACACTGCGTGGTTCAAAATCAGGAGGTGCGTCCTGTCTTCGTACTTTTTCAACCTGTATGCGGGACAGGTTGCGACTAAATATTGCGACTAAACTTCAGAGACACTGATCCCAAAATAAGGAACTATCATCAGCTGATGTGTTTGAAATCACAGAAGCCATGGAAGCTTCATATATAAGTTATTAGATGGAGGGCTGGTGAAAGGGAGATAGATGTGAAGGGAGGGGGTAGAAGTGGATG
>NW_006399817.1:1225937-1248626 GCF_000299155.1 Elephantulus edwardii | reverse complement strand
CTATATTAAAGTATGCAATATATACAATTGCTATCTAGCTTTATTTTGAAACAGGAAAAATGTAAAATCATGTCAACTAGAATCTAATTTTTTTATTTTATACTTTTTTATTATTGTTATTTACAGTTTCCAACCTTAGATTCTAAATTAGTAATTTTTCTTTTAGCTGTAGCTTGTTAACTGCTTAAGTTACCCAGCTAAAATTAATCCTGCATTGATCTATGAAATGTTCTTACAATTTCACATCATAGACAATTGATTTACACACTGTGTTAGAGCAAATAGAAAAAAAAAATACTAGTCCCAGTGCACCATCTCTTTGTGGGGATCTCCAGTGTCACATGATCATCAGCTCCTCTGATGAGGTTGCACTAACAGTCAGTCTTACTTTTCAACATAGCTCCTATTCTCAGAGCAGAGATAAAAGGCCAGCTGAGCTGTGAGTCCTCATTGTATTCCCTACCAAGATTTTGTCTACCTGGTTAACTCCCTGGACGCAGATAAAGGTAGTATGAGCCAGTTATGCTAGTGAGGAAAGAAAGTTAAAGTAGAATTTGGTATCATTAACCTATGTACAAAGTTAGGATTTTGTTTTTTTGAAAGGATTGATCTTAGAGTACTTGCTAATTTAAATATTAACTGTTCTAGAGAAGGAGATGAGGACAGATCAGAATGCGAATCCAGAATATACGTTTTTAAAATCTCGAGATAATTGAGGGAATATTTAATTTCTTTTAACATTTAATGTACTTTATTTTCCTACTTATGGGTGTTATTTAACTGATCATTTTATAGAAAATAAAATTATCTTATGAAGTTGACTATAGCCAGAAGAAACTTACTCTTGGGTAATTTTCAAGAGATAAGGTAAATGATAGATGGAAATTGGTGTAACACAATTGCAAGTTGGAGAGTTTGTCAGTTTGGAGAGTGTGTGTGTGTGTGTGTGTATTTGTGTGTACTCATATATGTACATATTCATGTACATGTGTTCTTCCAAAAATTATTAATTTTATTCAAAGCCAGAATATGGTAGAGATTTGTATAGGTTGTGAGTGATCTTATACGAGTTTTCAAGAGAAAGTGTAAATTTGTACTTTGATGTGAGTATGAAATTTACAAATTTTTACATTTGGCCAAGAATTTAATTCTTTCAAATTACTTTGTAATTAAGTGTGTGTGTGAGTGTGTGTGTGTGTGTGTGTGTGTGTGTGTGTGTGTGTGTGTAAGTCCAGGAAGAGTACACCACCTCTCTTCTAAGGCAACACAAAGAAAACATTTTTAAAAATAACTCTTTCTAATGTATCTAGAGAAATGGTTATTTTTATTTACCCTTTTGAAACTATCATACTTAAGACTCATTTATATATATGCTTTTCTTTATAACAAATTTTCCCCATTTTGCAACTGAACTAATTATGTTTTTTTTAATTTGCATTTTTGCTGTGTTTCTTTCCTACAGTTCTCAAAAATGAGTGAAGGAGAGGCATGCTCAGATCTGGAATTAACTAATTCACGAAAACATAGTGACAAAACAAATACAACTCCAAAAAGAATAGGTAATTTTTCTTATGTTTCCTTGTATATTTGTCATTATATGTCAAGTAACAAAAGTAAATATAAAATTGTTACAGTTGTACTCACATGTGTTTAATATTATATACTTAGATCTTTAAATGTATTTATATATGTATTTATACATGATACCAATGATATATGTAATCAAAGTTAGTAGTTCTCTAAATGTAAGCTGCAAAATAAATTCTAATTTTTGCCCTAATTCTAAGACCTTTGTCATGCTTGTTCTAGGATCTGCCCCTTTGTTTTATTCAGGATGTCCATGTCACATTATTGCAGCAATCCTGGGAGTAGTATGTTTTCTGCTGCTTCTGGTAATCATCATTTTAGGAAATAAGTGTAAGTATCACCTTCATACAGTTCTTACGGGAATAGTAAGCCAGGTTCTAAAGTTAGACACGATACCTAGGAACTGCTGCTGAATCTTTGAAACTATAAAGTTCTAGAGAAATTAGTGATCATAATGGTTGTGATGGTGCAGAGAAGAAAGATAAGGTGTCTATCATGTTGCTGATGTTCAGTTTTTATGCACACAAAACAGCAAATAGCTGGGACTGTGCAAAAAAATCACTGTTAAATGTAGTATGGACGTCATATGTTGTTGTTGTTATGTGCCGTCGAGTCGCCTGCGACTCATAGCGACCATATTTACAACAACCCTAAACTTCACTCTGTCCTGTGCCAATCGCACTGTCTCTGACACTCCCATCCCAATTATCCCAGTCACTGAATCAATCCACCTCATATGTCATATAGCCTAACTAATTTTAGGTGTAGAAATAAAGGAGATAATATATGACTATAGCTTTGGAAAATCTTTATTTGTCTAGTACATCCACTATTTTACTGCAATATTGTTTAGATCATAAAGGAGAACAAACCAAATATCCTATTAAAATGGTACTCATCAGTTTGATGTCATATATTGGTATTGTAAGGTGTCACCTCTAACTCATAGCAAGTCTATGAGCAATAAATCAAAACCTTTCTCTATCCTATGCCTTCTTCACAGTCTCTGTCATGCTCAGGCCCACTTTTGCAATCACTATATCAAATATCAACACCAATAATGCAAAGATCCTTAACACAGGATCAATAGGCAATTGATACACGTAGAAAAGATTGAAGTTGTCAATTATTTTATTTTACTTGGATCCATAATCAACATTCATTGTAGTAACAGTTTCAAGAGCAAAAAATCATGTAATATTGAATTTCTCAGCTGTCTTTCTGCACAAAGGTAAAGCTTTACATTAAAAAAACCTGCTGTCAAGAATTTATTTAAAGTACTAAAGAGGAAGAATGTCAGTTTAAAGATTAAAGTGCACCTGATCTAAACTGTGATATCATCAATTATATCCTATATATCTGTACATTTTATATATATATATATATAACTTCTTTGCATTATAAAATAACATATTCTTAATGAAAAAAAGCAGAAAAATGGTAAATTTCATATTAAAATAAAGACAAATTCTCTGTGAAAGTTTGTATTTGTCATCAGTAAATCCACCTCATGAGAACCTATGTATAGAAGGTAAAAATCAATAGGAAATGAGAATGGATAAGAATTAATCAAGAGACAGCGCTGAAAAGAATCATCTGAATATAATGTAAAAAAAATAAAATAGCATATTTATATTTTAGGCAAATTAAACTTTCCTGATGAGTGAAAATTTCATTGTATGCTACAAAAATATGGCAAAAATAAATTACTAGTTTGTTCTTCATGTTAAAAATTGTAAATATTGAGGCTTGTCTGGCACTGGCGTATCCAGTAGAATCAGATTGATCTGCTTCTCAAAAACTGAGAGCAGAATAATATATATATTTATATACTTTAGAACGGCAATATATGCCTATTGTGATTACTTATGTGAGGATCAAACAAAATGTCTGAAATGGAAATTTGAATTGTGTATTCATCAATTAGGAAGCTCTGGTGGCCTAGTGGTAAGAAGCTGCACTGCAATCCCAAAAGAAATAACTGTTGGAATCTACCAGCTGCCCCAAGGAAGAAGGATGGGCAATCTCTTCCCTTGTGATTTACTGCCTCTGAAAACTCGTTGGAGGTTCAGCTCTGGGTCGATTCCGACTCGACGGTACACACCAATCAAAAACATTCATCAATTAATTTCATAGGTATTTGACAATGTTGGAAAGAAACGGAAGATCAATATTATAAAGGGCTTTTTAAAACTAAGGAGAGTACAATAAACTGGAAAAGATCATCCAAGAGAATGTTCTTTAGTTTAAATCTACAGACAGAAGTAAGGGGATGATACGTAAGCAATAAAGAAAAAGATGGCCTTCTTAGAAGAGAAGGGGGAATGAGAAAAAATATAGTATCCACAAAAGCAGGATAAAGATAGTCAATGGTTCTAAGTATAATAGCAAGATCAAGTTATATGTCAAAAATGCATTTATTAAAGTTTACTATTATTGGCATATGCTACATTTAATTAATTGAAAGAAACCCTGGTAGTTTAGTGGTAAGGTAGCCTTCCCAATCCAAAAGCACATGGTTCAAATCCACCAGCCGCTCTTGGGAAGAAAGAGGTACAATGCCCTTCCTGTGGCTAACTGCTTTTGAAAACCCACTGCAGAGTCAGACAGGAGTCAGTTCCGACTTGACTGTACACAACGTCAGCAGTTATGCCACTTGAGAATGTGATCAAACTCAGGGAATGACTGGTTGAAATCCAGTTGAAACATTAAAGAGCAGAGGAATAAAATATAGATTTATGTTTTAAATTATTACTAAGCAAAAATCCCATTAAATTTTGAAAACCAGTGTTGATCTCTTAGAAATTTTTAATGTGAAAATGACTTTGTGGAACTCCTTTGTATACAGTTTGGTATTATTTTCTGAAGATGAACTTGGCTCATCAATTTATATTCTAAATTTATATTAAAATTAAATACTTTCTTTAGAATTTATATTCTAAGTAAATATCCAATTATATCACCTACTAATGTATACTAGAACACTATTACAGGAATGTTCATCATTGAAATATTTTTTAATCTAAAAAATTTTTTAAATCTAAATTTTTAAAATCTTTAAATCTAAAAACTTTCCAGATGATTTTTAATGATAAAGTATTTGAATTCTCTCTGTTATATTAATAGATGGGTATTAAAGATTAGTTAAAAAGAAGTGATCTAATGTTGTATGAGATAGCGTGAATGAATCTTAGCAAAATAACATGAAAGGAGGTTAAAAAAAAACTCCAATAGCAAAATGTTTTGTACATCATAATACTATTAAACACAGATTTAAAAACATGTAAATAGAAAACTGTCTTTAAGATTAACAATGTCTATAGCTCCTAAGACAATATATACAGAAAAAGAATTATTAAAATATATTTAATTTAATAGTTATATGACATGTTTCTGAGAAATAGAACAAATTGAAGTGTACTTCATTCAAAACATAAGAATTAACATCTTAGGTGCAATTTTGAGTAACTAACAAATGGAATAAACAAAATAAATTAAAGTTTTGGAGTAGTATTGAGGTTGTTTCATGAGTGAAAGGTTATTATAATGTATTTGGAGCATGCAAGTTTAAGGTTATAGAGAAACAAAACATTTTTAAAGGGGAAAATAAAGGCAGAGATTTGAGAAAAGAGTGTTTTAAAATCACTTGCAAGAGAAAAGAACCATTATGGGGAAATTTGAAAATATGGAAGAGAATTGGAATAAAGAACGTGTTTAGCAAGAAAGCACTTTTGACCTAGTCTTTAGTGAGTTGTGTTATTAACCCAAAGGTCAGGTTTTTCTACAGGCTGTAATGCACCATCTACCTCCAAAGCAGAAGAAGAAGAATGAACTTCTGTGTGATTTACAGCTTTGAAAGCACAATGTATGGGCAATTATGAGTTGATTGCAACTCAGAGAGAGAGAGAAAATTAAAGAGAACAGAGATGTTTAGAAAGGGTGGAAGAAAGGAGGAAATATAAATCCTTAAGAAAGGTTTGGAAGCAGAAGCCGTATTCACTTCCTAAATAACGTGTTTTTAGAAATTATAAATTTAGAGAAATGAGGTAGTTATAGAAAGGCTTCAGGTCTTTTGTTCATAGGGTCGCTATGGTAGTGCTCGACTGGACAGCAATCAACAACATTATTTCATCCTTACTTAATTATTCATAGTATAATTGGAGTTTAATGTTATTGGAAGTGTCAGTCTTGCTCAGTGGGAGTAATCCACCCCCCACCCCCGACCCACCCCGCCAGAAGATGAATAG
This sequence comes from Elephantulus edwardii, assembly GCF_000299155.1. Classification (NCBI taxonomy): domain Eukaryota; kingdom Metazoa; phylum Chordata; class Mammalia; order Macroscelidea; family Macroscelididae; genus Elephantulus; species Elephantulus edwardii. The sequence continues at coordinate 1,242,792 of NW_006399817.1, read as the reverse complement.
AGCTCTCTTTCTGCTGGCAGCATGCATAAAATGTTTGGGTCCACCCCTGGCTTTCCAGGAGTTGTGTCCCTCCTTTACTCCTCTCTCTAACTCTTTCCTGTGGCCTATCTCTTTCACAAACCATGACTCCTTTGCATTACTTAATGAATCTTGTACATTTGTTTTGCTATATTCAGAAAAATATTAAAATATTAATAGATAACATAGTATTGGTGGAAGAGAACCATGAAGGCAAGAGGAATGATACCTAATGTTACTATCCATGTTAAGTAAAAGTGATGTCATTTTCTGAGAATAGAGTTGTTGTTGTTGTTGTTGTTGTTGTGTACTGACTGAGGTGTTGGAAATGACCCATCACTGACCCTCCAGTGGGTTTTCAAAGACAGTTAATCACATGGGAGGAGATAGTCCATTCTTCTTCCACGGAGCAGCTGGTGACCTCAAATTACATTATTTATTTTTACTACATTTAGTAGATAATTATTAAAATATTAAATATTTGAAATAAATTGCATTTTTCTGATTATAGTTCATTTATCTAAAACAGTTAATTTTGTTATTTAAAATTAGAGTCAATTATGACAATAATGTGAACTTCTATCCAAGCCATTCATAACCTTGATTTTATAACATGGATTAAAGGTGTTCAGAGTGCAAAGAAAGAAGTGTTTACTTCTCAGAGAAACTCCTCACAGGAAGTTCAGGATCTGTCAACTGTACCACCTAGTACAGGTATGCCTCGAATGTGGGAAATAATAGCTACATATTGTCTTCAATGATGTTATCCCCTTCTATGTCATTTCAAAACGAGTTTTTAAAACTTTACATTGAGTCTGGGAAAAATCTTAGTTTTACTTCTTCTTCTTCATCATATCCATTGTTTTTATTACACTTTCACAAAAGACAAATACTGTGCATTCATAATGTTGTCATTTTTTGTTTAACTCCCTCACAGGAAGCCCTACATTCTCAATGCTGTTTGTGTCTGAGGATTCAAATCCACCAGTAGCTCCTCATGAAAGAAGTATGAACAGCCTCCCTCCATTCAATTACTAACCTAAGAAGCCCAGTAAATAGTCAGCTATGAGTTAGACCCTGCCATGAGTTTGAATCTTAGAATACTGACTGAATTATTTGATCATTTGGGAAATTTATTTTTCCCAAACTATAGAATTCTTGAAACTAGTACTACATCAATTTCATGTTGTATGTATTTAGATTACAATAGAAAGTCAAGACTTCTCAGTACAACTCTAACAGTGAGTAGTCTTGGTCTGTCAGAGTATCTAGCTACATAGTGAGGTCTTATCTTTAGAATTGGAAGGAGAGCTATTTCAAATCTGTAAACTTGCAGCACGGAAAACCATGTACTCTAATAAGTCAATTTGAACCAAGCAAAAAATACACATATCTGGATATGTACAGTACTTAGAAAATATTGCTATCTTTTTTTTTTATGTCTTTTGTTCATCAGGAAAAGTCTGTGGTTCATATCAAGGAAAATGGTTCTGTTATGAAGAAAACTGTTACTATTTTTCAAAAGAAAAGAAAACTTGGATCAATAGTGCAGAATCTTGCCGACGCTTGAATTCTAATCTCATTAAAATTGATGATCAAGATGAGAAGGTAGGTTCACTTTATTTAATTTCAAGTTCTTTAAGGCCAAAATTAGGAGAATGGTCAGATTTACTCTCACTTGGATCATTAGGAGGAAACACTTACTCAAATTGATAAAAATATACCTATACAAAAGTGAATATAGAAATAAAAGGCAGGTGAAAGAATAATTTCTTTTAAAACACAAGAAATAGCTGTGCTGTACTTGTCATGAGATTATTTCTTGAAAATATTTTTTATGTATCTTAGATTTTAGTATATGTCAAACTCTCCAGTATTCAACTTCTTTTTTGGGCAAAATCAATGGTGCTACTGATGATACTGTTGTTGTCAATTATTGTTATGCGCTGTTTGATTCAGTACCAACTCATAACTGACCCTCCAGCAGGTTTTCAGAGATATGAAATTATATGGCAGGAAATTGTACATCTTATTCCTGTGGAGCAACTAGCAGATTTAAACTGCCTGCTTTTGTGTTGGCAGAGCAACTCCTGCCACTAAGTCACTAGAGTCTCTAAGCTATGAACAGACTACAAGAAATGACTTATCATATTGGATTCTATACATCACCACAAATACCTGAAAAAGACCAAACCTTTAGGGTGAAACCAATCTCCCACTATTATTGTTGATGTTGTTGTTGTTGTTATATACCGTTGAGTCACCTACAACTCATAATGACCCTACCTCCATTACCCCAGTCACTGAATCAATCCATCTCATCAATGGTCTTTCTCTCTTACATTGTCCCTCTACTCTCCCAAGCATGATACCTCTCTTAAAGGACTGGTCACACCTTGCAACATGTCCAAAGTATGTCAGAAGAAGCTTCAGAATCCTTGCCTCCAAAGAGCAGCCTGGTCTCACTCTCTCTAGGATGAATCTGCTTGTTCTCCCAGCAGTTCATGTTATATTCAATACTCTTCTCCATCACCACAGTTCAAAGGCATCAGCTCTCCTTCTATCATCCTTTGTCATTGTCCAGCTTTCTGATGCATACAAAGTAATTGCAAAGACTATGGCCTGAATCAGGTAGATTTTAGTATCTAGATGAACAGCATTGCTCTTCATTACTTTGGGGAAGTCTCTGACAGCCGACTTTCCCACTGCAATTCTTCTTTTAATATTTTGGCTGCTGGTATGAAAAGTGTTGATTGTAGAGCCAAGCAAACTGAAGCTGTCCACAATCTCCATCTCCTCACCGTTTATCATGGCGCTGCTAATCGGCCCAGTGGTGATAATCTTTGTTTTCTTAATGTTGAGCTTCAATTTATATTGAAGGCTGCAGTCCTTGACCTTCTGTAGCAAGTGCTTCAGGGCCTCCTCACTTTCAGCAAGCAGGGTGGTGTCCTTTGCATAACACCAATTGTTGATGAGTCTTCCTCCACTTTTGATGTTACATTTCTCCTCATAAAGCCCAACCTCATGGATAATCTGTTCTGAATATTTAGATTGAAAAGTTAAGGAGATAGGACAGAGTCAGCCACAGTTTGTTATGATCCACACAGTTAAATGTCTTTGCATAGTCAATGAGACACAGATAGACATTCCTCTGGTACTTCCTGCTTTCAACCAAGATTCATCTAACATTAAAAAAATAGGATAAAAACAATAATAGAACTTACAGAAAAAAAATTACAAATGATAAACAAAACACCAACAAAAAAAACCCCAGAAAAATAAAAATAGCTGAAATAATTCTTTAGAATGATTAGTTTCATTCACAACTTATTAGAAATGAAGGTTCATTTTCTCATATCTATCACATATTTGTCTTCATTTATATTTTTTGTTGTTATTTATCATGTATGGGAGGAGATTGCCTATCTTTCTTCCACAAAGCAGAGAGTGCATTCAAATTGTGTCTCTTTGGGTTGACAGCGCAATTTCTAACGAGTAGGCCACAAGAACTTCATGTATATGTTTAAAATTATTTTAGGATTCATTCTAATGGTTTCATTTATAAGCCAAAGCAAAGAAATCAAGAAGTTAAGAAATTAAATAGATTTCAAAGGGCAGCTTAGGTAATCAAAATAAAATACTGTCATAAAATGTTTAAGGAACTGGAGTTAGAAAATCAAAGTGGCCAAACTCACTCAGCATTTCTTAAACTGAAGAAACTGAGGAACAATTTTATGGGTAGAATATTGAATGATCCAGGAATCATTAAAAGATGGAAGGAGTATACAGAGTCACTTAAAGAAAACAAAAACAAAAAGCCAACAAACCTGACAGACACAGAAGAATTTCATGAAACAGAATAAGATCAAGAGATAATGGTTATGAAGAAGGAGGTTCAGGCTGCTGTGATGGATTTGGCAAAAAAGTAAATCTAAATAATTGATGGAATACCAATTGACATATTTCAACAAATCGATGCTCTTCTGGACATCTTGTACCAAGAAATATTGAGGACAACTACATGTCCAACTAATGAGAAGAGATCCATATAAATTCCCATTCCAAAAATGGTGTTCCAACAGAGTGTGGAAATTATTGAACACATGTAAGCAAAATCTTAGTGAAGATTATCCTAAAATGAATGAAACAGTACATTGACTGAACTACCAGAAACACAAGGTGAGTTTAGAAGAGGTTGTAGCACTAGAGACATTATCGCCAATGTCAAATGGATCTTGGCAAAAAGCAAAGAGTACCAGAGGAATGTCTAACCATGTTGTATTGACTATGCAAAGGCAGTTGACTGTGTGGACCACAACAAACTGTCAGTAATTTTGAGGAAAATGGAAATCCCAAACATTTGTGCTTTTGTGAAACCTATACTTGGACAAAAAAGCAGTACTCAGAACTGAGCAAGGTTCTTGACCACCTTGAACATTGCAAGGTTCAAAATCAGGAAAGAAGTGTTTTAGGGATGTGTCCAGTCTCCATATCTTTTCCTATCTATATGCAGAACAGATCATTTGGGAGGCTGGGCTTTATGAGGAGGAATGTGACATCGGGATTGGAGGAAGACTCATCAACAACCTATGTTATGCAGATGACACAACCTTACTTGCTGATAGTGAGAAGGACCAGAAGAGTTTGCTACTGAAAGTCAAGGATTTTGTCTTCAATATGATTTTAAGCTCAATATCAAAAAGAAAAAAAGATTCTCACCACTGGGCCAATTGGCAGCACCATGATAGATGGAGAAGAAATTGAGGTTTTTAACAATTTCTGCTTGTTAAGTTCCACAATCAGCACTCTTGACACCAGCAGTCAGGGAATCAAAAAATGCATTCCTCTGGGAAAACTTGCTATCAAGGACTTCTCCAGAGTACTGAGAAACAATGATGTCAGTGTAAAGACTCAGGTGTGCCTGGTCCAGGCCATTGTCTTCACAATTACTTGCTATGCATCAAAAAGCAGAACAATGACCAAGGATGATAGAAGAATTGATGCCTTTGAGTTGTGGTGGTGTAGAAGAGTCTTAAACATATCATGGACTGCCAAGAAAACAAGTATGTCTGTCTTGAAACCAAGTTTCTCCTTGCAGGCCAGGAATTTCAAGTGCTGTCTCACATATTTTAGGCACATGGCCAGGGAGGGCCAGTCCTAGGAGTAAGACATCATGATGATCAGAAGGGTCGCAGGACAGTGCAAGAGAGGAAGCCCCCATATAAAATTGATTGACACAGTAACTAGGGCAATGGGAAGAAGGTGTATCAGAGTCAGACTGGCTCAGCACAAGGCAGTCTTCAGTGCTGTTGAACATAGAGTTTCTATGAGTTTCTGATGACTCAGGTGACTCAATGATACATAATAACAGAAACAATTTCATTTACAATATTTCATTGGAATAGTGTTATTTCTATTTCAGTTTCTCATAAGTGTTTAATAATAAACTATCATATTAAAGTAACAATATCTATAAATATTCTGGTGGCCTAATAATAAGGAGTTGTGCTGCTCAAGCAAAGGCATGTAGTTCAAATCTACCAGCTACAGAAGAAAGATGGATTCCCTCCCTTGTAATTTACTGCCTCTGAAAATCCATGGGATGCTTAGTTCTTAGTTCTGGCTCAGCGGTAAACAACAAGAGAAGAACTTTTTTAAAGCAATAAGTCATGGAAAGTAATAAACTGTTTTTTAAGAACGAAGATACACTGTTAAATTCTTCTGATTAATGTATACTTGACACTCGCTGTACAGCCTGATGCCAAAGCCTTAACTCTCTCAAGACACAAGTCTAGAGTCAAGATATCTTCACGACTATCACTCATTTAAGCTCATTCACATTCACTCACTTAAAATGTCCTTAAATTCTCCATCCCATGACCAAATTCTGTCTCTACTAAATCTTGTCTTGGAAGGAGGAGTGACATCCACTTCCATAATAGCTTGCCTCCAGAAACCCTATAAACCTGGAGAGAGGATGAAAGGTACCCAAGTGTCGAGGACTCTCCTTCATAGGTTCGCTATGAGTCGCCTGCGACTCGATGGCACTTAACAACAACAACAACTAAATCTTGTAAGGCGTACTTAGGTGGTCAGAAGTTGAGCTACCAACCCAAAAAGGCAGGCATTTCCAATTCACCAGCTGTTCCATGAGCAGAAAAATTTATTGCCTCTGAAAATCCACTGGAAACTTCAGAGTTATAATGAATATATTTCTGTGAACTATTTCAGATTCTTCGAAAGTTTCTTATCTTGATTACAGCAGATGCTAGACTTCATGGACAGTTCCTTATTTTGATAATTGCCTTGTTATCAATCTTTACATTTTTGATACAAATATGTAATGCAATGTTCTCTGTCTTTTCCTATTTATAAAGCAAAAATTGTAAGATATTAATTTAATTCTATTGATATTTGAAAAGAGAGATTAACTTTACACATTTATAAAGCTCTTGAAATTGTTGCTAGTGCCTCTGTAAACCTGATGTAAGGTCAGCTGTGAGTCAGCTCAGACTTGATGGTACACAACAACAATTTTTCTGAGGCCATAATTCTTATAAAAGAAGATTATCTTTCTTATTCTCTAATGTGCCTTTTTGAAGAAGAATTTTAATTGAATATTGCTGTATTTTCCTCTTTTTAAGTAATACTTAGCAATGTTTACATCCCTTCAAAACAGTAAATTATCAGTCATCTTCTTTTTTAGCTTGTATTTATTATAGAATTATTCAGTCATAGAGATCTTTTCACTTTCATTTCTTCTCTATACAATGCAGCTCTTTCTACTTTCTATTTAGCATTGTGTGGAAACATCTCTGATCAGTATTTTGTCAGAATCCTTTACATAAAATGTTTCCTTTTTTATGATTGATACTAATGACTCTGATGTTTCCATAGGACTTTATTCAATCACAGGTCAATTATTATCATTGGACTGGATTACATAAGAAACCATTCAGTGATGCGTGGACATGGGTGAATGATGATGCAGAAGTTCCTGAAAGTCTGTAAGTTTTAATTTCATATTATCTTGCCTTACTTTCTATTTCGATAATTCATTCATCTGTTACAACTCAAAATCCAGAAAACAGAGTATTTTTGACACATCAAATATACCAAGTAAAATATATAGAATATTGCTTAATGCCATGGAGTTGAGTTCAACTCCTAGTTATTGCCCATTGAGTTACCAAAGCTATAAATCTTTTCTGAAAGCAATGTTCCATCTTCCTTCCTTTAAACACCTTGTTGACTAGTACCTTTTCAATTATTAGCTCAACATATTATACACTGTGCCACCATGGCTCCTTAACAGTATATTGTTGTTGTGCACCATTGAGTCAGAACCAACCCATAACTGACCCTCCAGTGGGTTTTTAGAGGCACTGAATTGCACAAGAGTAGATTGCTTGTCTTTCACCCATGAAGTGGATTAGAACCATGTGTCCTTGGGATTGCAGTGAAGCTTCTTGCTACTAAGGGAGAAGTGCCTAAATGCTATTTATCTATAGTTACACAAGTATTGTGGTAACAACTAGAGATGTCACTGTTTAATTAGGATATTCCTTAAATAGGATAATATCCTTAAATAGGATAATACTTCCTTTGATAGTGACATTTATTCAGTGGTTCAATGGAAGTACATCTAAGCCATTCCTGTGAGTTAACCAATGGAAAAGAATATTGGCAAATGAGTAACTTGTTTAAAGACTTTGAGGTGGATTTACATTAGGAATGCTTGAGGAACTGGAAGAAAGAATTGTGATACAGGAGGAAAATGAGAAAGGTGGGAGAGATTGGAGGCCTAAACAGTTATAAGGTTATAAGGATGCGATCATAAGTGAAGGTGAGACATTATAGCAATATTAATATTTTTTCTTAAATTTAATCAGACACTTTAGGAAGATTTTTTAGCACAAGATAGTCAGGAGCAGGTTTGTTTTCTTAATCAATTACCTTGCCAGCTCTGTTGAAATTAAAATTGATGTAGAATCAATTAAGGGATGGGAAGTAATGAATTGGAATGCTGATAGTTTAGTTAAGACAATATTAAAACTATCCAGACAAGAGATGGCGATTGATTGGTTAAGATTAATAGAAATGTGGGTGGTGAAAATGGGAATTTTCTAGACAAATTTGATGACATATGAATGAGAGAGAAGCCAAGAAAGATTTCAAGATTTTTGCTGTAGCAATTATAAAGATGGTGTTACCAACAAATTTAACAAAAACTCAAAACAATATCTATCTAAAGCCAAAACCAACTCAATGCCATTGGGTGGGAACCAAATTATAGTTGATCTTTCAGTGAATTCTCAAATGCTGTAGTATTAAAGGAGGAGATTTTCCACCTTTCTTCTTCAGAGGAACTGGTGGATCCAAACCACTGGCCTTTGGGTTGGCAGCACAATTCCTATTTACTCGGTCACTAAAATTCTCTCAAATATAATGTGGACTTATTAGTATGGGTGAAGGAAAGGACAATATGGAATGAATGAATGATTATTCATTATGTGTATTTAAAATGTGCATGAATAATTGAAAAACAATTTATTTTGTATACTGAGATAACAATAAAAAATATAGTATACCAGGAGTATATCAGAAAATCGACTTTTAGATACTTATTGGAGAAATATTTAGACATTTTAACGGTTTAGAGATGTTACATAGGCATTTTGATATGTAACTCTGAAGTTCAGATTAAAATTCTCAGTTTGAATGGAAAATTTATCATGCAGCAGAATGTAGGTAAGAAGCCTAGTGGTTTAGAACTTACTAGTCACCTAAAGTTTGGCATTTTGAGCCTACTCAGTGTTTCCACTGAGAATAATTCTGGTAATCTTTTCCACAAAGTTTTATATAATCATGAAACCATATAAACTATAGCAGTTCTAATATATATCACAAAGAACTGACATGAGTTGTGTACTAACATATAAAATATAAAAACAATGTTAGAATGGAATTTGTCATGTGAGGTAAAATGTGACATTTTAAAAAAATACAAGTACCAACATCTTACATACGGAAATGGTCAAGATTATTAAATACAAGGATAATCAGAAAATATTACTAAGAAATAGTGCATTAAGATATAGGAAGAACCCATGAAGGAGAAAATGTTTTAGGTGCCATCCAGTTGACTACTATTAATGCTGTACGTCTTTAAGGCAGGACTGACTCACAGCTAACTCTCCACCATGTTTTAAGAGACTAGAAATCTCATGGGTGATCGTACAGAGTAGATGGTGAATTAGAACCACATGCTTTGAGGTTGGCAGCACAACTCCTAGCAACTCCATTATCAACACACTGGAACCTTGTACCATCCTCATAATCTCCACCATGTTTGAGCTTATACATATAATCACAGTAACAATCTCTCATGTTCAAGCTCTGCTCTCTTTTGTTGACCCTCTTTCTTTCCCAGTCAGGTGTTTTTTGTTTTTGTTTTTGTTTTTGTTTTTGAGGTCCATGGTCTGAGCATTTCTGAAGTATGCTTGAAGTAGGGAAGCCAAGTTTCCCCATCGTTGCCTCTAAGTAGCACTTTGGTTGCACTTTCTCAGAGACGAGTTTATTCGCTCTTTTAGCAGTCGATGGGATATTCAGTTCCCTTCTGCACAATTAAAGCTCATCAATTCTGCGTTATGCGGGTGACACAACCCTGTTTGCTGACACTGAAGAGGACCTGAAGCGCCTGCTGCAGAGTATCAAGGACTTTAGCCTACAATATGGATTGAGGCTCAATGTCAAGAAGACAAAGATTCTCACCACTGGACCAATTGGCAGCATCAGGATGGATGGTGAAGAGATTGAGATTGTACAAAGCTTTAGTTTGCTTGGCTCCATAGTCAACAGTCTTGGCACCAGCAGCCAGGAAATTAAAAGGCACATTGCCATGGGAAAGTCTGCTGTTAGGGACCTCTCCAAAGTACTGAAGAGCAATGGTGTCTCTCTGGAGACTAAGGTGCGTCTGATACAGACTTTGGTCTTCCCAATCACTTGTTATGCATCAGAGAGTTGGACAATGACCAAGGAGGATAGAAGGAGAATTGATGCCTTTGAGCTATGGTGCTGGAGAAGAGTATTGAGAATACCATGGACTGCTAGGAAAACAAACAGATTTGTCCTGGAAAGGGTTAAACCGGGTGGCTCCTTGGAGGCAAGGATTCTGCGGCTCCATCTAACATACTTCGGACATGTTGTGAGGAGAGACCGGTCTTTGGAGAGAGACATCATGCTTGGGAGGGTGGAGGGACAGCGCAGGAGAGGAAGGCCCTCTATGAGGTGGATTGATTCAGTGACTGGGATAATTGGGACGGGAGTGTCAGAGACGGTGCGATAGGCACAGGACAGAGCGGAGTTTAGGGCTGTTGTACATAGGGTTGCTATGAGTCGCAGGCGACTCGACGGCACATAACAACAACAACAACAATTATACTTCAGACTTCCTTATTCATTGTCCAACTTTCAGGTGCATAAGAAACAACTGGAAATATCATACCTTGTATCAGGCATAGATTAGTCTTTAAACTGATATTCTTGTTGTTTAGAACCTTAAAGAGATCCTGGACAGCAGATTTTCCAATGACACATCATTTCTTGACTACTAATGTCATGACCATTTGTTGTGGATCCAACTAAAATGAAATCATTGATAACTTCAATCTTATCACCATATATTGTGACATCGCTTATTGGTCCAATGATGAGGATTTATTTTTATTTATTAAAGTTAAGATCTAATTAACATTGAAGGCTGTGGCCTCTGATCTTCCTCCCTAAATTCTTCAAGTCTTCTGCAAGCAAGGCTGTGTCATCTACATAATGTAGGTTGTTGATGAGCCTTTCTTCAATCCTGATGACAAGCCTTTTTGTTTGTTTGTTTTGAATACGATCCAGTACTTAAATTACTGATTTTTTTTCTCAGCATAAAGATTGAATTAGTATAGAGAAAGGATGCAAGTATGATCAACACTTTCCAGATATTAAAAAATGGAGTGTCCACTGTTCTGTTAAGAAAACTACTTCATGATCTATAGATGGGTTTCACATGAGCATTGTTAAGCGAGCTAATATTCCCATTCTTCTCAAAGTTAGCCTTTGCATAGTCAATAAAACACAAGTAAACATCTTTCTGATGTTCTCTACTTTCAGCCATGATCAGTCTTACATCAGCAATGATATCTCTTATTTTATGGTATTTTCTGAATCCAACTTAAATTTGACAATGTTCTGTAGATGTACTGTGCCAGCACATTTTAGGTAATCTTCAGCACAACTTAAATTGCAAGAGATATTAATGGTATAGTTCAATAGCTTGCATACTCTTTTGGATCATTTTATTTTTTAAATAGGAGAAAGGGTGGATCTCTTCTAGTAAGTTGTCCTAGTAGCTGTCTTCCAAAATCCTTGGCAGTGTCTAGTGAATATGTCCACAATAGCTACCTAACTGTTAAAAATATCTCAATTAGTATTCTATCAATTCTCAAGTCTTTTTTTTCCCTCATTGTCTTCAGTTCTTGAGCATATGCTATCCTGGACTAGCATGTTTTCCAATACTTTTGGTACATTGACTATGTATTCCTTCCATCTACTTTTGATGCTTTCTATATCATTCAATAGTTTGTCCATAAATTTCTTCAGTATTTCAGCTCAAACAGAATTTCAATGACTGTAGTCTTCAGTGTGGCTTGAATTTCAACATGAAAAAGACAGAGATTCTCACCACTGGGACAACTGAGGGAGAAGAGACTGAGGTTGTTAGCAGTTACAGTTTGCTCGGCTCCACAAGTCAGAATATCAAAAGAAGAATTGTATTAGGTAAATTTGCTGTCAGGGACCTTTCCAGAGTACTGAGAAGCAATGATGTCAGTCTAGAGACCAAGGTGCACCTGATCCAGTTCATGGTCTTCACAATTACTTGCTATGCATCAGAGAACTGGACAAGGACTAAGGATGACTGAAGAAGAATTGATACCTTTGAGTTGTGGTGCTAGAGAAGAGTTTTGAACATATCATAGGCCACCAAGAAAACAAATAGGTCTGTTTTAGAGAGGGTGAAACCAAGTTTCTCCTTGGAGGCTAGGATTTTAAAGGTCTGTCTCACACACTTTGGGCATGTGGCCAAGAGGGACCGATTCTTGGAGAAGGATATCACACTAGAGGGACAGAGCAGGACAGGAAGACCCCAGATGAGATGGGTTGATACAGTAACCAGGGAAATGGGGGTAGGTGTATTGGAGTCAGTGAGATTCCTGTATCAGGACAGGGCAGGCTTCAGAGCTGTTGTACATAGGGTCACTATGAGTCACAGGTGACTCGACAGCTCATAACAACAACATTGAAGCTCAATGCTTTAATTTGTTCTTTAGCTCTTTCAACTTGAGAAATAGTGAGTATGTTCTCCCAAGCTGGTGTTCTAACTTCACTATTGCCACATTTCATTATAGGTTAATACTTTGCTGTATTATCTCAAAGTATCCTTGAAAATTTTATTTTCAGCTTTCTTAGTCCAGCATTTCTTCTCTTTGTTTTGTCCTCTCTTCTCTCCAGTGCTAGTTTCAGAGTCCCTTTTGATAACCATTTTGATTTTTTGTTTCCTTTCTGTCTTTAATGACCTTTTCCTTCCTTCATGGATTGTGTCCTTGAATCTAACTCACAACACATCTGGTCTTTGAAAACTAGTGTTCAGTGCATTATATCTACATTTGAGATAGTTTTGAATTCTTGTGTAATATACTCAAGGTCGTATTTTAGTTGTGACTTCTTTTAGTTTTGTTTGGCTTCAATTGCTGCTTTGTTCCAGTCAGCTCCTAGTCTGGTTGTGACTACTTTTTCATGGACTTTTTCCACAGATAGTGTCAATCTAATCCCTGAGTATTCCATCAGTGGTCCATATAGATAGTCATCATTTATATTTTTTGTAAAAAAAAAGATATCTCAATGAGTAAATTACTGATTTTAACAAATTTTAGCAGTCCATGGATATCCAATACTCTTTACTAACACCAAAATTCAAAGATCCCAATTTTTTTTCAGTCTTCCTTATTTATTGTAGAGAACCAACAAAAAGGAAGAAGACTTTCAAAGGATGAATTTACACAGTGACTGCATCTGTGGAGAGCATGGGGATAGCACAGGATAGCAGTGCAGAGAGTTGTTATGTGTAGTAGGCACATATCATTATAATGCTGATTTTTTTCCAATAGATTGCTTTTCTAAAATGAGCCCATTCTCTGATGCAGGAATTTTCCACACAATCCTGAACCTGAGGCAAAACGTGGATATTTTGATCCAACGGCTCTTATGTATGATGTATGTACTAAAAACTTTCATTACATTTGTAAAAAGAAGTTGACATGCCTTTCTAATTAAAATTATTATATTGGAAGCATTTATGTTTTAATTAATTGTCATTCTCTTGTCATTACCCTTGAATCAGAATCTGTTCAAAGATGACCCCCATTGAGTTTTCAGAGACCATAAATTACAGTGGAAGAGACTGGCCATCTTTCATTTGGGGACTTGCCTTTGGTTAGCAGCTCAACTCTAAAAAAGTTAATATTGTATTAAATCTGTTAATATTGTCTGATTAAGAAGTTATTTTCTCTCAAATTATCCCAAACAAGGATAAAATATGCTTTAACTTTACTATTTATAATTTGTAAATCTCTCATTACTATTGAATAGCAAGCAAGTCATAGTTAATTATCCAGATAGTGTCTGATATTGTTAATCACATGGGAAGAAATTGCCCATCTTTTTCCTTTAGAAATGAAAATGAATTTAAGTCACCTTTGGGTTAGCAATGCAACTCCCTGTTGAGTAAAAAGAAGTAAGTACCAGCAAATATATGACATTTTCTTGGTATGTTAAGAAACAGCAAATCAGAAAGTACATGTCCTTCTGAAATAAGTTTATTTTTATGTGGTGAAAGAGTCTATATTTATTTTAAAAGTAATTTAATTTTATTTATTTGAATAAATTACTAATTTTTACACACAGATTAAATCAGTACAAAATGATAAGCATTTTTCAATATTGGTCCTCTGGTCATATATGCCCTTCTTATGGAACAAAAAATGTGTAACTATTTTCTTGGTATATATGCAAGAGACATGCTAGTAAAGTATAAGTTTATATTTTCTAATTATTAGATTAAATGTTTTAGAACTATAAATAAGACTTTCTTCTGTATTTCTTATTAAAGATCTATCTTCAAATTAAAAATGTGACAGTGATAAGATACATACACTCAATAGTAATTAATTGAAATGCAATATAAATGCAATATATATGAATGATTGTGTAAACCATAATTTCCATGAATGAAATATAGTGTATATGAATGATTATATAAAAACCAACAAAAAAATAAAACAAAAACATTTTTCTTACAGATTATTCCATATTGGTACACAACAACAATTGATCTAATGTGTTAAGCCCTGAAGATGTTACAATAAATGAATATACCAAAATGTGCTAAACCAGTTTTATTTCAATTACTATTTAGAGTCCATTTGCTTTATTCAGAATTTTGTAATTAAAAAACTTGTCATGAATAACACACACATATACTATAATTTTCATATACTAGATTATTTAAAGGATAAGTTTCCAGCCAAATCATTTCTTTATTAAAAGGTATGTATAAAAAATCAAAGACCACATGGAGACAGCCATGCTTGACCTTTACAGATTTCACAATGGGAAACTTTTCCTGCTTACAGCATCAACAACAAAATATCAATTTCCATGATGTCAAACATGTCCACTGTGCTCCTATATATCTTATTTAATCATCTCAACACCAATTTTACTGCTTTGCTGGTCCAAATCTGATGGCAATAGCTCACAGACCACACAGAGCCATGTTGGGGAAGTGAAAAAGTTATAATCCAAATTAGTAACAGAATACAGCCAAAACAGCTTCAGAAATTCACACATAGGAATGTCAGCCTTGAGCTTGAAGGTTTAAGCCAATATTACAAAGTTCTCAGTCCTGAGAATTACGGCCCCCCATCCTTAGTTATAGGCAATCTACATGCAGAACAGATTATTTGGGAAGCAGGGCTTTATGAGGAGGAATGTAGCATCAGGATTGCAGGAAGACTCATCAACAACCTGTGTTATGTAGATGATACAACCTTGCTTGCTGAAATTGAAGAATACCTGAAACATTTGCTGCAATATGGATTGAAGATTAACATCAAGAAAACAAAGATTCTTACCACTGGGACAGTTGGCAGCACAATGATGGAGGGAGAAGAGTTTAAGGTTGTTAAAAATTACAGCTTGAACAGCTCCGCAATCGACACCTTTAACACCAGCAGTAAGGAAATCAAAAGAGTTGCATTGGGAAAATATGCTGTCAGGGCCTATCCATAGTACTGAAAAGCAATGATGTCAGCCTAGAGACTAAGATGCGCCTGATTCAGACCAAGGTCTTTACAACTGTTTATTATGCTTCAGAGAGTTGAACAATAATTAAGGATGATAGAAGAAGAATTGATGCCTTCGAGTTGTGGTGCTGGAGAAGAGTCTTGAACATACTAAGGAATACAAAGAAAACAAATAGTTCTGTCTTGGAAAGGGTGAAAACAAGTATCTCCTTGGTTGCTAGGATTTCGAAGGTCTGTCTCACATACTTTGGGCACATGGTTGGAAGGAACCGATCCTTGGAAAAGAACATCATACATCAATGTCAATAATAGTCTATGTGTTTCCTATTGCCAATGGGGCCCTTTAGAGTAGTGAGAGAAGATCTTCACCCTGAAACCCACAGCGTCCCTTTTCAGCAGGAAGTAGCTAAGAGAATACGCCATCCCCTTTTCCTTATGAATCAGGGTGAAGTCTCTCTCAGGGAGGAGTGATAGGAAATGGCAAGGGACACACTGACAAAGGAGATTAATCAGAACTGGCTTTGACAAGCACTGTGGGAATTGGACAATTAAAACAGACACTTGTTCCATTTCTTAAATATGTCCTGTTTTCCTACATTCATACTTCTTACAGTCCATATCCCAATCATCAGTTTCTGCTTAAAACTATTCCTTTTCCTTTGTGTTTCCAAATTTGAGGGCTCTGCCTCAGCTACCATGTCTGTTAGTCTACTGTAAGCATGCTTGACTATACATAGAGTTTTGTTTTCTTTTTTTTTTTATATACTGGTTTACTTACAAAGTACATATATATATTGTTTCACACCTGATTTTTTCCATTTCCTTTTTTAGCACTCCTCCCTCCACCCATCAAATTTTTCAAGCCTCTGATTTACCATCCCAAAATCCACCCCACCCCACTCCCACGCATCCACACCCATCTACTCCCAATCCTCCCTCCTTAGATCCTCATACATGTTCTACAATAATTATAATCATATACATTATGATCATATATTTATCCTTATGGGACTGAGTTGACTTAGATAATGTTCTCCAGCTCTTCCAACTTAGGTAATAATTTATAAAATCATTGCTCCTGTGTGCTGACTGAGCTTCTCCAGCAGTTTTTCCACAGATTAATCAATCTGATTCCTATGCATACCTTCAGGTGAAATCCATGTGTATAACCTGTGTTTATGTTTCTTATAAAACGTATTTGTGATGAATAAGTCATTGATTGTGCAAAATTCAATCATTCTATCTCTAGCTTCTGTCACCAAGTCCATGTTTTCCAACTACTGATTCTTCTTCTCGGTTCCCAACTTTTGCATTCTAGCCACCCATTGTTATCAATGCATCCTGATTGCATGTTCGATCGATCTTTGACTGTAAAAGTTGGTAGAAATTATTTCTTCTCTTTGGCTCTGGTTGTTGGTGGATATATA
>NW_006399817.1:1185725-1223647 GCF_000299155.1 Elephantulus edwardii | reverse complement strand
GGAGGGTATAGAGAATAATGCAACAATGAATGAGTGGAAGCCCAAAATCTCTGTAAATGTTTATGAAAATTAATAAAATATAATTATAGAAAAAAAAAGATGGATCTAGACATTATTTTTTAACTATGAAAGCAACCTCATTTTTTCCTCACCTTTTTATCTTCGGAGTAATATATCATATGATCATCTAACTCAAAATGTCCCATGCCGGTCGATCTCATCTCTCCAGTGCCTAGTATGTGAATATTTATGTGTTCCATTTCTTTCATAACAATTTCTAATTTTCCTACATTCATGGTTCTCACATTCCATGTTCCATTCACTAGTGTCTGCTTACACCTGTTATTATTCCTTTGTATTTCCATACTTGAAAGTTCTACCTCAGTTGCCCTGTTAGTCTACATCTGTTCTGTTGTGCATAGGGTTTTCAGAGGTCTGCTATTTGAGAAATGGATGGCCAGTCCTTCTTCCCAGTATATCTTAATCTGAATATTCAGATATAGAGGAGTATCTGACAGATAAGCAATTTATAGAACAGTGAAAGATAAATCCCTTATTGTGGAGTTAACCATTAGTTACAGTGTTGTCCCAGCCCTTAGCCCAGTGTCTTGACCCACTTATATCCCAGCTCCACCCTCCACCAGGAAACCCCTTTACTGCTACTGAAAAAACAAAAAAGCCAAAACAAACAAACAAACAAACAAACAAAAACCCCAAAGTTGGAGCTCAATATCAGCTGTGCAACTAGGCCAGGACCTGATTGTGGAACAGACCACCACCTACTCATACTCAAATTCAAGCTGAAGCTGAGGAAAATTAAGCCGAATCCACGGTAACCAAAATATGACTGAGTTCATCTCACCTGAATTTCAGAATCAGATTAGGAATAGGTTTGAGACCTGAACACTAATGAGCAAAGACATAATGAGTTGTGGGAGGATGTCAAATGTGTCATCCAAGAAGAGTGCAAATGGTCTTTACAAAGACAGAAGAGAAAAAAAAAAAAGATCAAAATGGATGTTTGACGAAACTCTAAAGATTGCACTAGAATGCAGAGAAGCCAAAGCACAAGAAAGAATTCAAGATACTAAAGAGCGGAACAGAAGATTCCAAAAGGCAGCATGGGATGACAAAGCAAAATATTACAATGAAATGGGCAAGGAGTTGGAGTCGGAAAATCAAAAGGCCGAACTCGCTCAGCATTTCTTAAGCTCAAGGAACTGAAGAACAAATTCAAACCTCAAGTTCCTATAATCAAGGATGCTTTAGGAAGAATATCAAATGATCCATGAAGTATTAAAAGAAGATTGAAAGAGTATACTGAGTCACTGAATCAAAAAGAATTGGCAGACACAAAAGAATTTCATGAAACAACATATGAGCAAGAGCCTATGGTGATGAAGGAACAAGTTCAAGCTACTTAAAAGAAATAGCAAAAAAAAAAAAGTCCCCAGGAACAGAAGGTATACCAATTGATGTATTTCAGCTAACAGATGCTGACCTGGACGAGTTCACCAAGTTGTGCCAAGAAATCGGGCGGACAACCACTTGGCCAATTGACTGAAAAAGATCTATATTTTTTCCCATTCCAAAGAAGGGTGACCCAACAGAGTGTGGAAACTACAGAAAAATCTCATTGATTTCACATGAAAGCAAGATTCTACTGAAGATTATCCAAAAACGACTGCAACAGCACATCAGCTGAGAACTGCCAGAAGTCCAGTCTGGGTTTAGAAGGAGTCGTGGTACTAGGGATATTGTAGCTGGTTTTAGATGGATCAGATGGATCTTGGCTGAAAGCAGGGAAT
Organism: Elephantulus edwardii; assembly: GCF_000299155.1. Classification (NCBI taxonomy): domain Eukaryota; kingdom Metazoa; phylum Chordata; class Mammalia; order Macroscelidea; family Macroscelididae; genus Elephantulus; species Elephantulus edwardii. Next base: position 1,221,839 of record NW_006399817.1, on the reverse strand, counting down.
ACCAGGCGTTTGACTGTGTGGATCATAACAAACTGTGGCTGACTCTGAGATGAATGGGAATCCCAGAACACTTGATCGTGCTAATGCGAAACCTATACTTGGACCAAGAGGCAGTCGTCAGAACAGAGCAGGGAAACACTGCATGGTTCAAAATTGGGAAAGGTGTATGCCAGGGATGTGTCTTATCTTCATACATTTTCAGTCTGTATGCAGAAGATTATCCGAGAGGCTGGGCTCTATGAAGAGAAGTGTGGCATCAGGATTTGTGGAAGATCTATTAACAGTCTGTGTTATGCAGATCACACAACCCTGCTTGCTGAAACTGAGGAAGACCTGAAGCGCTTTTTGCAGAGAGCCAAAGACTGCAGCCTTCAGTATGGATTTAGGCTCAATGTCAAGAACACAGATTCTCACCACTGGACCAATTGGTAGCATCAGGATGGATGGTGAAGAGATTGAGATTGTTAACAACTTTAGTTTGCTTGATCCATGGTCAACACTTGGCACTAGTATCCAGGAAATCAAAAAACGTATTGCGATGGGAAAGTCTGCTGTAGGGACCTTCACAGGGTACTGAAAAGCAATGGTGCCACTCTGGAGACTAAGGTTAATCTGATACAGGCTATGGTCTTTCCAATCACTTGTTATGCATCAGAGACTTGGACAATGAATAGGAAGGGTAGAAGGAGAATTGCTGCCTTAGAGCTGTGGTGCTGGAGAAGAGTATTGAGTGTACCATGGACTGTCAAGAAACAAACGGATTCATCCTGGAGATTGTTGAACCAGGCTGTTCCTTGGAGACAAGGATTCTGGGGCTTCGTCTGACATACTTTGGACATGTTGTAAGGAGGGACAGCTCCTTGGAGAGGAACATCATGCTTGGGAGGGTGGAGGGACGGTGCAAAAGGGGAAGACCCTCTATGAGATGGATTGATTCGGTGACTGGGGTAGTCGGGATGGGTGTGTCAGAGGCAGTGCAATTGGCACAGGACAGAGTGGAGTTTAGGTCGCTATGTGCCACAAGCTACTCGACGGCACATAACAACAACAACAACCTGTGTGCTCAGTAGTATTCCATCCCATGAAAATACCTTAATTTCTCAATCCATGAGATTGTGGTTGGACATTTGGGATGTTTCTTATTTCTTCCAATGGTGAATAGTACTGCTATGAGCATTGGGGTATAAACGATATCCATTTTTGCCTCAGTTCTCATTTTCTCACGATGTATATTCCATGCAATGGAACAGCTGGATCATACGGAATTTCTATGTTCACTTTTGAGGAAGTGCCAAACTGCCTTCCAGACTGATTGTACCACTTTACTATCCCATCAACAATGTATAAGACTTTCTATCTCTCCACATCCTCTTTAACATTTATTACTTGCTGTCCTTTTAAACTTTGCCACTGCTACTGGAGTGAGATGGTATCTCATTGTAATTTTACTTTGCATCTCTCTTATTGCCAGTAATATTGAGCATTTTTTCATGTGTCTGTTTGTCATATGATTATCATCCTCTGTGAAAAGTCTTTTCATGTCTTTTGCCCATTTTGTAATTGTATTATCAGTCTATTTCTTGTGGAGGTTCAGTAGTATTCTGTAAACTTTTGTTGAAACCCTAGTCTGAAATGGTATTGTCAAGTGTTTTGTTTCTGGAGGGATTTTTCTCCCAGTCAGTAGGTTTTCTTTTCACTCTATTGAAAAAAGTTTTTGATGTGCACAGGGATTTAATCTTTAGAGGGTCCCATTCATTAATTTTATCCTCTTGAAATTGTGCATTCCTGCCTAAATTTTGTGATCTCTTTTTAAACCATAGACTAGGCCATCTAAGCTTGATCTCACTTCGTCTTTGATGAACTTTATGATTTTGGGCTTTACTCCCAGGCTTCTGATTCACCTTTTGGTGATTTTTGTGTATGGTATGAGATGGAGATCCTGCTTCAGCTTTCTGCAGTTACCAGTTCAGTTTTGTCAGCACCATTTGTTGAAAAGGTTGTCATTTACCTATTTGATAGGTTTTATTTCCTTGTCAAATATGAGTTGACCATAGATAACTGAATCTCTTTCTGCGTTCTCAATTCTGTTCCATTGGTCTATGTGCCTGTCATTGTACCAGTACCATGCTGTTTTTGTTACTACTGCTGTGTAGTAGATTTCAAGGTCAGGGAGTGCTATGCCTCCCACTTCATTTTTGTTTTTCAGAATTGTTTTGCTTGTTGGGGAGCGGTGGTGATGATGGTGTCTTTTCCTCTCCAAATAAACTTAGAAATTTCCCTTTTGATCTTCTTGAAAAATGAATTTGGCATCTGGATTGGAATTGTGTTGAACCTGTAAGTTGCTTTTGGTAGAATTGTCATTTTCACAATATTGAATCTTCCTATCCATGAACAGGGCACATTTTCCCATTGACTTAGGTCTTTATTGTGTCTTGAAGAAATAATCTATAGTTTTCTTCTTATAAGTCTTTGTATCTCTAGTTAGGTTCACTAGGTAAATTATATTGCTTTCTTGGATTTCTTTTCTGAGTTCTCTTTGTTACTGTATAGGAATTCTACTGATTTTTGGATATTGATCTTATATACTGCCACTCTATTAAATTGGTCTGCTAGCTCGAATAGATCTTTTGTTGAGGCCTTGTGGTTTTCTGTGTGCACTCTCTTATTATCTGAATATAGTGATAATTTAACCATCTCTTTGCCTATCTGGAAGACTTTTATTTCCTTCCTTTTTCTTATTACCCCAGCAAGAATTTCCAGTACAATATTGAATAGAAGTGATAACAGTGAATATCCTTGTTTGGTCCCTATGAGCAAGGAAAATGCTTTTATTCTTTCTCCCTCAACAACGATATTGACTCTTTACATATGTACTTTTCACTATGTTGAGGAAATTCCCTTCTATTTCAATTTTGTCGAGTGTCTTTATGAGAATTTTTTGCTGGATTTCCTCAAATGCCTTTGCTGCATCAATTCCTGATATCATATAATTCATTATTTTGTTAATATGGTAATTTATATTGATTGTTTTTCTTATGTTGAACCATCCTTGCGTGCCTGTTATGAATCCTACTTGGTCATGATGGTTTTTTTATGTATATTGTACTGGAAATGCTTGCCGGGGCAATAAGACAAAGGAAAGAAAGAAAATATAATATGCCTAGTTTGTCTTAATTGAGATGCTTAGGTTTAAAACAATATCTGTCAGACAAGAATTTTACTAAAAAGAACAGATGAAGGACACTTCCTATTACAGAAATAACCAACACACTCAGTGTACTCCCACCCAGGCGCTAGTGCCTTGTCCCTTCCATTTCTCTGCTATATTAACATCCCTTGCACTCCTGCCTACCTCTTCAACCACCTCCTTCCCCCTAGCCACCCCTTGATATAATGGGTTAAGTGTGAATAACTTCTGGGATGTCTTGCACTGCACTTCACACTGCTGCTGGTTTCTCAGACTGATGCTATCTTGTGTTTTAGGAGGATGTAAGTCAAATCCCTTGTACCAGCTTCAAGGAAAGATTTTTGTCTGAGGCAATTCTGGAAAAAAGTTCTTACCCTTGAGCTTCTGCTCCACCACTGTCTTTTGTGACATTTAGTGCTTTCAACAATTGATTCATTATACTTTTTCAGGTTAAAAATTCCTGTTCTTAAAGGTACTGTCAGAAGAATGAAAAACTGTAATAACAGATATACAAAATATTAAAATATTTCTTATAAAGTATCAATTACATATATATGTGTGTGTGTATATATATATAAATAATGGCAAAAAGTCAACACATATAATCAAATTCTTTTAAAAAATGTTTTACTAGAAAGAAATACACAGGACATAAACTACAAAATAATAAAAATACATAGATAAGACCCAGTATCTTTCATTCATTAGGGAAATACAAATTAAAGCTATAGGCATAATTTACTCTACTTCTATTAATAATGCTTTTAAAAACTTAGTCTGTTAGATGTTGGAAAGATTCAAGTGGAATTCTCATTAATTTGTGATGAGTATGAAAATAGTACATTCACTTTAGAAAGCATTTTGGTAATTTGGATTAGTATGTGAGTGCCTTATTATTAGTTATTTCAAATCTAGACCTGATTTGAGTTACTATTTTTTTAACCTGTCACTTATGCTAACTTTGTCTTAAATAGCAAGGGATCATACAATAATACATATAGACATGATACAGAAAATTATTCTGATTGCTATTAACATTCATTCCTAGTGAAAATGAGCAGGATAGTTACTAAACTTTGCAAGATAACTATCTAAATGTGTAACATGAAGAAAAAATTATACAAACTTTTACTTCCTTATTCTCATCCAAAGCATTTACGTGTTTTCTCTTACATCTCCAATCTGTGTTCATAATTGACATCATAAAGCCATCAATAGAAGCCTAAGTGGTATCTCATTTGTATCTAATATTCCAGCCTCATCTACAATAGCTCCCTGCTGTCAAGTTAATACACATTCATAACCTCGATTGGGTTTCTGAGATTTTAAAGCTTTATAGGAGGAGACTGCCTGTTCTCCTTCTTCAAAGCAACTAGTTGATTCAAACGCTAAGGAGGGCAACAAAGATTTTCTTGTCATCAGAGCTTCTTGCTTTAATAGGGGCTAGAATATAATTATAGGACATTTTTTTTAAATACTCTGAGATGAAAAGTTAAGATACGGCAATTTCTGAGATTATGCATTATCATAAGAAAACATAATTGACATTTTAAATTTAATTTTTTTTTCTCTTGTTCTCAATGTTAGGGAGCGAAACGAGACGTTTTCTTCTTACAAATATAGTTCTTGAGTTTTGAACACTCAGAAGCCAGCATTTTTGTTTTCGTTATACTTCCACATTTTCCAATATTTGAGTTTTTCCAAACCTTTGCAGTAAAACTAAAGAAAATAAATAATGTAAAAAAATACATATTCATAATAAGTTACACAGATGTAAAACAATATAGTCACTTGACAAGCTATACTATTTTAGTCACCTTATTTGTATGATATGAAGCAGAAATTTCTACAAAATACCTAAAACCAACACACTTAATAAATTTATCTGTACAGAATAGAACTATGCTCCAAGGTTTCAAAGCTTGACTTTTGGAAATAGCTCACCCAACTTTTTATCTGCAGCACCTTGAGGCGAATAAAAATTTGTTGTTAAGTGTTTAAATCCCAACCAGTATATCATAGAACTTATTACTTGGTGTACACTATTAAGTAACTATTATTATTATCTATTATTAGTCATTATCCATTATTACTAATTTATTTGTTAATATCTTTGTTAAGAGGCTTACACTTCAGGAGATAGTGGTGAGTTATCTTCCCAAGTCCAGAGATTTTTTTCTTTATGGACCAATCCAATCCAAAAGAAATAATCTATTTGATTTTGAATAAAATCCTTTAAAGAAAGAATCATACATTATGAGTAAAAATATTTTCTTTGATAAAAAGAAAATTAATAACCTGTTAATATTATCCTCATTATTCTAAAAAGCAAGACTTTTAAGTAATACAAAGGTGCCATTGAGCTAGCTCCAACTTATAATTCATAATGACACTACACACAACAAATTGAAACCCTGCCTGATCCATTTTCCCCTGAGAAATATTAATCCTAAGGAAATAAATAGTCCTTTACCCATAAAAAGCAGGTGTTTATATAGTTGGCAATGTGAAAAGCTCAAACACATTGCTGTTGAGTAATAACTGACCCACAGCCAATCCTCCAGAGGTTTCACAGAGAGTATAAATCGCAGGGGAGGGGATTGCCTCTTTCTCCTGTCAAATTGTCTCCCTTTGTATTAGCAACACAGATCCTCATCCATCCTAGAACTTTAGTTTTACAAACCTAAAGCTCAGTATGACCTCTCCAAGTATGCTGGGAAGTTAATTTCATTTTTGTGACCTACCCTATATACCTTCCAAAAAAACAAAAAAAAAAAACTTATATGAAAGGGAATGGGAATTGAAGATTTTGGGGTTTTTTTTTTAAATTTTTTTTTTTTTTTATTTTGTGTGCGTGTACCATCAAATCAGATTTGACTGGTACAGGAGGAGATTGCTCCTCCTTCTCCGGCAGAGCACCTGGTGGATTCAAACCGTGTACCTCTGGGATTGCAGTGCAGCTTCTTGCCACTAGGCCACCAGAGCTCCCCTTGGAATTGAAGTTTTCTCATTAAAAATTTTATTTTTCACTTTACTTTTTAAACTACTGTTTTTATTTCTTTTTTTAATTTTATCCACTAAAAAATACTCTTTTTTCCCCCTCAATAAAAGTACTCTTTGAAAATGGTTAAGTTTTGTATTTACAGTTTAATTTTAGACTGTACACATGGACCTCAGGTCCATGAGATCTGCTATCTCGAAGTATTCATGTAGGTAGAGAAATTAACTAAAGCATTATTGAATAAGAAAATTTTACAGTCTTGTTTTGAAGTTCTCTAAATACAAGACAAATACTAAGAATAAAAAAAGTAACATTATTTATTTCCTATAATAAGCATGAGAGATACTTATTCCTGACTGTCATAAACTCTTTAAAGCCCATGTTTCATGCCTAGGAAGGTTATAAGGGATTTCATCATTAAAATTGGATTATTAATTTAGGTTGAACAGAGACTTCATAATTAATTAATTTATTAGGTATATTATACTATATTTTCACATAAGTTCTTTACCTTTTTGTATATATAGTCTCCTTTATTGTGTAAACAATAATCACAATCTGATGAAGCAAAAATAAGATTAATTTACACTCTACAAATACTTTCTTTCTGGTTTCAAATTTGATTTTTTACCCTTTGATGATTTTCCAGAACATATTTTTCCCAAATATTCCTGAGTTGTTGAATATCAAGGATACAGATAATTTGACAAGTAAACAGAATTATGTAATTCTTGTTGTTTGTGTACTTATTTTTGAAAGGGCATAACAAAACATTTAACCTATTATTTAGAGTCTATTATTTCTAGAATAAGAAAATTGGTAAACGACTTCTAAGCTATTAAGAAAAAAGATATAAAGATGGCACTTTTTGTTGTTAGAGGCCATCACGTCCAATATGACTCATAGTGACCCTATGAACAGCCAACTTGAACTTTGCTCTGTTCTGTGCCATCTTCATCATCTCTGACACACTAAAGCCCATTGCTGAAGTCAGTCATCATGTCAATCCGTCTCACTGGGGGCTTCCTCTCCTTTGCTGACCCTCCAACTCCAAGCATGATGTCCCTATCCAAGGAATAGCCTCACAAGATATATATCAAAAATATAAAAATTAAGCTTTACCATCTTTACCATCAAGGAACACTTTGTTGTTATGTGTCAATGAGTCACCTGTGACTCATTGTAACCCAATGTACAACAACTCTGAAGCCTGTCCTATCTTTAGCCAAACTCACTGACTACGACACACTTGCTCCAGTTACTGGGCATCATCTCTTATGGGGTCCTCCTCTCCTCTGCTGTCCCTCCACCCTTTCAAGCATGATGTCCTTCTCCAAAGACTGGTCCTTTCTGGCCACATGTCCAAAATACAGATGGAGCTTCAAAATTCTAGCCTCCAAGGAGTAACTTTGTTTCACCATCCCCAAGACAGACCTATTTGTTTTCTTGGCAGTTTATAGCTTAACTTTTTCCAAGACTTATCTGTTTGTTCTTTTTACATTCCATGGGATAGTCGCTACTCTTCTCTAATACCACAACTGAAAGGCATAAATTCTTCTTTTGTCATTCGTATTCATTGTCCAACTCTCTGATGCATAAGTAAGTGATTGAGAAGACCAAGGCCTGAACCAGGCATATCTTAGATTTTAAATTGACATTATTCCTCTTCAGAATTTTGTAGAGGTCCTTGAGAGCAGATTTTCCCATGTCTCCTCATCTTTTGACTGCTGGAACCAAGGAGCTGATTGTTGATCCAAGAAGATGAACTTTAATCAAGGTTTTGTTAGTGTTAGGATCTGTGTTAAAAATTAGAATGACTTAAAATAAAATATCATTTTCTCCTCTCTAGAGTGATTCTGATAGCTCAAAAATCAAATATTATTTTAATATTATTTGAATTATAATAGCTTTTCTTGGACAATAAAGCTTAATTTCTATAAAATACTTCTCCTTGACAAAATAACATACATTTGAAAATGTAATTGGTGGAGCTCTCCGATTAAAACAGGTTTGGAAGCAGGAGTGGCATCCACTTTCTTTGAAAACCCTATGAACCTGGAGAAAGGGTGAAAATTCTACAAGCATTCAGGTCTTTCATTCATAGAGTCGCTATGAGTCGCGTACAGCTCAACAGCACTTAAGAACAACACATTTGAGTTTACACAAGAAATACTATGAAATTTTAAATTCCGGCTTTCATTTGTATTATATTTCTGATTTTGACATAAAAATTACCTGAATCTGAAGTAGTTTACAACTATTAACTGTGATAAGTACTCCAATGTTGTTTGAGATTAATAATTTAAAACAACTCCATAGCCATCAGGTTGATTCCAACTAATGCCAACTCTCTATGGGTTTCTGGTCTTAAATGTTTCTGTGAAGAAACTGCCAAACTCTCTCCCCTTGTACAGATGATGGATCCAAACTGTGGACTTTTGAATTAGTACTCAACATATTTCTTAATATGTACCATTATGAATTGTTGTTGTTGTTATGTGCCCTCTAGTAGCTTGCGACTCATAGCAACCCTATGTACAACAGCCCTAAACTCTGCTCTGTCCTGGGCTAATCTCACTGTCTCCTACACACCCATCCTGATTACCCCAGTCACTGAATCAATACACATCATAGAGGGCATTCCACTCCTCCACTCTCCCAAAAATGATGTCCTTCTCCAAGGACCGGTCTCTCCTTACAACATGACCAAAATATGTCAGACAAAGCCTCAGAATCCTTGCCTCCAAGGAGCAGCCCGGTTTAACCCTCTCGAGGATGAATCTGTTTTCTTAGGAGTCCATGGTGCCCTCAATACTCTTCTCCAACACCAAAGCTCAAAGGCATCAATTCTTCTATCGTCCCTATTCATTGTCCAACTCTCTGATGCATAACAAGTGATTGCAAAGACCATGCCCTGTATCAGACGCACCTTAGTCTCCAGAGAGACACCATTGCTCTTCAGTACTTCAGAGAAGTCCCTAATAACAGACTTTCCCATGGCAATGCGCCTTTTAATTTCCTGGCTGCTGGTGCCAAGACTGTTGACTATGGAGCCAAGCAGACTAAAGCTGTCAACAATCTCAACCTCTTCACCATCCATCCTGATGCTGCCAATTGATCCAGTGGTGAGAATCTTTGTCTTCTTGACATTGAGCCTCAATCCATACTGAAGGCTGCAGTCCTTGACCTGTAGCAAGCGCTTCAGGTTGCTGAACTCCCTGAGGTTCAGCAAGCAGGGTTGTGTCATCTGCATAACATAGATTGTTGATAGATCTTCCACCAATCCTGATGCTGCATTTCTCCTCATAGAGCCCAGCCTCCTGGATAGTCTGTTCTGCATACAAGTTTAAAGGTATGGAGACAGGACACATCCCTGGCACATGCTCTTCCCAATTTTGAACCAGGCAGTGTTTCCTTCCTCTGTTCTGATGACTGAATTAGATATCAACAAATGCACTGACACTAAAAACATACAATTTAGATTAAAAACTATATATTACCAGTTCTTCTTTATCTTCTATCTTAAGCAGTGTGGAGCTCATTTCCTTGCAGACTTTCTTACTTTCTTCAAATATCTTTGATTCATTTGAAAAATAGTAACAATTTTCTCTAAAATGATACCACTTAGGTTTACACATGCAGCTTCCATTTCCTTTAAAACAAAACAGAGACACATTCAGTAAGCAACCTGAGAGAAAGAACTTTTATTGTAGATTTAATAGAATCTCCATAGTTGTCCTAAAATAAATTTATTTTATGGACCTTGTAACATTTCATATCTTTTCTCTGGGAAGGACTGAAATCTATCCCTTCAATTCCATGTACACAATTATTAAACATCTCTGAAATAATTTGTGCCAGATTTGTAAATTCCCTTGAAATCTATCCTAGGAGAGCTTTATAATAAAAGTTATAATCTTTACTCTTTACATTGAGCAACCTCGATAGTTACAGAGCGTATCTCACCTAAGTATCTGGATTAGATATTCATATTGTATGAAGTTTGGAGAATATGATTAAAGTGTCTTAGAAATCTTTTTCTACAGAAAAATAGTATTTTAATTTTTTAAGGGAAAACCTAACCTGCTTTTCATGTATTATTTTTTAACTAAATCAAAATAAAGTGTAATTTTATAAGAAAATTCAAACATTAAAATATATGGTAAATGGCCACAAAAATAATATCATTCATCTTAATGTTTAAGTCATATGTACATACCTGTGTTGAATGATTTCTCCATGTAATTATTAATTTCAAATGTATTTTTACCTTCTTGGACTACATTGTCTAATGAAGTCTTCGGTGGTTGGTCAGCCTGATGACCTTGAAAAACTTTAACATTTTTTTTAGCTTTAACTTTAACATTTTTGTAACATAAGACAAAGTAAAAAGACACAATTTTATTTGTATGCTAATATTAAAGATTAAATATTATTTGTGTTAAAGTGCATTTTAAACAGGGAAGAAGGTCAGCAGTCTCCTTGTGTAGAGATTTAAAACCTCTGAAAACGAGTGGAGGATTGGCTAGTCATGTCTAAGAATCCACGTAATGGCAATGGGGTTTGTTTTTGACTTAGTTCTTAACATCTAACATTTGAGTGCTTAACAGAGTTGATAGTTTCAAATTTGCTCAAATGTGGGCAGGTCAAAATAAGAGATGCACCAAATTTTTTCTTAAAATCCTAAGTTTAAAATGTGACATTTCTTATGTAAACTCAAATACTTGGTAACAGGGAAATTGTGGTTTTAAATGTATCATGTTTCATCAAAAAATATTTCATAGACATTAAACTTCAGTTTTTAAGAAAAACTGATACACTTTTAATAACATTAAAAGGATTGCTCTGTATGATTTCTACACCTACAATTCATTTGTAAAAAAATATATTAATTTTTTACATCACATGTTTTTACTAGAATGTCATCAGAGAGTTAAGAAAAATATATTAATTCACTATAATGGAGAGAGTACATAGTTGGAGTACTATAAATGAGTGACAAAGGCAATCAATGGTACAGTACTTTTGGGAGGAAGTTGTGAGAGTAAACAAAGTCTATGGAATACAGTTTCATGCAAATGTTGTTGTTTTGTTGCAAATAGTTAATAGTAGTTTAAAATGTTCTGTTTTCCTGTGCGTAGAGAAGAGGGAAGCAAGTGAAGTGGATTGAGTATATTGTTCTAGTTGGAAAAGTTGCCCAAAGTTACTACTTACACCGGTAAGGCCAACATTATTTAATACATCCAGGAGAAAGGTTGCATATATGATATTTTAAGGAGATAATACTGTTCAGGAAAACAAAAACTAGGCTAATTATATCAGGGGAGAAAATCAAAGCAAAACAAATATTTAATATACTAACTCTACATTCATATTTGCTATATTTCCCATAAGTCAACTTTTCATGGCAAAGTTATAAAGCACACAATGAAATAGGAAAATGCAACTCCTATGTGGAAACATCATGCAATAAAAAGTACCCTTTCAAAGACTAAAGGGGGGAAAAAAGCATTTCTCAGAGTGTCAAATAAATATAAAGAAAAGCTTATTACAAGAGAAGAATTAATAAAATTTATACTATTTGTTTCACTAAATAAAGACAAACAGTAAAGAGATATTATAAAAAGAAAAAGAGAGGAATTAACAAATTGTAAATTTAGTAGCTTAACTAACAGTTTTACTAGCAGAGATAAACTAGCAGATTTTAAGTAAGGAATAAAGCATAATCAAATTTTAAAAGTCGATCAATAGACAATATATTAAAGAGAAAACTTACTAAAATTGAGGAAATATGGAAAACTGTTACAATATCGAAAAGAAAGACATAAAACTATTTATTTTGATAAATAAGTTTACATTGTTTATTTATTTATGTTGTTATGTGCCATTGAGTTGTAATCAACTCATACCTGACCCTCAAGCACCTTCTCAGAGGTTGTAAATCTCATGGGAAGAAAATACTATTTTTCTACAATGAAGCAGCTAGTAGATTTAAACAGTGTGACTTTGGGTAGGTGGTCCAAGTCCTCATCACTAGGCCATTAGAGCCCTCTACTATCTGTGTTATTGTTGTTGTGTACTTTAGAATCAGTATTGACACATAGATGACCCTCCATTGGATATTCAGAGGAAGTAAATCTTACAGGAGGAGATTGCCCAATCTTTCGTCCACAGAGCATCTGGTGGTTTTCAATCACATGCCCTTGAAATTATAGTGCAGTTTCTTATCAATAGGCCACTAGAGCTCACCTATTATTTATAGAAATTCTTAATTAATCTATTAAAAATCTATTACTACTAAGAATGGATTTGTCCTCACCTTTAAAAAAGCTTTTGGCTCCAGTCTGGGGCTTCCAGGCTGGGAAGTTAAGCAGAATGGCCAGATTCTGCGAAGGTGTGTTTTCTGGTTTGAGGTTAAGAGTAGAGTGTGACTCTACCTCAGAATAGGGTGGGAGTTGATGGGATTTGGCCTCTCCTTTAAAAAAGGCTTTTTATTTTTGTTGATCTCCTGAATAAAACAGGCTTAGAAGTAGAAGTGGCATCCACTTCCAAAAATGTTTTCCTCCAGAAACTCTATGAAGTTGGAGAAGATATGAAAATTTTCATAGAGTTGCTAAAAACAAAACAAAACAAAATAAAACAAAACAAAAACCACCAAAGACCACCAAACCAAAACAACACACACACACACACACACACACAAACAAGTCTGAGTCTACCAATTTTCCAGATACTGGCATAATATAAAAATAAAATTGTTTTATATCTGTACAACAGCAAAACAATCTAAAAATAACCTAAAAGAGCAATTACATTCATAATGACATCAAGGGGAAAATGTAATTTGAAATACACATAAAAATCAGTAAAAAATATGTTCACTAAAAAACTACAAAGTATGGTTGGGAGAAATAAAAATAAAATAAATTTGACATGCAATATGGAAGGAAAACAGATGTTAATGAGTAACTGAAAGAAGAGGTAATGAGAAAACTTGAGTCTGACTCAAAATTAACAAAATTTGAAAGAAGTCTTTACGAGAAAATCCTCAAAATTATCTAGGCTTCACAATTACTAGAAGGTTTTGGAGACTTTTGTACATAGCCAAGTGATTACACTATGTCAAAGGGTCGTCTGAGCAGAAGTGGAGGTCATAGGTATAGAAATATTAGAAGGAAATTAGTAAAATAATAACTCATTTGAGAGGAAATATATTTGACTATTTAACTTACCCTTATATCCCAAGATTCCTGTTGATAAAAGAAGAAGGAAACATAGCATTCCTAGAATTGCTACACTAAGACACCAAGGCAATGATACCGAAGACCCTGTACACAAAGAAGATATTAATAAAATCAATAGGGAGAGCACTAAACTAAATATCAGAGTTTAGAAGAAAGCTTTCCCATTATCTCAGTGTCCAATCCTAAAATATCTTTCAATATGAATTTGTAATGTAAAGATGACTGATGTATTTGAAAGAACGCTGACCTGTGAGTTGGGTGCTTGGATTTTACGTCCTATTACTATGTGGCTATCAGAGAAAATATTTTTCTAACTACTAGAATAACTCAAAAATATATGACTAATAAATATTTTATAACAATTACATTTTAAAAACAAAATATCTTCTAAAATATAACTTTAAACATTATAAAATATATACCCCCAAAATAAGAAAATATTTATGAGCTTGAATATGCATGTTGTTGTTCTTGTTAGGTGCTGATTAGTACAGCACAACCCACATCTACTCTATGAACAAAAGATCAGACACCTGTTCTAGTGTGTGCCATCCTCATACTTCCTGACAAACAAAAGCCCATCTCAAGAGTCACCATGTCAATCCACCTAGTTGAGGGTCTTCCTCTCCTTCACTAACCTTCCCAACATCCTATCAACATGCCTGAGGTAAAGCCTGATTATTCTTGCCTCCAAAGAGCACTCTGGATGCATCCTCTCCAAAACATGGGTTCATTATCTTGGCTGTACATGGGACGTTCAGTGCTCTTCTCCAAGACTACTGCTCAAAGACAACAATTAATTTTCTGTCATCCCTATTCATTGTCCAGCTCTCAAATATATAGAAAGTAATTGAAAGAATGATAGCTTGAATCAAACGCACCTAAGTCCTCAAACTGACATCATTACTTCTCAATAATGTAGAGAGGTCCTTAACTATAGATTTTCCCAGTGCAATGCATCTCCTTATTTCCTGACTACTGGTACCAAGGGTGTTAATTGTGGATCCAAGGAATATGAAACTGTTGATAGTTTCAATCTCCTCTACATCCATTATGATTTTGTCTATCGGTTCAGTGGGAAGAATCTTTGTTTTCTTGACATTGAGGTGCAATCCATACTTAAGGCCACAGTCTTTGATTTTCTGCAAAACGTGCTTCAAGTTCTCCTTTCCCCCATTAATATCCATAATTTTCTCATTAAAATCTCACTACTGTTTTCAACATCAGACTAGCCATTACATAATCCAAAGAAAAATTATAATCAGAAACATATCAAACACTAGGGTTTTTTTTAATTTCAAGGTGTGAGTTTTATATTAACTCATCAAGAGATCCACAAATATTCCTAAAAAATGTTATTAAAGAGAAATAATTTTCTTATTTGATTTTTTCAGTCGTGAATATGTGAATGTAGCACTCAAATGATGTCAGTCTCTGGAATCCATAAAATACTGACATTGGATTTTCAAGATGTCATTCTTATCTAGATTTTTAAATACCTTTTAAACAGCTTCATGAAGACAGGCAGGCTAAGTTATTAAAAATGATGTATTCTGTCTTAAATTTATTTCTTTAATTACCTAGACATAGGTTAAGGTACTGGAAAATAGGTGAAAGGAGGTCATACATAGAAACTTTACCTTTTTCTTTAGAAGTTGTAGCTCTTATTATATTTGTCTGTTTGTAATTAGATGTATCTTTTTTCAATTCTGAATAAACTATCTGATCTTCCATCTCTAGAAATTAAAATAGAGATATAAATTCTATTTCATATTCACATTATTTCTTAGAAAACTCTTATGCTATTAATGTATACGAAGAGAGTTAAATTATTTCGAACAAAAGATTATTTCTTTTTCCCTTTTACTATACAAATTCTATCAGGTAATTCCTTTCAATAATAAATTAATGGAAGTAAATTAGATATAACTTATAATAAAATACTCTTGGTAAATTGTATAAATAAAAATTTATAAAACAGAAAAATATTTACTTAGGTGGGGGAAATATTTCTGGGGTTTTTTTTTCTCTACTGCTTCTTATCAGGAATTTTTCACATATCTATACATTGCATAATTTTCATTTTCTCTATAAGATTTTGACATTCGATTTGAAAAGGTCTACAAACTTTCTATTTTCCTCCCCCCTTTTCTAAATAAAGAGTTCAGGGAGGTTCTAGAGATGTAATGGTAAGGAATTGTACTAGCAACTCAAAGGTATGCAGTTAGAATTTACCAGGTGTTCTACTTGAGAAAAATGGGCAATCTCCTCTTAGGTGATTTACTGCCATGTGAAAACCTGCTCGAGGGTTAGGTCTAAGAAGATCCGACTTGAGGATACACAATAAGAACAACAAAGAAAATTTTCAAGTTCTCAACATCAAGAAGACAAAAATTCTCACTACTGGGCCAATTGACAGCACCATGATAGATGGAGAAGAGATTAAGATTGTTCACAATTTCAGCTTGTTTCACACTCTTGGGACTGTTGTTGTTGTTTTTATTGTTGTTATGTGCTGTCCAGTCGCTTACGATTCATAGTGACCCTTTGTACAACAGCCCTAAACTCTGCTCTGTCCTGTGCCAGTCTCACTGTCTCTGACACTCCCATCCCGATTACCCCAGTCACTGAATCAATACACCTCATAGAGGGCCTTCCCCTCATGTGCTGTCCCTCCACCCTCCTAAGCATGATGTCCTTCTCCAAGGACCAGTCTCTCCTTACAACATGTCCAAAGTATGTTACACAAAACCTCAGAATCCTTGCCTCCAAGGAGCCTTCTGGTTTAACTCTTTCCAGGATGAATCTGTTTGTTTTCCTAGCAATCCACGGTACACTCAATATGCTTCTCCAGCACCACAGCTCAAAGGTATCAATTCTCTTTCTATCCTCTTTAGTCATTGTTCAACTCTCTGATGTATAACAAGTTATTGCAAAGACCATGGCCTGTACCAGATGCACCTTAGTCTCCAGGGAGACACCATTGCTCTTCAGTACTTTGGAGAGGTCCCTAACAGCAGACTTTCCCAAGGGCAATACATCTTTTAATTTACTGGCCACTTTTGCCAAGAGTGTTGATTGTGGAGCCAAGCAAACTAAAGCTGTGAACAATCTCAATCTCTTCACCATCCATTCTGATACTCCTAATTGGTCCAGTGGTGAGAATCTTTGTCTTCTTGACATTGAGCCTCAATCCATATTGAAAGCTGCAGTCCTTGAGACTAGCAGTCAGGAAACCAAAAGGCCAATTGCACTGGGAAAATCTTCCGTCAGAGACCTCTTAAGGGTACTAAAGAGCAACGATGTCAGTCTGGAGACCAAGGTGCACCTGATCCAGGCCATGGTCTTTGCAATTACTTTTTATGCATCAGAGAGTTGAACAATGATTAAGGATGATGGGGGAAAAGGATCGATGCCTTTGAGTTGTGGTGTTGTAGAAGAGTGTTGAACATTCCAGAGAACTCTTGGAGAACAAACAGGTCTGTCTTGGAGAGTGTGAAACCAAGTTGCATCTTAGAGACAAGAATTTTGAAGCTCTGCCTCACATACTTTGGGCATGTTTTCTGGAGGGACCAGTCTTTGGAGAGAAACATCATGCTTGAAAGGGTGGTAGGACAGTGCAAAAGAGCAAGACTCAGGATGAGATGGATTGATACAGTAACTGTGATAATAGAATTAGATAGGTGGGAGTCAGTGACACTGGCTCAGGATAGGACAGGGTTCAGTGCTATTGTGCATAGGGTCGTTATTCAATGGCACATAACAACAAATAAATTTGTTTTACATTCAAATGTCCATCAACAAACTAGTTAATAGAGAAACTGTGGTATATTCATATAATGGAGTATTGAACAGCTTTGAAAAACAAGTCCTATCTTTTCAACTATTTCTGTGAATCCAAAAGTGTTGTTTACTTAAGAAGAGTAGAAATCCTGTAACATAGGATATATTTCTACAATGCTGAAAAACTATTCTTTTCTAGAAAAATAACATGAAAACTCCCATGAATCATTAGTAGTGTCAAAGTAGGTTTCATGTGTGTTTCTTTAAGTTTCTCCTTCAAACTTTCCCAATTACTCCTTATTTATCTTCATTCTTAATTATTATTATGTTTTATTGCTGTAGAGGCAATTTGCTTCAAAGATTGTGGTAAAAAGCTGTTTGGCTCTAACATAATGCTAAAGATAAATGTTCTATACTGAGTATTGATTGAACTATATTGTACTGAAATGTGCTGTTGTAAACCACAATATTTGATGGCATATGTGAAAAAAATTCTTAGCAACATTAATTTGTTTTGAAATTTTGGATGAAAACATGGTTTCCATTTCAAGTATTTTTGCATATATATTATAATAAAAGAAATAATTTTAAAAAATTAAATATACGAAAATGAAATGGTAACTTACTAGGTTGCCATTGCTAGATTAAAAGAAACATATTTTACATTTTTATTCTATCAGCAAATTATATCTTGTTGTATTTTACAACATGTCTATATTTTTAGACCTCTTACTTCACCTATATACCGAATAACTTTCCACAAAAAAACTTCTTATTAAAGAAATGGCTCAGACTGAAATACAGTATACCTTTGAAAAATTATTTACTGAGTTTAGAATATCTCAGGAAAATTGCAAGCTGTGTTATACAACTAAATAATGCCTAGATACAGTCACAAAATACAGTAACAAACTACTACATAAAAATTGATTAAATAATTATTTACCTATTCAATCTCTTCCCGTACTTTGATTAATCATACTCTTAAGGCTCTAAGTGAATTTGTGATAAATATTGACATTTTCACTAATATAACTCACTTAAGTTCAGTTGTAAAACATAAAAACTCAGCATGTGACCTAATTGGTCAGATTATTAGTTTGCTAGATTGAATATGATTTTTTTTCTTCAAATTTCTGTATTTTTCTAGAGATAGATATTCCAGAAATTTGACACATTAAGCAATAGTTACAGTTATAGTTTGTGATACCTGTGTCAGTGCTGTAAGGTTTCTGCTGGTAACAGAGTCTGGTTCAAATAGCAGTAAGCTCCAGTAGGCAGATTGATGTGTATGACTCTTCTTGGTCATTTATCACATCTTATTACCCAAAAGGCTTCTGCTATCTAAGTGAAGATATGGGTAAGAAATTCATGTTTGTGGTCCAGGTTTCCCTTGAATATTATACTAGTGAGACTGTGTGTATGTTTAATAGAAGAGATGAATAGGCAAGATAATTTAAAGGGCCATGCTCATTTTGCACTGCAAACAAATGTTGTCCTTAAAAAATAAATTAAAAAGATCACTTTTACTATAACCACTCCAAGTAAATATTAAGATTCTAAATATAAGCCTTGCAACAGACACTGACATTTTGGGCTTAATATAGAAATGGAACTGGTGTTTAAATCTGTCATCTGAACTCCAAAAAGAGTATTGGCCATGGAAAAAATACACAAGCACTAGTAAGCCATTATTTTTCTGTTTATTTGAAGAAGTTAATTTTGAAATTAAGAACTTACAAAGATTTATTTAAGAGTTAATTAATTCTTGATTATTTGAAATAAATCTAAATGTAATTTCTGTTTCTTAGAAACATTTTTGTGTGTAAAACAATCAGTTCTTAAAAATAATTTTTTGTAAAAAATCATGATGGTTTTGGTTAATAAATATAAAATATGAAAGAACATTAAGCTAAACTTCTGGTCTTTTTTTGTTTGTTTGGTTTTTATTTTTTCTTTTTCTCCAAACAGAACTCAAATATGTAAGTCACATCAGCTTCTTCAGCAGTAGTTGGACTTAACATGGTGCAATGGATGAATCAACCATAATGTAATTAAAACATAAGGCTTTCAAGATAGTTCAAAAATACTAAAATATCTTTATATATATTTTATTCTTTTAGAATAGTTGTTGTTCTTAGCTACCATCAAGTTGAGTACAACTTTTAGTGACCTTATGAACAGAAGAGCTGAACCCTGTTCTACCCTGTGCCATCCTCACACTTTCTGACACACAAGAGCCTATTGTAGAAGTCACCATGTCAATCCACTTACTCGAGGAACTTCCTCTCCTTTACTGATCCTCCACCCTTCCTATCATCATATCCTTCTCCAAGAAATAGTCCCCCCTAGCAACATGCCCAAGTATGTGAGGCAAAGCCTCATCATTCTTGCCTCCAAAGACCACTCCATATGCACCGTCTCCAAGACATAGCTGTTTGTTCTGTTGGCCACCAATGGGATGTACAGTGCTCTTCTCCAACACCACAGTTCAGAGGTGTCAATCTTTTAATATTATCTCTATTCATTGTTCATCTTTCAGAGGTATAACAAGTAATCACAAAGACCATTGCCTGAATCAAATACACTTCTTTCCTCAAACTGACATCATTACTCCTCAAGAATTTGGAGAGTTCCCTAATTGCAGATTGTCCCAATGCAATGCATCTCCTTATCTCATGAATGTTGTTACCAAGGGTGTTAATTGTGGCTTGAAGCTGTTGATACTTTCACTTTCTTCTCCATCCATTATGACTCTATTGATCCAGTTGTAAAAATCTTTGTGGGTTGGTTTGCTTTTTTTTTTCTGACATTTAAATTAGCCAAACCAAAAGCTGCATACCTTCATCTTCTGCAACAAGAGCTTCAAGTCCTCTTCACTTTCATCAAGCAAGTTTGTGTCATCTGCATAACACAGGTTACTGATGAGTCTAGCTCCAAACATGATACCATATTCCTCTTCATAGAGTCCAACTTCTCAGATAATTACAATTTAAAAATATGTTTGGTAAAGAAAGATATTTCAATTGTGCATCTTAATTTATACAGAAAAATACTTAGAAGTAGTGTATTCTATTACATTCTCACTGAGAAGTGCTAACTATGGCACAATGAATTAAGCAATATGGTCCTTCCACCTATAATCTTCCATTTCATTATGTATTGTAAATTCTAGCCTCCTGTCCATACTTAAGACCTCAATCTGAAGTGTGTTATTTGCTATTTTAATGAAGTAGGATTAGCATTGGACATATCGTGAATTCTACTCTTTCTAGAAATTATAACCCAAGTCCCTACTCTTAGTCCTCTTTGAGGTATAGTGTATGGCCCTGATACTCTTTTTTGTTGTTTGTACATGTTGCCAAGTTGTCTAATAGCAACTGTATGAATAGCTAAATAGAATTTTATCCTGTCCTTCACCATCCTCAAAATTTCTGACATGCTCAGGTTGTTAGAAAATCACTGTGTCAATCTATTTCATTGAAAGTATATTTTTTTTACCAGCCCTTTACTTTTCACAGCTGATGATTTGACACTATATACAATTTATATACACACACACACACACACACACACAGAGACACACACATGATAACATCATAGAGATGATGAAAGAAATATACAGGTTTATTAAATAGAAATAATTTATTCATACTGAACCATTTCAAGAAGTAATATAGGATTAAAAGTTAAAGGTATTGATTAACAAAAATTAGGTTGCACTGAATTCATTAACAGAAAATAAGACTCCAAGACTTGACAGAATATAAAGGGACAAAGCGTTGTGTTTACTGGAACAGATGCAAATCTAGAAGTGTTCATTTGTCTATACCAGTAAGTTAAGAAGACCTGACTGATCAATTGAAAGAGATCCATATTCGCTCCCATTCAAAAAATAGGTTATCCAACAGACCATAGAAGTTTTCAAGAATATCATTAATATTTCAAGCAAAAAAAACTTTTTGAAGAAAATAAAAAAAACCCAGCTAGACAATACATCAACAAGAACTGTTAGAAATTTAAATAAGACTTAAAAGAGATCATTATAAGTGATATTATTGATGTCAGATAGAACTTGGCTAAAAATACAGAATACCGGAAATAAGTCACTTAGGTTTTATTGATTTTGCAAAATAATTCTACTCTGTTGATATTTTTAAGTTATGGATAGCACTGAAAAGAAAGTGAATCCCGGAATACTTGTGCTCATGTGGAATCTGTGCACAGATCAAGAAGGAGTCACATAAAGACACTCTAACACAAAATGTTAGTTTTTGCCTTGAGAATTTTATTAGATAACAGTAGTCCTAGACAGTAAGGGTTATGTAGAAGAATATGGAGAGTTATCTTCTTCCTTCAAAAAGAACTCGAATTCATTCCCATGGAGTTGGAACCTGACCCTCTAGCAGATTTTTGAAGGCTGTAAATCGCATGAAATGAGCTGGCCCGTCTTTGTCCCACAACCTCTGGTGTATTACAACTGCTTGAGCAGTGCAAGTGTTCATGGACTATGCCACAAGAACTCCTGCTTTGTCCTTAAGTGATTTCTATTTTTAGCTGATGAAAAGAGTACTTTATGTATGAAATTTTTATTACTTATTATTGTTATAGAGTAAAATGTTATATTAATCAAGAACATATCATTTGAAAAGCCTGAGTTTATGAAGAGGAATGTGGCATCAGGATTAGAGGATTAGCATTGGACATATCGTGAATTCTACTCTTTCTAGCAATCAATCTAGAGATCAACAATCTCCAGTATTCAGATGACCCAAATTTCCCTCCTGAAAGTGAAGAAGGCTTGAAGTGCTTGCTGCAGAAGACCAAGGACTATAGTCTTCAATATAAACTACACTTTAGTATCAAGAAAACAAAAGTCCTCACCACTAGGCCAATAGACAACATCATGATAGGTGGAGAAAAGATTGAATTTGTCAATGATTTTATCTTACTTGGGTTCACAATCAACATCCTTTGATCAGCAGTCAAGAAATCAAAAGTCAAGTGACATTGGGAAAATTTGGTCTCAGGGACCTCTCTAGCACAGTACAGAGCAATATCAATGTAAAGATCAAGAGCGTCTGATGTCATGGTCTTCTCAATTGTTTGCTGTGTATTCAAGAGTTGGAAAACTACTAAGGAAAACAGAATAACCAATGCCTTTGAGTTGTAGTGTTGTAAAATATTTAATATCCCATGGCCTGCCAAGAGAACTAACAGATCTGACTTGCAGAAAGTAAAACTAGAGTTCTGCTTGTAAGTAAGGATTGTAAAACTTCATCTCACATAATTTGGGCATGTTACTAGGAGGACCAGTCCCTGGATATGAGCATCATACTTAGAATCACGGAGGGTCAGTTTAAGAGATGAAAAACCTCGACAAAATGTATTTATACAGTGACTGTAGCAACGGGTTCAAGTGTGTTGAAGATGAAGAAGAGAGAATCAGATACTATAGGCTTCAGATCTGTTGTTAATAGGGTTCAATTCATCATACTCAACGTGACGGCACATAATAACAACAGTAACAGTTGTGAATTTCAGCACTAGAGGCATTTACTGGCCTATGTTAAAAAAAATAAAAAGCTGAAAGACAGCTTACTAGCTAATTGAATAGGACATATCCAGTTGTACATATGCTTAAAAAAATGTAGAGGCTATCCAGCAATACCATTAATATCACATGCAAGTGAAATTATTTGGCAGATAATCATAAAACAATTGCTTCAGTAGGATTGCATAGATTGCTGAGCATATTCAGAGCAAGACTTGTTTGTTAAAACATTTTTATTTGGAATTCAGTTAATTCCTGGAGGCTTATTTTTTCATAAATATTCTCTAAGATCATTTTTTTATCTATATAATGACTTATTTATTCATATTGAGTCACTATTATTATACTCTTTCTCTCTCAATATTAGAATTTATTTAAATTACCAATATGATATTTAGTAGGAGACATACCAACGAAGCATTCATTAAAACATCTTTCTTCCTTTTCCATGTGGTCCTACTTAGCACATAATCTATGTAGACTTTCTATGTTCCCATAAATGAAATCAGCATATTTGTATGCATTGCTTATTACTTTCCTCTTTCATTGCTTTCTCCTCATTTTCTTTCATCTTTTCTCTTTATAAAAAACTTTCATAATTCAAATTCCTTTTTTACTTCTTACCAAGAAAAAAAAAATATATATAAAATTTCCTAATTCCTTTAAAAATGTATATTCTCTTTAAAATATAAAGTATTAGCTATCCTAAGAAGGTGGTACTATTAATAATTTAATAAATTGTATAGAGCTTTTTTATTTTTTGTAGAACTGATGTATTCATGAATAAGATAATATCTAATTATTTTGTATAGTTAGTATAAGCAGTAATTTGCAATTAATTATAAATCTTTTTCTTACATATAATTTATATATTTATGACTCAGAGCAATATAATTTCAAAGTGATCAATTATGCTTTAAAAATTAGAATAGAAGGCAAGTACTATTCAAACATGCTACTATAAAAGTAGAAAATCAATGATATTATACTTTAAAATAATATTTAATACTTTATTTAATATCGATTTCCCTATGCCTGCTTTTCTGAAATCCTTGAGTGAATAATAAAATTGAAATATTCACTTTTTAGTCAGTTTGCCTTATATAACTAGTCAATTGAACACAGTATATATTTTAAGATTACTTGTGCAAAACCAATTAATCTTCACTGGACATAAAGAATGGAAAGTTTAATACAGCTGACTGTGTCTGAGGCATCCTATGTGGTTTCAACCTAAATCAAATCTATATGAGCTTTCATCTTAGTGAGAATCAGTTTATATATCTATTATTGTTTATGTACAATATCTACTACCATCTTCTATAAATATTACTCTGATGAAATTCAATTGAATAGCTAAGCTATATTGTTAGCATTTACTCAAGCCTGTTGTTCTTAATTAAGCCTGTTATATTTGAAGAGGAAGAAGAGTATTAAGTCACTTTATATCAAAGTGTCAGTATTTGCATAGATACATTTCAATAAGTAATTTACACAATTTTTCATATAGGTTTTTATTCAAATCCATCTTTATAAAATAAGAGTAGAAGTCTTTCAAAGAACAAGAGTTCACCTTATTTCTAATGACATTCTACTTAAAACTTCTGTTATTTTTCTCCACAAGGGATAAATTCTGTAAACCTGGAAAATCTTCAGTCTTGCTGCTCTTGTCTAGTTTCTTTGGTTTGGAGTGTGAGTATGAACTTGAGGGAATTGGTGGAAGATAGAAATGAGACAGAAAGCATAAATTCTTATCAGATAATAAAATTATTTAACACATCTATTTTTGACACCTGCTTTTCTGCAATGCTGAATAGTTCTAGTAACAATAACAAAAATTGGTTTCAAAATACCACACTTTTTATTACATAGGTGAACTTGACCTTTCAAACTCAGAATACAAAACATTTTTTTTTTCAAATTTGAGCATAGAAATTCCATATGACCCAGCTATTCCACTGCTTGGAATATATACCCTGACAAAATGAGGAGAGACACAAACGGAGACTTGTACACCAATGTTCACAGCAGCTTTATTCACCATCACAAGTACATGGAAATAGCCCAAATGTCCAACCACAATGGGATGGATTGAGAAATTGTAGTGCATTCACAAAATGAAATATTATCACTTCCAACGTGGAACAAATAGAGAGTATTACAGTAAGTGAACTAAGTCCAGTAAGGACAAATATAAAAACATTCTTGTAGAATGTGTATGAGGATCCAAGGTGTGGGAGGGGGACAGAGAGGTGAGGATGGGGGTGCAGAGGGAGGGTGGTTAATCACAGTGTCACTTAATTTGATGGGGGGTGGTAAAGGAAATGAGAAAGATCCAGTGTGAAAAACAATGTATATGAACTTTGTAAGTAAACCAATATAAAAAGTTTATTTAAAAACAAAAAAACTCAAATTTTTTTCAAGAGAAATTTTATTATTGTAATTTTTGAAATGATATTGAATAATACCCCCCCTCCTTTCTGGTGGCCTAGTGGTAAGAAGGTGAGCTGCAATCCTGAAGGCTTCTGGTTACAGGACACCACTTGCTCCATGGGAAAAGGATGGGAAATTTCCTCCCATGATTAACAGCCTCTGAAAACCTGCCAGAGTATCAGCTATGGGTTGGTTCTGACTCTACTATAAATAACAACAACATTTGCTAACTAAAAACAACAACATTTGTTAACTACAAACTCATTAATTGAGCTCAATTAATATAAAAATATCTGGTCTTTTAAATAAAAGTAACTAGCCTTCACAATGTTAAAAGAATCCATAGTACCAGCAGTCTAAATTTTTTATATTATTGTTGGTGTAATATTAAAAATTTTATTTAAAAATTATAGAAAAGTGTGCATGTTATTGGAGTAAGACTTACCAATAATCTGTATTATGCAGTTAACATAAACTTACTTTCTAAGGAGTAGGAGGACATGAAAAGCTTGCTGCAGAAGTATAGATTAGGTCTCAACATCAATTCAATTTTGATTAAATCTCAATGTCAAGGAGACAAAATTACTCACCACTGAACCTATAAGCAACATCACGGGAGATGGATTAGAGATTGGCATTGTCAACAATTTCATCTTACTTGGATCCACTATCAACACAACTGATGAGTAGTCAGGAGATCAGGACACATATTGGATGGACAAGCCTACTGTTAAGGACCTCTCCAAATTTCTGAGGAACAATGATGTCAGTATAAGATCTAAATTGCAGTTGATTCGGGGTATGGTCTTTTCAATCACTTGCTGTGCATCAGTGAGCTGGACAAAGAATAACGATGAAAGAAAAACAGATGCCTTTGAACTGTGGTGTTGGAGAAGAGTGCTTAATATCTCATGGACTGCCAAAAGAGTAAACAGGCATGTATTTTAATAAGTGCAGCCAAAGTGCTCCTTAGAAGCAATGATAACAAAGCTTCATCTTACATATTTTGGGTATATTGTCAGAGAGGCTATACCTCGGAGAAAGACATAATGTTTTAAAAGATGAAGGGTCAGTGAAAGAGAGGAAAACCTTTAATGAGATGGATGGAGACAGTGACTGTAACAATGGGCTCAAGTGTGTCAGAGATTATGAGAATGGCACAGGACAGGATAGGATTCAGATCTGTTATGCTAGTGTCACTACTAGGTTCAAGGGCACTTAACAACAACAACAACAGCCCTTAAAACAATCAACTACACAGAATCACAAAAGCATGCAGAATTTTCTCAAGAATGAATCTCAGAATTTAGGAAGGAAAAATGGAAAAATAAGTTAAAACAAAAGTCACAGAGCTAAAGTGGAAATGATAATGATACTTTGTCGGAATTGTGACCAGTTTTATAAAACGAAGTAAAAATGAATATTTAGTGGAATATCTGCTTTGTAAACTTCAACAAAAATAAAAAATGTTTAAAACATAGTTTCATAGCCATTATATTAATTAAAAACAAATATTTTAAAAGCCTAATGTTTTTGTTGTGCCATTGAGTCCACAGAAACTCATAGCAACCCTGCTCTAGCTTGTGCTATTCTCACTGTCTCTGACATTCATGAGATCATTGTTAGAGTCCTCTGTCAATTTATTTTGAGGATCTTTCTTTCCTTATCCCAACCCTTCAGGTTTTCAAGCATGATGGTATCCTAAAAAGACTGACCCCTCCGAACAATATGTTCAAAATACATAAAGAACAAGAGTTTCATGATCCTTGCCTTCAGGGAATCCCTTGGTTTCATTTTCTCCAAATCAAATTGTTCTTTTGGTAGTCCATGGTTTATTCAGTACTCTTCTTCAAGACCATAACTCAAAGACATCAATATGTTGCAACTTAATTTAAAAACTGTCTCAAGAACAGATATTATACATTAAATACTAGTGATCAAAAACCAGACAAGTTGTGGCCTAACATCGAGGACATCAACCAAGAAAAAAGGACATTGTAAAGACAAGAAAGGAAGAAAAGACTAAAATGCATGTCAGAAAATACTTTGAAATTTGCATTGGAACAAAAAGAAACCAAAACTAGGGAAGGAAAGCTGAAATAAAAGATGAAAAAATTTTAAATGGTAGTGTGAAAAAAAGAAAATTAAATATTTTTGTAACCAAATGTACAAAGTTCTCCAGTTAGAGAACCAAAAGGGAAGAATACACTCCACTCGCGTTTGCCAAGTTGAAAGAATGGAAGAACAAATTCAAGTTACAATTCTAATGGTGTGTATGGGCAAAATGTTCAATGATGCAAGAAATATCAAAAGATGAAATAATTACAAGGAAATACTGTACCAAAAAGAATTGGTAGACATTGAATCATTTCAGAGTAGCATATAATCAATAACCAATAGTAACGAAAGCAGTATAAGCTTGACTGAAGGCACTGGGAAAAAACAAAGTTAGTAATAAATTGATGGATACCAATTGAAATGTTAAAACAACAAATACAGCCCTGGATGCGCCCATTGCCTGTGCCAACATATTTGGAAGACTACCTAAACAACTGACTGTATGAGATACATATTTATTCCCATTCCAATGAAAGCTGATCCATCAAAATGTGAAAATTTTTCAACAACATTACTATATAATGTTTTCCAGTATTTAATATCATTTGGATTCACAATCAACATCGATGAAAGCAGGAAACTAAAGATCAAAGTTTTGAATGGATAAATCTTGTATGAACTTCTACAATGTCCTAACTAAAGCACATGGAGGTCAGGTTAAATACTAATGTTAGCCTGTATCAACACAGTATTTTCAATTGCTTTACATGCATTTGAAAGTTGAACAGGAATAATAAAGATTGGTGCTTTTAAATTGTGTTGGCAAGAGTGGTTTTAGAATTTTTAAGGACTTTTCTATCCATTTTCTTAGATCCTGCTCCACCCACTACCCTTAGCTCCCATGAGGGTACATAGGTAGTCTCCAGCTACCTCAATTTAGGACATGTGACTTGCTTTGTTCAATGTCTTCTACATCATCCACAACAGCAAAGACCAACATACGAGAGAGGACTAATCATACTATAGCCAGACTGTAGTAAGGCATAGCCTGTTGGAGCCAAATGGATCCAAGGCAAATCCCTTGAGACAGAGACAGGGACAGGGCCCTTGAGACAGAGTTAAAATCAGAGGTTTTTCTTGCTGGATGGAAAATGTTAACAGCAGAGACTTCTTGCATTTGCGTTACTGCTTTTTTTGCCTTTATGTTGCTAGACTGAACCTGTATTTGTACTGTAATATCCTTTGTTCAACACCACACACACATACATACACAGCCTGTTTCCCTAATAAACCTCATTGCTCTGTGTAAAAATAAAGAAAATTCTGGGTAATCATTTTCAAAGAATATTGGACCCAATATTTAGGTACAGGAGAGAGGCCAGTGCAGGAGAGTTTGCCAATGAACTGAGGCAAGGTAGAGGTGGTGCCCATCAGAGCCCTCTTCCAGGACTTGGAGGTTAAAGAAACTGATGGGTATGCTCAACTCACGGTTACCATCTGGAATCACTAGTGGCCTAAATCACATGCATGTGGGATTGCAGAGCAGCTTCTTGCCTCTGGGCAAATCAGAAATTGGCTATCTAAAACAGAGGGATTAAAGCATGAGGTGCGGAATATCTGGTTTTAATAAATTGTGTTGTTCTTCTTGTTATGTGGTATCGAGTAGATCATGACTGATAGCGACCCTATGCACTATAGCTCTGAACCCTGCTCTATCTTATCTTGAGCCAATCTCACTGTCTCTGAAACACTTGCTCTCATTACCCCAGTTACTATGTCAATCCATCTTATCTGGGGTCTTCCTCTTATATGCTTTTTCTCCACCTTTTCAAGCATGTTGTCCTTCTCTAAGGACTGGTCCTGCCTAGCAATATGCGTGTGTGAGAGAGGCTAAAATTTCTTGCCACCAGAGAGAAACTTGATTTCACCCTCTGTAGGACAGGCATGTAGTTCCCATGACTGTCAGTGGAATGTTCAATATGTTCAACTCAAAGGAATCGATTGTTCTGTCATCCTTAGTCACTGTCTAGCTCTCTGATGAATAAAAAGTGGTTGGAAAGACCATGGCCTGGATCAGGCACACCTTTGTCTCTGACTCGCCTTGTTTCTTTTTAGCACTATGAAGAAGTCCCTGGAGGCAGATTTCCCTAATGCAATTTGTCTTTTGATTTCCTGACTGCTGAAGCCAAGAGTGTTGGTTGTGGAACCAAGCAAGCTGAAACTGGTAACAACCCCAATCTCTTCTCCATCTATCACGATACTGCCAGTTGGCTTAGCAGTGAGAATCTTAATTTTCTTTATGTTGGGCTTCAATCCATATTGCAGACTACAGTTCCTGATCTTCTGCAGCAGATGCTTCAGGCCCTTCTCTGTTTCAGCAAGCAAGGTTGTGCTATCAGCATAACACAGGTTGTTAATAAATCTTTTTTCAATATTTTTTTAACTTTTTAGAAAACATATTCATTATTACACATTTTGTTTTGACCTTCTCTTCCCTTCCTTTAGTTTCCCAGCAGTGCTCCCCTTGTTCCAGATTCATCTCATATGTATAAAGCATAATCATATATTCCTTTTAAACAGTTCTTCCCTCACCTATTTCAATACAGTGTTCATTATCTATCCACCCCTTCTCAATTCCTTCTTTAAGTCCCTCATGTCTGCCCTTTTTTAGAACAGTGGTATTATGCAATATTTATCTCTTTGTGAATGAGATATTTCACTTAGCATAATGTCTTCAAAACTCCTTTTTAATCTTGATGTTATATTCCTTCTCATAAAATCCCACCTCCAAGATGATTAGTTCCACCTATAGACTGAAAAAATATGGAGACAGGACATATCCCTGGTGCACTCCTTTCCTAATTTTGACTCATGCAGTGTTTCCTTGCTCTGTTCTAATGACCGCCTTCTGATCCAACTATAAGTTTTGCATCAACACAATCAGATGTTCTGGGATTTTCCTTCTTCTCATAGTTAGCCATAATTTGTTGTGATCCACACAGTCAAATATCTTTTCATGGTCAATTAAATACGAGTAAACACTCCTCTGGTACTCTGCTTTTAGCTGACTTCTAAATCCAGCTACTATTTTTATAAATGTAAAGGGAATATTGATTCTACAAATATAGTGGGCAATGGCAGGATTTTTAAGAATGGCTTTTCTATTCATTGCTTTAAAGCTGACCACATAGCTGGGTAGAAATGTGTAAGTGAACAGGTTTTGTTTTGTTGGGGTTTTTTGCTTGTTGGTTGGTTGGGTTTTTTTTTGTTTGTTTGTTAATTTGTTTGTTTTTTACTTGAGGCTTTATCCATCACCCTTAGCTCCTACGGGGCATAGTCTTCAGCTGCCTCAACTGTGGACATGTGACTCATCCTGATCAGCATCTTCATCAACATTAAATGCTGTGAAGACCAACATATAAGAGACAGTTAATCAGCTGGACTGTGACAAGATGGAGCCTGATGGACCCAGAGCCAGAGCCATTGTGATGGATCCAGGGCTAGAGCCCTTGAGATGGGCCCTAAGCAAGAGGTTTTGAGGAAGGAAGGAAGGAAGGAAGGAAGGATAGTCAGTTGTATATTGTTTGGGAATTTTTTTATTTTGTTAACAATAAAGTGTAAACTGATTTACCACTTTTATTAACAATCAGCTGTGGGCAAGAAATAATTTCCTATGTTACCTTTACTCTATTAACAGCAAGTTATATTGAATAAACCATGTCATTTTTTTTGTTATTAGGTATTATTTGGTCAGCTCCAATCTGTAGTAAATCTATTAACAATAGATCAAAGTTCTGTCCCATCCTGTGCTTTATTCACAATCTCTGACACACTAAAAATTGTTTCTACAGTTACTATGTCAATCCATCTGGTTGAGGGTCGTCTTCTCTTTTGTCATCTCTCCACCATTCCAAGCACGATGTTTCCCTCCAAGGAATAACCACATGCCCAAAGAACTTCCTTATTTTGCTTCCAAGGAGCACTCTGTCTGCACCATCTCCAAGACATACCAATTCTTTTGCTGGTCCTTGGGTATTCAGCTCTCTTCTATATCACAGTGCAAAGCCATCAATTCTTCTCTTATTTGTATTCACTCTTCAGCTCTCAGATTCATAGCAAGTGAATGGGGAAAAATTGCCCGAATCAAGCACACATTAATCCTTAAAATGGCATCATTGCCCCTTAATAATTTAGAGGGGTCTCTAAATACAAACTTTCCCAGTGTAATACCTCTCTTGATCTCCTCACTGCTGGTACTAAATGTATTGATGTGGGTCCAAGTAAGATGAAGTTGTCGACAGTCTCAATCTTTTCCTCAGCTATTACTAAGTTGCTTATCAGTCCAGTGACCGGGATTATTATTTTAAAGTCAATATTCAATCTATATTGAAGCCTTCAGTTAGCAAGTGTTTCAAATGTTCCTTATTTTCAGCAAGCAAGGTGTGTCATCCACATAATGAAGGTATTGATGAGTCTTCTTACTTACATTCCTGATGCCATGTTTTTCTTTATGGAGTTCAGCCTCTCAAATAATTTGCTCAGCATACAGATTAAATGAATAAGATAGAGAAAGGATCTAACTCTGATGCAAGCCTTCCCTAATTTTAAACCATACAATGCTTCAAATTTCCAGTTTACACACAAGAAGAAACTTGACCAACTTATTTTCCTTCATTAACTTTTCACTTTTCCAAGGTCTAGTTTCTCCTAACAATGTGACAAACACATCTTTACTTCTAAAGTGCACTCTGGCTACACTTCTTTCAAGTCAGATTCGCTTGCTTTATTTAGCATTATATGACAGACTCTGTGATTCTTGAAAATGATTTTATGCTTAAAAAAGTGAAAGATCAGTGAAGGAAAAGAAGGTTTACACATGACAGAGATTTTGAATTTGGCTTAGTTTCATTCTGTTATGGCATCTAATAAGCAGCAATCAACAACAACAACAAGAACAAGAAAGACACGCAAATACAAAATATTAGTCTTTGCCCACAAGTATTTTTAGATAGTTGAGACAAAGACAATAGGTTTACATAAAAGTTTATGAAGAGGTATTTTCTTTGTCCTTCAAAAAAAGAGTGAAATTATGTTGTAGAGTTACAAATGACTCTCCAATGTGTTTTTAGAGACTATAAATAACATGGTAGGAGCTGTACCATCTTTCTCCCTCAAAGCCACTGGTGCGTTCAAACTGCTTGAGAGGTGCCGCCTTTGAGTTAACAGTGCAACATCAACTATGCCACCAGACACCTTTCTTTATGCTTATGTGATTTATATTTCAATCTGATAGAAACATTCTTTTTAACAAGAAATTTCACTACAACCTACCAGATATTGCTATAAAGTAAACTTAATGCTATATTAATTGTGTATTGCAGCACTGGAAATGTTTAATGGCCTAATTTTTTAAAAAGTTGAAAACTGACCTGAGCAACTGAATTGGAAAAATTCACATTCATGCCCATTCCAAAAACGGTGACAGAAAAGAATGCAGAAACTATCCAGCAATGTTGGGTTTATGTGCCATTGAGTCAATTGTGACTCCTAATAACCCTGTGCACCATGCTTTGAACCTTGTCTTATCCTAAGCCAATCTCACTGTCCGCAACACACTTGCCCTCATTCCCTCAGTTACTGCTTCAATCCATCTCATCCTGGGTCTTCCTGTCTTGTACTATCTCTCCACCCTGCCAAGGATGATGTCCTTCTCCAAGGTGAGACCATGGCACTAGGGATATCATAGCCAGTGTCATGTGGATCTTGGCTGAAAGCAGAGAGTAACAGAGAAATGTTTGTGTTTCATTGACTCTGCAAGGACTTTTACTGTGTAGATCACAACAAATTTAGAAGAATGGAAATTCCAGAATATTAGATTGTGCCCATGCAAAACCTATACTTAGACCATGAAGCAGTCATCCAGAACAGAACAAGAGAAACTGCGTGGTTAAAAATAAAGAAAAGAGTGTATCAACGAGGTGTCCTTTCCCCATCCTTTTCAATCTATAGGTGGAAGTTTATGATGAGGAATGTGGCATCAGGATTGGAAGAAGACTCATTAGTAATTTGTGTGATGTAGATGACACAATCTATGGAGCAATATAGCTAATAAAATATACAAGTGAAATTATTCTACAGATACTTTAAAAAAAGGTATACCTAGATGAATGAGCACATCCAGAGTTACTCTGATTGTTAAAACACCTCTATCTGGTATTCTGTCAATTCCTAAAGTCTTATTTTTATGAACATTATCTAAGGGGATTTTTTTTATCACAAGTTGAATCACTATGTTTGTGTCATTTCTCATACAATATTGGCATTTTTAAAATGATCATTATAATGGTTAAATATAAGAACCAACAATAAAGGTGGCATTAAAAGATCTTTTTCTTTGCCCTGTAGTTCTACTTGGTCATGTTAATCAATAGAAATAATTTATTCACATGTATAAATAAGCCTTTTGTATGTGTTATGCTTATTGCTTTCTTCTTTCACTTCTTTCTCCTCACCTTCCTTCTTATTTTCATTTTTTAAAAAGTGCTCATAACACTTGAAATTCTTTTTTTTCTTTCTGCTTCCTAACAACAAAATATATATACAAAGTAGATTTCTTCCAGTTCATTTTAAAACTTAATTTTCTTTAAAATGGAGACCATTAACTAACCTAGGCAGAAGATGGTAATCACATAATAAAAGTATGTAGCACAATAAATTTCACTAAAGTAAAACTGATGCAATCAAGAAGGAGATAATATCTAATTCGTTTTTTTGTAGTAATTACAACTGATAATCAAGAATTACTTATCCTTTTTCTTCTGAATCTTGGTCTAATATAATTTCAAAGCAATTAAATTATACTTTAAAATTTAGAGTCAGTACGCAAACACCATTAAAATGAATTACAATAAAGATTAAAAAATCAATGACATTATTGACATTCTTTTAAAGTTGTATTTAATACATTATTGAGTCTCTAGTTTCCCTATTCCTGCCTTTTCTGAAATCTATGAATGAATACTAAAGTTAACATTCTTTTTTAAGTCAGTTTGCCTTGTTTTTTTCATTATTTGTCAATTGAACATATTAAGTATTTCAAAATTACTTGCGTGAGACTAATGAATCTATATGAGACACAGGAGGATGGAAAATGCAAGACAGCTGACAGTCTGACTGAGGTATCCTGTGTGGTTTCGAACTGACTCAAATATATATGAGCACTTATGAGGTTATAACCCTAGTGAGAAGATGTTTACATATCTATTTTTGTTCTGTATAATATCTATTTGTACTTTCTGAAAATACTGAATTCTCTAATCAAATTGCAAATTGAATAGCAAAGATATGAATTTGTAATTAAATAGCAAAGATATGTTTTTGATATTTACCCAAATGTATTACATGAATAAAACTTGTTTTCACTGGAAGAGAAAAAGAGGAACCATGTATTTTAAATTAGTGTCCATGTTTGCGTAGATAAATTTCAATCTTCTTTCTACTTTGAATTACCTTTTCACATGTTGTTGTTGTTCTTAGGTACAATCAAGAAGTCTTTTCATTTAGGCTTTGATTCTAGTTCATCTTTCAAAAATAATAGAAGTCTTTCAAACAATAGCGACTCACATTATTTCTAATAACACTGTGCTTTATATCTTACATTTTTCTATACATGAAATAATTCTATGATGCGGAAAATGTTAAGCTTACTTCTCATGGTGTTATGTGGATTCTTTGTTTTGGAGTTTATGTATGAATTAGAAGTGAGAAACTAGATAGAAATCATAAATGCTTATTAGTATTATCAAATTAT
The DNA here is from genome assembly GCF_000299155.1 of Elephantulus edwardii. Taxonomy (NCBI): domain Eukaryota; kingdom Metazoa; phylum Chordata; class Mammalia; order Macroscelidea; family Macroscelididae; genus Elephantulus; species Elephantulus edwardii. Next base: position 1,186,769 of record NW_006399817.1, on the reverse strand, counting down.
TTAAACACGTCTGCATTTGACAACTGTTTTCAGCAACAACCACAAAAAATGTCCTTAAATACCATAACTTTTTAACACATAGGTGAACATGACCTTGTGGTCTCACAATAATAAGTATTTTATCAAGATAAATTATATGGTTCTAATTTTAGGGATAATATTCATATTAATATTCATTACAAACTCACAAGTTTAACTTAATAGATTTACAGCTGTGTTCTTTTGAAGTAGGAAAAAACCTTGCTTTCACAATATATTCAAAACATCTATGCTACCAACAGTCTGCATTTTTGCCTTTGATTTTTATTATTATTGTTGCGATTTTGAAAATATTATTTAAAATGGTAGAGAAATATGCATATTATACACAAAAATAGATGATTGCATACACAACTCTACATAATGATTACAAACATAACCTATTAATGGGTAAATGTACAAGCAGTTAGACAAAACAAAGAGTTATCACTGAGTAAGAGACTCAGATATCCGTAGGAGACTACATTAATGATAATGCATAGGTAGTAGGTGATATTTCAGCATGGCACAGTATTGCCAACAGGGGGCAATGTTATCTAATTTTATTCATAAATAAATAATAATATAACATGGTGGAATGAGTTCTCAGGACCGTAGTCTCAGGGGACATCTGGATCAATCAGCATAACACAGTCCACAATGTTCTACACCCTACATTGGTAAATTATATCTGGAGACTTATAAGTCTGTCAACAGTCATCTATATAGCACATCCAGTGATATCTTTCTATTTTGAGGAAATACAAATTAAAAAAAAATTAAAAACAAAGTAAAAGAACAAATGGAAATAAGTAGCTCAGAACACTGTTGTTGTGTACCGTTGAGTTTTCACAGTCAGTAAATCATGCAGGAAGAGATTGTTCATCCTTCTCCCAAGAGCAGCTGGTGGATTGGCAGAGTGGCACCACAGCTCCTTAGCACTAACTAGGCCACGAGAGCTCCTCAGAATACTAATAGACCTTATATACTACAATTTTCAAAACCCTGAAATAGAGGGATTAGATT
>NW_006399817.1:1181410-1182616 GCF_000299155.1 Elephantulus edwardii | reverse complement strand
AAAAATATTCTGAACTAGATTGCTTTCATGGCTTAATTCTACCAAACATTCAAAAATGAACTATCATCAATTCTACTTAAATTATTCAAAAAATAAAAAAGAAGGAACACTCTCAGAGCCCTTCTATGAAGCTAGCCTAATCCTTATACGAAAACCAGGCAAAGTCTATGCCCCAAAAAAGGAGAAAATATATACACTAATACCTCTTATGAACATCAATGCAAAAATCGTTAGCAAAGTTCTGACCAATAGAATCCAACAGAATATAAAATAAATAATTCATCCCAATAAAGAAACCCTCATATGTCTTACTACCTGTCCTAGGCCCAGAGGCTGAAAAGGTGAAGCCACTTGGGCTGGCTAGAATGAAAGAGAAGAGCTTGTTCTAGGGAAAGAAAAGAAAAATCATCATGACTAAAGGAGTTTAATGAGAGTTATATATGGAAGGTTCAACAGAAAGGGGGAAAACACGAGGAAAAAAACAAGAACCACACGATCCAATCAATTGCTGAAGAAAAATACAACACATCTTCCTGATTTAAACTCTCAACAAAATAGAAATAGAAGAGGGGTATTTACTCAACACAGTGATACGTATATACACAAAAGCAGCAGTCAATGTCATTCTCAATGAAGAAAGATTTAAAGGAATTTTCTTGAGAACAGAGACAAGGCAGGAGGCCAACTATAACCACTCCTATAAATTATTATATTGGAAGTACTTGCTATGATAGTAAGACAAGAAAAGGAAATATGAAGCAGCCAAATTAACAAAACGGTGGTAAAAGTATCACTATTTGAAAAGGTATATTATATGAAGAATACTGTACACAAAAAACTCCAAAACTACAAAGACTCGAAAAAAACCCAAACCCCCCAAAACACTGCTTAACCTGGTAGACCAATTTAGCAAATTGGCAGGACACACAATACATATATAAAATTCAATGGGGCAGGGTGGGACATTTAAAAAATCAATGGAACTTCTCTAAAGCAGCAAAGAAAGCACAGGACAGTAAATTAAGGAAAGCGATGTCATTTATGTTAGTCAACCATAAGATGAAATACATGGGAATAAACCTAACTGAAGATACATAAGATCTTTATAGAGAAAACTACAAAACACAACTACATGAAACACTAAGATATCTAAGTGGGAAAATTTTCCTGGCTCAAGGAAAGGCTCAATATTTTAAAAATTATAAT
>NW_006399817.1:1179045-1179560 GCF_000299155.1 Elephantulus edwardii | reverse complement strand
CCCTGAGGCAGTTGCCTTGAAAATCCAGATGATTGACCTGCAGCTGACTGAGACTCTTTGTTAGAATTTCCTTTCTGATTCTGGCCTCTTGTCTCTGACTGCCCTTAGCTGGGGCAATCTCCTCACTTATCCCAGGCTTAGGAGACATAGCCAGCTGAGATTTTCTATCCACTCAAGCTTGCCACTTAAGTGCCACAATGTGTAATCAAATAACAGAACAAATGCAGATGTGCTTCTGGTCAGGGTTATTTCTTATTTGGGGGTTACTAACCAAAACCTTGGCCGTTGATTCCAGTAGCTACAATACAGAAGAAAGATGAGCCAAAAGAGTCCCCTTAATCAAAATGAAAACTAAACACCAATTTACTTTAGGCAAGTCAAGGTCCCAAGGGTGTTGATAGTGGATCCAAGCAAGATGAAATAATTAACGTTTCTTCATCTATCATGATGTCATCCCCTGGCCCACTGGTAAGGATATTTGTCTTTTATATGCCAAGATGCAATCCATATTGAAG
>NW_006399817.1:1176746-1177746 GCF_000299155.1 Elephantulus edwardii | reverse complement strand
ACAAGGAGATAAATGTATACCAAAACTCATAATATAAAAAAGATGGCTAGCCTGAGTGGTCTGATAGAGACTTGTGGGACTATGAATACTAAAATCCTAATCTTTTCTTTCAGAATTATGCTACCAAATTAATTCTTTCAGAATTATGCTACCAAATTAAAGGTGGGTGATTTTAATCTGTGGCTCTCAAGCCAGGTTTTTTAATTGTTTGGGTCAAACTTTCTTCTAAGTGGTATAGAACTGGTCTGTCCGTTTGCTGTACATAGATAACTCGTGGATGCTGTAATGCTAAACACTGTGACACTGCGACGTGTCAAATGTGATAATGGTTACCCATGATGGATAACATTTGCTAGAGCTCCAGACTAAACAAGCTTGGAATCACGAGTGGCATCCACTTGTTTGCATAGGTTCTGCTGAGAAGTCAGAGTTTAATTGAATGATTTATTGATGACTCTTCATTTATCTCACCCTGTTTTTAATTCTCCATCTATGTATTTATTTTGGAAAATTTGAGTATGTTGAGGTTTTTCTTTTAGAATCTAGTCTGTTTGTAGTTCGCAGATCTCCTTAAATGGGGATTTCCTTATGTTCTATGATACCTGTGAAGTTTTATCCTAGTGTCTCGTGTGTGATTTTTCTGAGTGCTTCACCTCCTCTCCCTTTCTGGAAGTCCAATCACGTGTATTTTGTTCATGCCAACGAATTTCTTCTGCAATATGGTTTGCTTTTTTTAGGAAATGGCTATTTTTGGTTTTAAAGAAATGTTTGAACTTACCTGTTGCTTCTTTGACATTATGCGAATTTGGTTTTGGTATGTGTAACAGTTTCTGTTGTGTCTGCATAGGTTGTTTTCAGATTCTTTTTCTCATGATGTACTGACTTCTCAGGAGAAATAATGTAAACAAGAGTTAATAGCATGGTATATATAGAAAGCTGAAAAAAAAAAAAAAAGAACTGTCAGTGAAGAATCCTGTACCCAATGAAACCGTCCATAAAA
>NW_006399817.1:1175675-1176646 GCF_000299155.1 Elephantulus edwardii | reverse complement strand
TAAAGAGAAACACTGCAAAATAGCAGCAGTAAACCTAACCTGTCAATAATCACACTTAATGTGTATAGACTAAATGCATCATTTAAGAGAAAAAGAGTAGCATAATGGAAAAAACAACGACAACAACAAAAAAAAACCCACAAACAATTCCAGAGTCCTTCAATATGTTCCTACAAGAAACATTACTTAGAAATGAAGAGAAAGTTAGACTAAAAATCAAAATATACCAAGAAAATGGCATGCATTTGAAGCAGGAGTAGTAATACTAATCCCTGATAAAATAGACTTCAGGATGAAAACTGCCACAAAAGTCAAGGAAGGACATATATGATGATTAAAGGCACACTAGATCAAGAAGACATAGTCTTGGTTAACATATATACATCAAATGATAGACCTGTAAAACAATGGTTAACAAATTTGAAAAAGAAATAGTATGAAAATAGTAGTAGGACACTTTAACACTTTCAGCAAAGGAAAGGTCAACTCGAAAGAGACTAAAAAAAAATTCAGAAGTTCTAAACTACACCATTAGCCTATTCAACATGATACATTATTCGGGTATTTCACCAAATTTATCAACAATCTGTGTTATGCGGATGACACAACCCTGCTTGCTGAAACTGCAGAAGACCTGAAGCACCTGCTGCAGAGGGTCAAGGATTGTAGCCTACAATATGGATTGAGGCTCAATATCAAGAAGACAAAGATTCTCACCACTGGAACAATCGGCAGCATCAGGATGGATGGTGAAGCAATTGAGATTGTACAGAGCTTTAGTTTGCTTGGCTCCACAGTCAACAGTCTTGGCACCAGCAGCCAGGAAATTAAAAGGCGTACTGCCATGGGAAAGTCTGCTGTTAGGGACCTCTCCAAAGTGCTGAAGAGCAACGGTGTCTCTCTGGAGACTAAGGTGGGTCTGATACAGGCCATGGTCTTCGCAATCACTTGTTATGCATCAGAGAGTTGGA
>NW_006399817.1:1157668-1170330 GCF_000299155.1 Elephantulus edwardii | reverse complement strand
CAGGTGATTGAGAAGACCATGGCCTGCACCAGGTACACTTTAGTCTTCAAATTGGCATCATTGTTTATCATTTTTGAAAGGTCCCTAACAGCAGACTGGCCCAATGCAATACACTTTCTGACTTCCTAACTACTGATACTAAGGGTCAATGTTCATGAATAAAACAGTGTATGTAAATTATTATAAGTGAACTAACAGATGGGGCAAAGAACTATTTAAAAGGAATTTATGATAAATCATTGATTAGGCATTATTTGCATGAAAACAAGAGATACACACCAAAGTCGACTGGGGTAGGAGAAAGAAAGGAATTGTGCAACAGTGAATGTTTTGTGTTTTTTTTAAGAGAAAAGCAAACTAGGGGAGGGAGGAAAATGCACAACAATGAATGAATGGAAATCCAAATTTTCTGTAAACTTTCATTAAAATCACAATAAAAATTATAACAAAATATTTTAAACATAACAAAACCCAAAGCCAACCTATTACTTTGTGAAGGACCACTGGTAAGTAGATTTGTCATCTATAAGGAAAAACAAATAAATATTTACAAATTATTCACTAAAATTTAAAAATGAAACTGGAGAGAGACTAGCTTATTTTGAGCTCTAGTATACTAGTCTTATTTATTTCATCAGCATTCTAGCCCTGCCTCAATGTAGGACTTTTGTATTTTATCTAAGTTAACAACTTCACTTCCTTCCAGTATTTATTCAGTTACCATGTTCTTAATGAGACTTCTCGAAACAGCTTAATGCAATGTGTATATTAGTACCTCCACCAAGAGATTTTTCTTTTTCTACCTAGAGAAAAAGGACTTTCCATCTTAGCCTGCTCAAATCTTGCTGAAACTTTTACATAACACTGATAACATTCTTACATATATGATCTGTATATATACATTTTCATTATCTTAACTTACTTACCAACCTTGAGTCTGATTTCTATCATTTTTGTTCAATGATATAGCTCATGTTAAAGGTATTGAAGTTATCAATGATTTTAACCAAGAAGCTCAATCAACACTCAGATCAGTCTTAGAGGAGTGCAAAGAGGGTATTCCCTGGAGGCAAGGATAGTGAAACATCTCAAATATTTTGTCTCCAAAGAACACTCTGATTTTACATACCTGTTCATTCATCTGACAGTCCATAGAATACTCAGAACTCTTCTCCAATACGATAATGCAAAGGCATTAATTCTTCTATCATCCTTATTCATTGTTTGGCTCTCGGTTGGCATATCAAATTATTGAATGTTGTGCACCTTAATCAACTTAGTCAAACTGACCTCATTGCTCTTCAGTAATTTATAGAGGTTTCTGACAGTGACTTCTCCTTATCTTACTGGTAGTGCTGAACATATTGATTCTGGATCCAATTAAGGTGAAATCATTGACAGTTTCACTCCTTTTTCCATCTATCATGATGTTGCTTAATGACTGAGTGGTAAGGACATTTGATTTCCTGATGTAATTCATATTGAAGACTGTAGTTTGGCTCTTTTGTAGTAAGCAATTCAGCTTTTTCTAAATTTTAGCTAGCAGGGTTGTGTCATGTGCATCCTATAGATTATTGATAAGTCTTCCTCTGATCCTGATGCCAGGTTCTTCACAGGGTCCAGCTTTATAAATTATTGGCTCAGCATAGAGATTAAAGAGATATAGAGAAAGGATCCAACCCTGACACATACTCTTTCTGATTTTAAACCATACAATGTTTTCTTATTATGTTCAGCCAGATGAGAAGACATCTATGAGGGCATTCCTGCAATCCCGGCTGCCAGCAGGCCCTCAGGCCTCAAACCAAGCACCAGTACCAAAGACCAAGCTCCCTTACTGTTTTAATCAAATACTCGCTTCAGGATCCCACCCTACCACACAAGCAAGGGCTCCAGTTGAGGCCAGAAAAGAGTATCCTGAACCATGATTTTGTATTCCTGATTACAGAAGAAGAATTGATACCTTTGATCTGCGGTATTGTAAAAGAGTGCTGCATGTACCACCTAAAGAACAAATATGTGATGGGAAAAGCACAGGCAGAGTGCTCCTTAGATGCAAGGATGATAAAGCTTTGTCTAACATATTATGGAGATGTTGTTAGGAGAGGCTATTCCTTGGAGGGTCAACAAAAGAAAGGAAGACCTTTCATCAGATGGAATGACACAGTGATTGTTCAAATCACCTCTAGTGTGTCACAAGTTGTGAAGATGGCACAGGATAGGACAGGGTTCAGATCTCTTGTTCATAGAGTTATTATGGGTCATACTCAACTTGATGGCTCCTAACAACAACAATAACTTATTAGTATCACACTTGTCTTTCCGTCCTCAGTACTGCTGTAACTTGTGGGTTGCTGTGATCGTGGAAACTGTGCCACCACTGTATTAAATGGAAGAAGAATCAACCATGGTAGGCAGGTAGCACCAAAATTCCTAGATTAAGACTGCCTAGAAAACAGGTCTGTTTATTCACTTCCAAAATTACAGTCCTTTGAAAACCCTACAAACAACAAAGAAACGTGAGAAGTCACAGAAGTATGAAGAAAAACAACTACAAACAACCCTTAATAATTGGAACATAGAATGTGACATAGGAACGTAGAAAAACTGGAAGTTATCAAAATTTAAATGGAATGTATGAAAATTTATTCTAACCATTAACAAAATGAAATGGACTAGAATGGCCCAATTTTGGCAAATATGATTCTCTAAGAAAAAACAAAAAAGTGAAAAAGCCTTATACTAGCTACCACGTTTTTAGAAGTGCATAACATCATATTACCTTGGACAGAGAAAGGAATTCTACATTACCACTAACAATAAAAATTAACCTATAACTGGATACATCAATAGGGAGACAGAAAAACAAATTTCAGTGAGTGAAAGAGACTATGATAATGCAAAGTTCTAGTAAATGATATCTTTGCGTAAGTGTTTGTGCTGCATTTATATGGGAGTGATGTTACATAAATTCATTCATAAAACATTGAAGGAATAAGTCAGTGGTCATGAGGCATCAGGACTACAGTTCCAGGGGACATTTGGGTCAATCAGTTTAACAGTCTACAATGTTCTACACGCTATAGAGATGAGTAGTAACGGGGAACTAAAAAGTTGGCCAGCAATTACATTTAATGTAACCATTAGTACAAAGTTTAGAGAAAATAAATTGAATAAAATTTTTGAAAATTAAAAGCCTCACAAATCTATGAAAGCAGTTTGTTCATACTAGACATCATAGACCTCAATTTTCATGTCACTGAGACAGAAGAACTATGTGATTTCTGATTTTGAAAAAAAAAATATTTAATAGTAGGTCCTGAATAGTTTGGGAGATGAATTGGTCCAAAACTTAAAATCACAATGATGACCAGGTTTACTGGTTGGTCTAACAAAGACCTGAGAAAAAGAACTGACACTATTCACTTAAACAACTCTGTAAGCCAGGAACTTAATTCACTGCTTTGCACAGCTTTCAGTTAAACAATAAACAGAACTGGGAGATGAATAATAGAATGAGGAATGAGGGGAGTAGGCAACCCTCAGAATAATTAACTACACAGGATCACAAAGGCAGACAGCATTTGCCCAAGAATGAAACCAAGAAGGTAGGAAGGGAAAGGATGGAAATAAGGAAAGAGGAGAGAGGAAACAGTAATATGGGGATTGTAATCAATGTCATAAAATAAAATATTTATGAATTATTGAATGAAATATCAACCTGCTTTTAAAACTTGATGAAATATGTTTACGGCATTGAAGTTTTTGGGGGAGAGAATATTTTATATTTTAGAGCATTATGTTTATCATAAGAGTACGGAATGAGGGTTGCAGAGTGGATCATATTTGGGGTTGGGGAATGTGTGGGGGGGATTGCGTACCAATGAGGGAGTTTTTCTTTTGCTTTTGAAGGAGAGGAGCAAACGGAGGGTGGAGGGGGGGCCTGGGAGAAGGGTGCAAGAATGAATGAATGGAATTCCAAAATCTCTGTAGATGTTCACTGAAATGAAAAATAAATAAATTTTTAAAAAACCCTTTCACTCTAAAGATATGAAAGATTAAAAATACAGTGGTTTCTAGGGAGCTCTTGTGGCCTAGAGTCAAGAAGCTGTGCTGCAATCTTGAAAGCATGTGGTTCAAACCCACCAGATGCTTCACTATAAAAAGAAGGGATAATCTCTTCCTGTGCCAGTCACATCCAATTTGACAGTATGCAACAACAAAATTAAAGTGGTTTCTTAGCAATTACATAATTAAAAATGTAAAATTCTAATTCTAAGTAGGAAGTGAATTGTTAAGCATTTAACCAACCACACATAATGCCAAAATATTTGAGGAGTTTAATTTTGTTATTGTTTACATCACTTTTCAGTTAACCCTAACTCTACTAATATTAAGACACAAATTGAAATGATATTTCAAATTTAAGCATATATTTCATAACAAATGCACTGCAATCCCACTTGTTTCAAATCCACCAGCTACTCCACAGGAGAAGCATGATGATCTCCTCCTGTGTAATTAACTAACTCTTAAAACCCACTGGATGGTCAACTCTGGGTGTTCCAACTTGATGGTACAAAGCAATAACAATAATATCTAAAATTTGGCAGGAAAATTAAAGCTGACATTTATTTTTCAGAAAACCAATATAAATAATAATTACAATCTGCAAAAAAACTTCCATTTTGAGTATGTAACTTATACATGGTTTGAACTCTTGTCCCTAGATTTTCAAACATTTTTGGGAATCTGAAAGTATGATGAAGAATCTTAACTAATAGAATTTTTCCAAAAGAAAACAAAGTACTTATTAAGCCTCAAAAATTTGTGTCCAAAATAATTACACTTTTAGAGATGTAACAAAATGACTTTATAAAGTACTTGGTCAATCTTTTTTATTTTATTATTTTTAAATCCTCAGTAGTATGCTTGCATCATGCATTAGGGAGCTCTCTAATACACCAGAATGACTATTGTTTTAATGATTTTTTCTTCTTTTATTTATTCGTGTCATCTTTTGAGATGTGATTAAAATCACATTTAGAAAAGATAATTTCTGGTATTATTTATGTGAATTATTCATCCCCTTGTTGTAGTTAAGTACCATGGAATCAGAACCAACCCATCATTCACCCTCTGGCAGGTCTTCACAGGCAGTAAATCTCATGGAGCTTAATTCTCTCATGGAGCCCATCTTTCTTTTGCAGAGCAGCCGGTGGATTCAAACTGATTACCTATGGGTTGGCAGTGCAACTCCCTATCTAACCCACCAGAACTTTCTTTTCATAACATTACTGAACCAGATTTATTAAATGCTCCAAATATTTCAGCCTCTATGCTGATAAGCCATGATAAATATGAGACCTTAAGAGGTTTAGAGAAAAACTATGTAAACACAAGATAATCAAAAGCACTATGATAGATAAATGATATATTTGTAAGATGTTCAGAAAGCAAGAAAAGGAAATGAAATATCTGAAAATAAACCATGTTTTCATTGTTTCAAAGTTTCTTCTTCTAGAGACATACTCTTGAAGTTATTAAATTTTAACATAAAAAAGTGTCTGCTTATTTGAAATAAGTCTTGCATCTTGTTTCTTGTGAGAGAGCTGAAGGAAGACTAGCAAAGCAAAATATAGTTCCAGAAGGCTAGATCTCTCAGGCTAACAGTCCTGAGAAACTCTAGAACCGCTGATTTTATTAGCAATAAGAAACAAAGAAATAGTTCACAGAGAAATTAAAACTTTAAAGTTTACTTCATAGGGCCAGTATGGGCCAAGTACACAGATAGATAATAGACATACATTCAAGCAAAACTCCTTTGTTTTCATAAACCATGTTTTCTCACATTCACAACAATCTTATCAAGAACAGGAACATTTGCTTCTACTCTCAAAGGAGTTAGTATTTAAAGATGTATGGGAACTGCTTGCAATCTTCCTTCTCAGAGTGCCTCATGAGGGCTGCTTGCAATCTACTTTCTGGAGACACCTCTATGCGCAAGACACACAGCCATGTCCCAAGCATACAGTCCCTTACATTCTTTGCCCCTTACATTGCATAAATGGTCTTTTCCATGTTTGTTCTTTGTTAGACAAAAACTTGTGCTGAGCATATAAGCCATTGGTTCCAAAATCTTTCAGTGGTCAGCTTGTTAGAAGACTAATTTTTAAGACAGTGAAAGCTTCTGTTAGAGATTAGACTCAGTATGAAAAGGGAATAATATAAAACTATCTGCACATTTTGTGGTTTGACAATTATTTTTATTTAGTTATGGCTTTAAAAATAATAAGAACAATGACTAAAATGTTTATTTTCAACTAATAGGATCTTGGTGTCCCGTGGAGAAACACATAATTATGTTAATGTGAAAACTAGACCAAGAGGCTGTTATGCAAACAGAGGAAGGATAAGGTTTAAAATTAGGAAAAGTGTGCTCAGGCTTATATTCTTTCTTCATACCTACTTAATCTATATGCTGACTAAATTATTTCAGAAGGTTGACTCTACAAAGAATGTGGTGTCAGGACAGGAGGAAGACTCATCAATAGTTTTTGATATGCAGATAATACACCTTGCTTGGTGCAATTCATAATTTCAAAAACTCCCATGGAGTGTCAGTTCTAACTCACTGGCAATGAGGTATATTTTTGTGTGGTTTTTTTTGTTTATATTTTGAGGTATGTTTTTGTTTTTTGTTGTTGTTTGAATAATGGCAACAAAAGGCACAATACATATTTTAAACAGCCAAACCAGTCAAGTGTTACTAATCTCACTTTGACTAGTATCAATTTCATGTTTGTCGGAATGGAAATATACTCCATAAGATTTTCAAGTAGCTGATTTTTCAGAAGTGAATTGCCATGTTTTCTTCTGGAGAAACTCTTAGTGAACATGACTCAGCAATCCTTCAGTCAGCAATGGAAAGTGTTAACTATTCCCATCAACCATTTACTCCATTTGACTTGCATTTTATTTCTCCCATTTTCAAAACAGAAGGAAATTCTGCCCAGTCTTGTGTCATCTTCTCAACCTCTATGGTGCGTAACCCATAATTACAGTCATTGTATTAATCCATTTTATGGAGGTTAGTATTTTCTTTCACTGACCCTCTATTTTTCCAAGCATTGATTTGTTATAGTCAAACTTCTTCGATTATTTTTGCAGAATGCAGATTTAATAAATATGGTTAAACAATGCATACTTGGTACATACCTTTTCTGATTTTAAACACAAAACAATCTTTGTTTCATCTTAATGGCTGCTTCATGCTCCATGTACAACTTTTCCATAAACACAATTGAATGTTCTGAAATTCTCAATAATCTCAATGTTGTCTAATTTTATAATGATTTACAAAATAGTTTGCTTTTGTGTAGCCTTCTACAGTCAATAAAACACAAGTAAATGTCTTTTTTTTTATTCTCTACTTTCGGTCAAGAAGCAACTGATATCAGCAATGGTATCCCTAGTTCTGTGGCTTCTTCTGTAGAACTCTGGTAACCTACTAAGAGGAAGTTGCACTGAAATTCCAAAGGACATCACGCTGGCAAAGGTAGAGGGTTAGCAAAAGAGAGTAAGATCCCCAATGAGAATGACAGACACAGTGGCAATAGCGGGCTGTAACAGATCAGATATCTTGAAGGCATTGTAGTATAGGGTGAGGTTCTGATCTGTTGTTCATAGGGTCACTACAAGTTGTAGTCAACTCAATGGTACCTAACAAGAACAACAATATTTCAAATTCAGAAGAACCTCAATATTGTTACTAAAAATATTTTATTTGCATAAATAATGTACATTTGTAATGCATCAGAGCTAGCACATATTTTAGATGAGCAGCCTAATGTGATTAAAATGGAAAAAAATCTATTGTTCCTGTCTATACCTATTTCTAAAGTTAAATAAATCTTACAACTGCACATTGAATTAAACAAATATAATTTTTAAATGTTACTGAATTTTTTTAATCATAAAAAGTATGTACGGGGATCCAAGAGGATAAGAGTTGGGAGCAGAAGAGTGAAGATGGGCAGGGATGAAATCACAGAGCTGCACAATTTGGTGGGAGGAGGGAGTGGGTAAAGGAAATGAGAAAGATCCAGTGGGGACCAGAAAAGACAGGGTAATGATGAGCATAGTCCAATGATGATTAATTTATTTTTTTTTAACAATTGTCTAATTTGCCTGTGGACTTCTCATTTGGGAAGGGGTGCTGACTTTCTGATGTCTTCATGATGAACTGGAGCATTGAGAGGAGGAGCAAGGGAGATCACTTTAACACTTCACTGGGTTGAAGCTGCATGCCTTCTTGTTTAGTGAGAAGGCATTTTCCTGAAATTTTCTGCCTCTGAAGTGAAAAGTGTTTGCCAAGGTAAGTCCAGTGGGGATGGCTGGCTGAACCCTCAGGCTTGATCCTCCTTCACTTCCTTAGCTGGTAGATACATTTCCCTTTTGTCTCTGGAACTGGGCTCAGGGTTCAGGTCTGGAGCAAGATTCAGTGTTAAGGTTACCTATAAGAAAGAGAGTAAACCTAGTGAGAACAAACTTTCGAGTTACAAGGAGAAGGCCTTTGAAGGTGTTACTTACAGTGAAGGAAAGTGGCTTAGATGAAGTGGCTTAGATAAAATTCCTCATATACACTAGACAGCTCTGCCCAGCAACCTGACTCTCACCAGGGGCCGGGTGGCTCTCCTTGAGGGCCTGGCAGCACACTCCAGCAGCTGGGAGGCACCCTCTGCACCAAAGCCCCCCTGAGGTCAGAACCCTGCACACCACTGAAGAACATGGCCAGGGATAGCACCCCATGTTCCAGCACTGCCACCATTGTCCCCCTCCTCTCCACCAAGTGGTGCAACAACAACTCAACATAGGCATCATTATCCTATCCATCTACAAATGGAAAAGGGGCTTTGAGAGTGGTGAAGAGACCTGCCTTAGGTTGAAACAGTTCTTGGCAGCAGTAGTCAAGAAACTATAGGATGCGGGACATTGAGGAGATCTTATATCCAGGATCTGTTGTTGTTGTTAGGTGCCATTGAGTTGTAGACAACTCATAGTGACCCTGTGAACAAAAGATCTAAAGACTTGTATAATTTTCATCATTTCTCTAAGTTCATAGAGTTTCCAGAGGCAAGTGGGTGCCACTTCTGCTTCCAAGCTTGTTTTAATCAGGGATCTCCATCAAACATGGTCCACTATGAGAAACCATATTTGTCACATCAGTGTCACAGTGTTTAGCACCACAGTAACCACAAGTTACCTGTGTACAGCCAATTGATAGACCAGTGATATGTGACTTAGAAGAGTACTTGAACAAAAACAATTAAAACTCGGCCTGAGTGCCATGGATTAAAATTACCCACCTTTGTTTTAGTAGCATAACTTTCTATCCATTAGGCTCACAGTGCTCTCTCTATGGCTCACAGGAATTGTATGACTAACAGATCTAGTCTTGCCCTATCTTACTCCATCCTCACAATCTGAGACATGCTCTGGCCCATAGCTGCAATCACTGTATCAACACATATTGTTGAAGATCTTCTTTTCTTTTCTGACCTATCCAAGGAAATCTTCACTGACAATGAGATACTCTTGCATATCTAGTCCTTCACCTCTTGTAGCTCCATGGTGCTGTCCTTGCCACCCCCACCCCATCCCACTGTCCCCTCCTGCGCTGGGGGCATGCAGCCACTGGCATCAATTGCTTCCAGCCAAGCAGCCACTGGCATCAACTGCTGCCAGCCAAGCAGCAGACCTGTCACACCTGACATGGGGCCTGGCACCCACTGCCCAGTCCTGGCTAGGTTACCTGTGGGCTCTGGGCACAGTGGTCATGCAGGGTCACAGCAGTGTCAGTGGCTGGTATTGAGCAGAAGTGGGACTCATCCACGTTTTTATGAGAATCTTTGTCCTCTTGACTTTGAGCTTCAATCCATATTAAAGATCAGTAGTTAACTGCTTGGCTGTTTAGGTATATATAAACTGTAGGCTGTGGTGGACCATGGTGGCCTATTTTATTGCTGCTTGCCATTCCTCTAGCTCCTCATGCTGCTTCTTGGTTCAGAGAATTTCTTTTAGAATATGTTTATTCTGAGGCTATGTGGGGCTCTGTCATACCAGGCGTGGGGTCTGGTGCCCACCGCCCATTCAGTTAAGGGGATTCCTGTACTCTGACTATGGCTGCCCCACAGGGCTATAGTTGCATGAGCTCAGTAATGGGGTGCTTGTAGCAGTAGGACTCACCTATTCTTTTTTGGGAATCTTTGTCCTCTTGATGTTGAGCCTCAATCCATATTGAAGACCAACAGTTAACTGTTTAATTGTTCAGTTATAGATGAATTGAGGGCTGTGGAAGGCCATGGTGGCCTTCTATGATGCTTGCTGTGCCTCCAGTGCTTCATGCTGCTCCCTCCACCACTGTCATCTTGATTTGTTAACAAATATAAATTTTGAAAGAATATGATAGCAGTAGTGGTTACAATCAGGAAGTGGAACAAATTATTTTTACTTCGTTGCTGTAAAAGCTACATTTAAACCCCATAAATATTTTACACCTTTCTAATTCATTTTAATATTTTATTTAAAAATAATTTTACTCAATTTAAATAAAGACAGTGGTACATTCCTATTATTCAAATCTGTAATCCTAATATTTTAGATATGTAACTTTATTGTGTTATATTATGCAACCTAGAGTTCTGATGGCCTTGTGGTTAAGAAGCTTTCCTGCAATCCTAAAGGCATTTGGTTCAAATCCACCAGATGCTCTGCAGGAAAAGAATGGACCATCTCCTCCCCTACAATTTACTACCTCTGAAAACCTGCTGGTGGGTTAGCTATTATAGCAAACAATAACAACAACATCTTGCCATTTAAACACATTTAAGATGTTTTTTTAAAGTACAGATTGTAGTTCTTAGGTGTTATCAGTGTTTTTTCTGATAATAGTGATAATAGAGTGAAACATAACTCTCACAATGTTTGTTGTGTGTGAACTTGTTGTTGCTGTTACTTTGTTAATGCTGTTATTGCTATTTCTTTGAAAGTCAGTCTTTCTTCTTTCTTTTTTATTTATTTATTTTTTAATGACCCATCACTTTACTAAGCATGATATTCTTCTCCAGGAACTGGTTGATTTCTTCTGATAACATGTCCAAAGTCCTTCTGGCCAAGTATCTCCCTCCAAGCTTCTAAGGAGCCTTCTAGCTGCATATCTGCCAAAACAATTGTTGTTATTGTTTGGATCTTGGTGGATGTGCAACTGATGAATTAAAACCTTGTGCCTTTGGATTGAAAATGTAGTTCCCAATTACTGTCACCAGAGTTTGTATAAACACACAACCTCCGGTGCCTTAATGAGAATGAGATTCTAAAGATGACCATTATTTCACATTTTAGGGTAATTGCTAAAGGTCAAGTATGTATTGATATACAACACAATCTTAAAATTTCACATTTTGGTACTCCATGACTCTTGCTGACACAGAATGTGGGAGGAGATGAAAAGAAACTGCCACCAATGCATCCTCTCTGTGTGGGGATAGCCAATGTCATGTTGTCACGTGATCATTGACTCTTCTCTTTTTATTTATTTATTTTTGTCTTGTTTTGTTTCCTTTTTCTGATGAGAACACACTGAAGGTCAATCACACCAATCAACAGTAGCTCATTTTCTCAAAGCAAAGGCAGAAGTCGAGCAGAGCCAAAACATCATCACTGTGTTCCTCAGCAAATTTCTTCAGCTGGTTAAAGCCCTGGGTCCAGAAACAGGTGTTTTGAGCCAGGTGGGTATATGAGCCATGTTTCTACTATCACACTCTTAAGGAAAGAATGGTACAGTAAAATTGTCATGCATAACTTGTGTAGCAACCTGAGAGACTTGATTTTTAAAGAATGAATTGATCTTGGGATACACGCTAATTAGGTTAACTATTTCTAGAGATGAAAATGTGACAGATAATCAAAGAGTATCTTGAGTTTGCTTTTTTTATATTCTGAAATGTTTCTGGGAATATAAAATTCCTTTTTAAAGACAATATAAATGAGGAGAAAAGACAGTATCAATGAAGAAAACAATATAAATGAGGAAGGATTTATCTCCCCTCCCCCAGTTGCTAAGGGTACTATCTAATTGATCAGAGACAAATTATATGAAGTTCAAATATTATTATGAAATTGAATATAACTGGAAATGTTTATGTGTGTTAATAACATTATTTACGTTGTTTTTGTTGTTCATTAGTGTTGAGTCGACACTTAGTAACCATATGAACAAAAGGTCTGAAGCCTTTCTATAACTATTGTCATTTATTTCAGTTCATAGAGTTTCCAGAGGCGTGTTGTTTAGGAAGTGGATGCCACTCCTACTTCCAAAACATTATACTTTCATCAAATTAAATCCAGTCTTATGGATATAACTTTATTGGTTCTTTTAAAATAATTTTTAATTGTGATTTTTATAAAAGTTTACAGAATACTTGGATCTCCAATCATTCATTGTTGTATATTTTTCTTTCTACCCCCCAGTTCATTTTTGTCTTTAAAAAACATGTATTGTTATAAAACTTATTCCCTTCCCCCCTACTCCCAGTCCACCTACAAATAATGAGAAGGGTGAAGAAAGCCCAACAAAAACAACAACAAAAAGAAATAACTTC
>NW_006399817.1:1148815-1156825 GCF_000299155.1 Elephantulus edwardii | reverse complement strand
ACAATATTATAGTTATTATTCTTAAAATAAAAAATTACACATACATTTTGTCTTAATAGCAACAATTTATAACTGAATATTCTTTGTCATACAAATTATTAAAGAATGCACAATTTGTATTCTAAGGTAATTTTAAGGTAAAAATTTGTGCTGCCAACTGAAAGCAAACAGTTTGAATCCATCAGATGGTCAGTGGGAGAAATATGGGGAAACTCGTCCTGGTAGATTTACTGTCTGCGAAAACCCACTGAGTGTAAGCTATGGGTCAGTTCCAACTTAATGGTACACCACAACAAAACAACAAGGTATAATAAAAAAGATTAATTTAAAAAATAAGCTTATTCTGATATTGTTTTTGATAGTAAGTGCCTTTACCTTTGGAACTGACTCATAGTTGACCCTCTTCAGGGTTTCCAGAGGCTGTGAATCACATGGGAGGAGACTCTCCTGCAGAACAATTGGATTATAACCATGTGCTTTTAGATTGGCAGCACACTTTCTACCCAAAAAGGCTACCATAACTCCCTTTTCTGATATATCTAGTAAAATTGCTATTTTCATTTCTTATTTGGAGACCATTACACTTACATCTCTCTTAGATCTCCTCATTACTTCACAACAAACTTTTTTTTTGGCATTTGAATAGAATAGGCTTTACAAAACATCACAAAGTATTCTGTGTTCTGTGCTGGTAGGCTTCAAAAAATGAGTGAGGAGAGAGTGGTATACACAGAAGTGAATTTTCATCAGTCAAAGAAACGAAAGGACAAATCATCTAAACAAAGAGGTAATATTTTCCTTGCTTTCTGAAAATACATACCAAGAAAGAAAGATGAATATAAAATAAAAACTATTGTTTTAATATGTATTTTAGAACTAAAAAAACAAACAAAAACCCCTCCAAAATAAAACCAAAAACAAAATGACAATCTATATTGTAATAAACTTAAAAACTCACTAACTGTTGAGTTGAAATGGACTTATAGCTCACCCCTGAGCAGATTTCCAGACTGTAAATTTTACTGGAGGAGGTTGCCTTTCTTTTTCCCTTTGAGCCGCTGGTGGATTCAAGGTTCCAGAGAAGAGCAAATTTTGGGTTAGCAGTATGACTGTCTACTGGCTATCTCACAAGAGTTCTCTGGTAAACTAATAAATAAGTCAATGATTTAGGTAATTATTATGGTATTTGTGACCAGTGTAATTAGCCATTTTCATTTTAGTTCCAGAACGGCTTTCCATTTTGCTCTCACCTTGAGGTGTTGCTATAATCATCTTATAATCTGCCTTCCACTTTTTGTTCAGCATGTCCATGGCATGTGATTGCAGTATTCCTGGGAGTCTTATGTCTACTTTGTCTGGTGGGATTCATAATTTTAGGATATAAAAGTGAGTATCAAGTACATAGAGTTATCTATAAAATATTCAAGAAGAATATTAAGAATATTAAAATGCTGAAACTGCTGAACTGCTCCTAAATCATGTAAATTATAAAGTTGTGTGGAACTTAGTGTTCCTAATCAAAATAATAATAATAATCTTATACTTTTGTCCTGAACGAGTTTTTACAACATATAACAGTACATAACTGATTTAAAACTATAAAGAGTTGATACAGTATGTACTATGAACATATTCTAAGTTATGTTTTTTTGTCAAATAGGGTTTTGCTACATGACTAGAGATTTGGAATAATATTCATTTCACACTGAACTCATTATTTTACTATAACACTGCTTAAATCATAACAGGAAATTAAAATGTTGCCCAAAAATTTTGACCTACCTTAGATAAGTGTTTAAAATTTGGACTAATCATGACATTTGTCTTTATTACAAGTCAACTGTACAATGACAAATATCCAATCTTCAAAATATAAATTACAGATGCCAGTGATCTGAGAGAAAATGACAGAATTGTTGCTTTAAAAAGGATTCAGAAAGGATAGTTGGGAAAGCTCAATAATAGGAGTCAGAATCTGACTAGGTGCTGATGACTGTCAAACAAACCATCAATAATTCACACTTATCTGAAATTTCAAATTAAAACAGAAGAAGATTAGAACTAATCCACATGAAGCAAATTATGACGTTGAGTCTATTCTACATGAATTTAAAAATTATATTAAGAACAGGCTTTTAGGCATTAATCATCAATAATGAAAGATTAGAAGAGTTTTGGAATTAAATCAAGGACATCATATATAAAGAAAGAAAAAGTCATTATGAATATAGAGGAGAAATATAAAGCCAAAATGGATTTCAGAAGAAACTATGATATTTTCATTACAATGTCAAGAAGACAAAACAAAGGGAAGAGATGCTGAAATAAAAGAGCTGATAAGAAGATATCAAAGGACAGCTTGAGAGGGCAAAGCAAAGTATATAATGAAATGTGCAAAGAGCTGGAGTCAGAATAAAAAGTGATAAAGTTACTCAGCATTTCTCAACTGAAGAACTAAAAAAACAAACAAAAACCCCTCCAAAATAAAACCAAAAACAAACAAACAAAAAAACAACACACACACAAAAAATTCAATCCTTGAGTTGCAATCTTGAATGATCCAGGAAGCATCAAAAGGATTTGGGAGAAATACACAGTCACTGTACCAAAATCAACTTGCTTCCTGAAAGTGAAGGGAATCTGAAGCGCTTGTTGCAGAAGATCAAAGACTGTAGATTTCAATATCAATTCCATCTTAACATTAAGAAGACAAAGATTCTTATCAGTGGACCAGTGGGTAACATTGTGATGTTGTTGTTGTTGATTGCTTTCAGTGGAACACGACTCATAACAACCCTATGAACAAAAGACCTGAAGCTGTTCTACAACCTTTGACATTCATTGAAATTCATAGGGTTTTTGGAGCAATATAATTTAGGAAGTGGATGCCATTCCTGCTTCTAATCCTGTCATAGTATGCTATTGTTTTTATGTGTCATTGAGTCACTTGCTATGTATAGCGACCTGATGTACAGCAGCTCTGAACCCTTCCCTGTCCTGAACCAGTCTCACTAACTCCCAAACACCATCTCCACTGCCCAGTTACTGTATCAATCCATCTCATCCTGGGTCTCCCTCTCCTGCGCTGTCTGTCCAGCCCTCCTAGCATGCTGTCCTTCTCCTTGACCTTTTGCTGCAAGTGCTTCAGGTCCTCCTCAGTTTCAGAACCTTGTGATAGATGAAGAAAAGATTGATACTGTTAATGATTTCATTTTTCTTGGATCCACAATCATTACTCTTGATATCAGCAGTGAGGAGATGAGGAGATTGCTTTGGGGAAGTCTACTGGCAGGAACTTTTCCAAAATACTAAAGAGTAGTGACATAAATTTTAAGACTAAGATGTGCCTGATTCAGGTCATAGACTTACAGTTGCTTGCTATGCAGCTGAGAGCTGGATAAAGTATAAGGATGACAGAAGAATTGATGCCTTTGAGTTCTGGTGCTGGAGAAGAGTACTGAATATTCCATAGACTGGCAAAAGAATTAACAGGTATGTCTTGATAAAGGTGCAGCCAGAATACTCATTGGAGGCATGGATGACAAAACTTCATTTCTCATACATTGGATATTGCTAGGAGAGGTTATTTCTTTTAAAAGGATGCCATACTTGGAACTGTGGAGGGTCAGCCAATGAAAAGAGGACTCCCATTAATCTTATTGGCATGGTCACTGCAGCAATGGGCTCAAATTTGTAAGAGCTGATAAGGGTGGCACAAGTCAGGACAAGATTCAATTCTGTTGTTCATAGGGTCACCATACTCATACTAGACTTAATAATAGCACCTAACAACAACAAAATGTGACCTCTAAAAGCAAGGAAGCAGCAGTACAGTTTCTCCTAATTACAAGCATTATTTTCCAAGTGTGAATGCAGAAACTATGGCAAGCTCTGGCGGCCTATTGAAAGAAGCTGCACTGTAATCCTAGAGGTGAATGGTTTGAATCCACCAGATGCTCTGCTGGAGAAGGAGGGACAATCTCCTCCTGTACCAGTCAGATCCAATTTGATGGTACACACACACATACACACACACACACACACACACACACACACACACACACACATTAATAATAATTTAAAAAGGCAGAAACTAGCCTGTCTGAATAGAAATGGTTTTGTAAATATACAATTAGTAAATGTTAAGATAGTAAGATGTATAGATAAATGTCTGGGTGTCATGAAACCAGTTCTGTCTGACAGCTACTCAATATTGAAGTACTTCAGTGATATAGGGCTCAGACACAGCAATCAATGAAAGGTTACTATAGATGTTATCAGTGTTTTCTTCTGTTTTACATAGGATTCCAAGAAGTTTGATCTTCCAGGAAGGTGTCTAACAGCAAACCAATAATCTTAACAACAACAAATTACCTGATTTTTCTTCTCCTGAGAAGCACTCAATCAGTTAAACATTGTGCTACCGAGACTTTTTACATAAATAATAATCAAACCTAACTCACTGTCATCAAGTCAGTTCTGCCTACAGTGATCCTGGGGAGAGAGGAAAACTGATTTACAGGATTTTAAAAACTATAATCTCAAAACAAGGGAACTCTAGTATCCTGTTGGTTAAGAGTTCTGCTGTCTTCATATGTCTGTTTACCATTCGAATATCTTCTTCTATGAAAGTTCTTTCCATGTCTTTTGCCCATTTTGTAATTGTGTTATCAGTCTTTTTCTTGTTGGATGCCCAGGAGTATTCTGTAGGCTTTCATTATGAGACTCTTGTCTGAGATGGTATTACCAGTCAGCAGGTTTTCTTTTCACTCTGTGGGAAAAAGTGGGTTTTTTTGCCATTTTTTTCTCTTTGTTTTTTTAACTCTTTTATTATTATTATTATTATTATTATTATTATTATCATTATTATTAATTTCAATGACATGTACAGAGATTTTGGAATTCCATTCATTCATTGTTACACTTTTCTCCCCACCCACTCATCCACACCCCCACCTCCAGTTCGGTCCTCTCCTTGAAAAGCAAAAGAAAAACTCCTTCATTGGTACACAATCCCCACATCCCCACTCCCACCCCAAGTACACTCCACTCTGCAACCCTCATTCCAGACTCTAATGATAATCATAATGCCCTAAGATATATTCATTTTAAACTATTCTCTCCCTCATCAGCTTCAATGCAGTAAACATAATTTATTCATATTTTCTCAGTCTTATATGGTGCCACTGTTGTAGAATGAGGCTGACACTGGGGTGGCGGTAAGACTGGGAAAAAGTTTTTAATGCACACATGGATTTAATATTTTAGAAGATCCTATTTATCAGTTTTCTCCTCTTCAGATTGTGCATTTCTGCCTGTATTTGGAAGTCTCTTTATACCTTGGACTAGCGCCTCTAATATACCCCACTATTAGGAATATACCCCAAGAAAATGAGAACTGAGACACAGAGACTTGTATACCAATGTTCATAGCAGCATTACTCACAATTTCAAGAACATGGAAACAGTCCAGATGTCCAACCACAAATGAACAGATTGAGAAATTATGGTACATTCACAGCAATGATTTTGTAAATTATTAACGAAATTGGGAGGGACTGGAGAGCATTATGAGTTAGTGAACTCAGCCCCACAACAATAAATATTGAACAAAACCATTATTTTAGATCAAGTATAAGGATCCAAGGGGTGGGAGAGAGGGTGGAAGCAGAGGGATTAGGATGTGCAGGAAGTGGGGAAGATTAATCTTGGGTTTGTACAATTTGATGGGTGGAGGGGGTGAGGGAAATGGCAAGAATCTGTTCTGGAAAACAATGTACTTGAATTTTGTAAATAAACTAAAAAGAGTTCTTCTGTCAATCTGAAGTTACATAGTTTCAGTTCACCTCCTAATCTGAGAAAGATCTCCTGTGTTATTTACAGACTCTGAAAACCCACTGGAAGGTCAGTCATAGGTTGTTTGAATTTGACAGCTCTTAATAACAACTTCAGACAGTCTTTTCTCATATCTTCATTGGAATAACTGGTGAACTCAAGCACCTAAGGTTTTAGTTGCCAATATAACATTTCTATCAAAAAGCATAGTCAAATAGATAGAAACACAAAAATTTACTAACATAGAATCATAATGAAATAGTGTGCTTTCATTTGTTAAAAGTAATACATTTATAGTAGCAGGATTTATAGAAACTAAATTAAAAAGTCATTTCTTCAAATTAATACTTCTTCAAATAAAATTTTGTTCTTTACATTTTTCTTAGGTTAAGAGAAAACATTTTAAAAAATCTTAAGTCATTAGACTTTTTATGTTAAATAAAGTTTAAAATTTTTGGGATGGAATTTCAATTTAGATAATTTTAGTATGGATTTTTTCCCCTGGCATGAAAACAATGAATGCATAAACATCCTGATGCCCCTCTTCTGATTTTAAATATATTAGCTTTATTTAATTTTAATACAGATAAACATATCAAAATTTATAATCATAATTTCAAAATTTTTGTACTATTAATTATATGTTTAAGTTAAAGATCACCATCATCCATTTAATCATTAATTCCCTATGCCTAATTTTTCAAACTTTAGTTTTTAATTGAAGAAGTAACAAAGCTGTTAACTAAGTTTCTGCAATAATTTAAAAATATATTTGTATATAAATATTGATGCTTTCGAGCTTTGGTGTTGGAGAAGAGTGACAAACAGATTCATCCTTGAGAGGGTTAAACCGGGCTGCTCCTTGGAGGCAAAGATTCTGAATCTTCGTCTGGCATACTTTGGTCATGTTGTAAGGAGAGACTGGTCCTTGGAGAAGGACATCATGCTTGAGAGAGTGAAGGCAGGCGCAGGAGGGGAAGGCCCTCTGGGAGATGGATTGATTCGGTGACTGGGGCAATTGGGATGAGTGTGCTGGAGGCAATGAGATTGGCACAAGACAGAGTTTAGGGCTGTTGTACATAGGGTCGTTATGAGTTGCAAGTGACTCAATAGCACTTAACAACAACAAAAAATATATATTATGTGATTTACTTAGTGTAAAACAATCATTTAAGAGCTATCCAAATTTTAACTTAGGAGTAGATCTTAATAACTACTTCAATCAACTACAGAGCAGTTTCATCACCTTAGAACATATTTACTTGCTCTTTGTAATTAAAATCTCACTGTTAATTACAGCCTACTACCAGATCTGTCTTGTTTCTAAAGTTTTTACTTTCTCATAAAGAGAAACAAATATACTGAAAGTATGATATAATAAAGCAATCAAAAAGCATGATTATTTTCATAGAACATTTTTATTGTGGAAGAGCAATATTGTACTCTAACTCAGAGGTAATATTTTCCAATAAACAGAGAAGAA
The DNA here is from genome assembly GCF_000299155.1 of Elephantulus edwardii. Lineage (NCBI taxonomy): Eukaryota > Metazoa > Chordata > Mammalia > Macroscelidea > Macroscelididae > Elephantulus > Elephantulus edwardii. Next base: position 1,149,507 of record NW_006399817.1, on the reverse strand, counting down.
GCCAATTTTTAAAAATAATCATTTTTCACAGCTTTTAATATAGAGGGAGAAGGCCATAAGAGACATGTGCTTCCATCCTGCCATCAAGAAAGAGCTAGAAAAACAAACAAACAAAAAGAGCTAGAAAAACTACAGAATCATGACTTTCTCTGAGATAATTAGACTACTGTGTTTCACAAGTCAACCAGGTGAACTGAATCACAGGGAGAGGAGTCCATAATTCTGTGGGGAAACAAGATTCAATATTTCATCATTTATGACAGATCATAGGAAGAAAAGATGGCTGCCATAAATGCTGGTGTGATAAACATGGCTACAATTTTAACAAATTAAGACAAAGAGTATATTGTCCCAGATCTTAAAGATGTCAATATTCATTCATCAGGCTTTCTTAGACATCAGTAATCAAAGCAAATATAATGATCAGGGAAAGATAAGTACTACAATTTAATTTTTGTTTATAATTTTTAGAAAATATAAACAAGAAACTAAGTGACATTTAAAATGTATAATGATTTAAAAATTCTACATTCATCATATCTCATTTGCATATGGAAATGTGTTAAAAATAACAGAATCATTGGTGCCATTTAAAAGTTAGAAAAAAAATAAATTGGAATCACAAAATGTAATTTCTAGAGCAAGAGAGACAAGTTTCAAACAATTACAGAAAAAGTTTGAGTTTTAAAATT
>NW_006399817.1:1147689-1148715 GCF_000299155.1 Elephantulus edwardii | reverse complement strand
AATTTTTCTTTAATTTTTAATTGAAGATGTAACAAAAGTTTAACAAAACTGTTAACTAAGTTTTTGCAATAATTTTATAATATATGTGTATATAAATATATTATGTGTTTGCTTAGTGTCAAGCAATCATTTAAGAGCTATCTAAATTTTAACTTATGAGTACATTTGAATAACTACTTCAATCAATTACAGAGAAGTTCTATCACCTTACTGTAATTAAAAGCTCACTTTTAATTACAGCCTACCACCAGATCTGCCATTTCTAAAGTTTTTACTTTCTCATAAGGAGAAATAAATAAAGTATGATATAATAAAGCAATCTAAAAAACATAATTATTTTCATAAAACATTTTTCTTGTGGAAGAGCAATATTGTACTCTAACTCAGAGGTAATATTTTCCATTAAATAGATAAGAAGCCAATTTTTAAAAAATCATTTTGCACATCTTTGAATATAGAGGGAGAAGGCTGTAAGAGACATGTGCTTCCCTCCTGCCATCAAGAAAGACCCAGAAAAGCTACAGAATCATGACTTTCTCTGAGATCATTAGACTATTGAGTTTCACAAGTCAACCAGGTGAATTGAATCACAGGGAGAGGAGTCCATACTTGTGTGGGAAAATGAGATTCAGTATTTCATCATTTATGGCAAATCATAGGAAGAAAAGATGGCTGCGATAAATGCTGATATGATGAACATGTCTACGATTTTAACAAATTAAGACAAAGAGTATGTTGTCTCAGATCTGAAAGAAGTCAATATTCATTCACCAGGCTTGTTTAGACATCAGTAATCAAAGCAAATACAATGATCATGAGAAGATGCATATTACAATTTAATTTTATATATATTTTAGAAAACATAAACAGGAAACTAAATTCGATTTAAACTTTAAAATAATTTTAAAAACTCTACATTCATCAGCCTCATTTACATACGGAAAGGTGCTAAAAATAACAGAAAGTATCCTTGGGGCCATTTAAAAGAATCAGAATCACAAAATGTAATTTCTAGAGCAAGAGAGA
>NW_006399817.1:1143269-1146452 GCF_000299155.1 Elephantulus edwardii | reverse complement strand
AGCATGATGTCCTTCTCCAAGGACCAGTCTCTCCTCACAACATGTCCAAAGTATGTTAGATGGAGCCTCAGAATCCTTGCCTTCAAGGAGCCACCCGGTTTAACCTTTTCCAGGACAAATCAGTTTGTTTTCTTTTAGTATACTTAAGCATATAAATGAAATCATGTAATTGCTTAGTAATTATCTTAAATGGTTGTAGAAAATTCCAATTATTAACTTTTCATGTTGAGAAATTCCCCTTTCAGGCAATTAAGAATTGGTTTTCTTTTCTGAAATATCTTTACCAATTGAAACAATGAGCACATAGGATTCATGTCCATCTACTCATTGCCCAGTTTTAAATAATCACTGCATTAGGATCACAACTTTGATTCACATTGCCTAGTATTTACAGTTGCACTGAAATTTTTCATTTATATTGTAAGCCAGTTACCAAGATTTAACTTTCTATGAAAATGGGAAGTTAGCTTTTTCATGCTTTTTGTTCTTAAGCTCTTCAGACAGTGAAATTTGACAAGTAGAAGAAATACATGGATTACTTTCTTTCTTTAAACAATTATCATGCCTCTTTGAACCAAGAGAGGTCTAGAAGACAAAGATGATTAGTAAAGATATAAAAAATAAAAGATAATAAAAGTGCTCTAGAGGTAAGGATCTGCACTGCTGTCCTAAAGACAATTGGTTTGAACCCACCAGATATTATGTGGGAAAAAGATGGACAATATCCTCCAGTGCAATTATACTCTCTCTGAAAACCCCCAGGAGGGTCAGGTATGAGTTGGTTCTGACTTGACATTACATAACAACAACAATACAAAGTTTGTGACTGAACATTTTGTATTTTATGCTCATACTATGGTTGTGATGGCATCTTAAAGCAAGCATGGTATAGGAGGAAAACTACTCTCTACCCTAATGATATGTTTCTTCCTAAAGTCTAAATATTTTCTACTAAACTTAAAAACAATTCCAATAAATAATCAAACTAACATTTCTGTTTTGTTTATATATATATTTAAGAAAAGAGCAAGGAAGTCTTTAAAAACAAATGGTCCTGTTGTGAAAAGAAATGCTACTATTTTTCTCATGAATATAAAACCTTTGAAGAGAGCAAAAAATTCTGCTTTGACATGGGCTCCCATCTTGTGAAGATAGAGAATAAGAAAGAGAAGGTAATAAATTTTGAAACTGTATTTTTTAATCAAATCTTTTATGAGCCCAAGATGAAATTGTCTTTTACAATTTTTAAGAACATCTGAAAAGAATTTACTTTATAATAATAATGAAAATCACCATTAAAAGTCAAATAGAATTATTTGCAGAGAATTAAGAGTGTTAATATAATTGGGTACTCTACCAAGTACCAGAGTCATATATTTGGTCAGCGACCAGTTTAAGCTTTATTGGTAATATTCTCTATCTTCAATAAGGAACAAAGAGTTTTCTGAACAATATTGTACGTATTATGAAGGAATTATGAAAATTGTGCTGTTTCATGTTATCATGTTCGAAAATCATTAGTTGTAAATCATTTAGTGTCTTATTACTTATGATACACAGAAAATTATTATCTAATGATAATCAAATCTAATAGAATGCATAAAAAAGGTGACTCGGCAGGCTCAAATTATCCATATTTCTGCTCATATTATTTTTTTAATGTTCTGTTTAAAAAAAGGGGAGTATTTTGTCATATATATAGTTCTTTATTCACAGGAATTTATTCAATCTTTGGCATCTTACTTTCATTGGATTGGATTATCTCGAAAAAGATTTTCAAGTTCCTGGACTTGGGAAGATGGCTCTTTGATGAATAAGGATTTGTACGTATGAAAAACATATTGCAAACACTTAGTTATTCATAGTTTTATTAAGTCAATTTCTCTTTAAAAATATGCAAAATTTATTGTTGGCTAGGAGATGAGATGAATTTTTAATGATACAGGTTGTAGAAGATGAAATATATAATGGGAAACTTGTATATGGGCTCTCCTCACTAAGAGAAATGCTCTGCCTTGTAAGACTTCTCCAAAATGTTGTTACAGTCAGATGGCTTTCCCTGGTAAATTTTTTTTTTTACCTGGCCTGAGAAATTTTTCTTTTCTGTCCCATGGATCTATCATCTCTCAGAGTGTTTGTTGTTGTTGTTGTTAAGCTCTGTAGAGTTATAAATGACTCATAGAGACCCTATGAACAAAATACCTAAACACTTGCATAACTTTCATCATTTCTCTAAGTTCATAGGGTTTCCAGAGACAAGCTATTTCAGAAGTGGAAGCCACTCCTCCTCCCAAACTTGTTTTAATCGGGAGGTAACACTGTCCACCGTGGTTAACCATTTTGGCATTTGACACATCAGTGTCACAGTGTTTAACATCACTGCAACCACGAGTTACTTCTGTACAGCAAATAGACCAGTGCTTTACCACTTAGAAGAATGTTTGACCAAAAAAAATTAAAACCAGGCCTACATCCAGGGTTCTCATTGGCCAGAAAAGTGGCCTCCTGTCAACCAGTTGCTCCATCGGCTGCTCCCAGACTGCACCAATAGACAAAGCCAAGGCGCAGGGCTCTTAGGCATTTATATCTTAAAAATTAGTATTTAAAAAAAAAAACAAACCAATAAAATGCGACTAATCCACCATCAAAAAAAATTTGTACTTTCAATATTTTCGTTTCTTGGTCAATAGTCATGCTCAAGTGAACTAAGAGTATACTCTTTCAGGGAATATAAAACTGAAATAGCAAAACATAAAGTTCTTGCTGAATCTAGTAGTTTGACTACAAAAATTATGATTTATCTTTGACATTAACCAAAACCCTCATTGTCATGGGGTGGAATCCTTCTAATTTTGATCCTTAATTGATTTCTGAAGCTATAAATCTTTATTGATAGAAGACTACTGTATCTTTGTATTATAGAGTGGCTGATAAATTTCAGCCATAGTCTTTCTAGTAGCCACTTGATCTGAGTTTTAACTTGTCTTCTCCTTAACAGGTTTCTACAGGATTCAAATATAAATACCAACTGTGCATATACTTCATCAACTAAAGTGGCTGCTGCTCCCTGCACCAGGGAGTATTTCCTTATTTGTGAAAAGAATTCTCCTAATTAGAACCTCAAATCTAGCGTGATTATAAGTGATATAATGAAGCATTTGTCACATCTACTTTTTTATCTGC
>NW_006399817.1:1128997-1134319 GCF_000299155.1 Elephantulus edwardii | reverse complement strand
TCTAATAGCTTCTAGACTCTTTAATTAAAAAAAAGAAATTATTTTAGTATATTTAAGCATATAAATGAAATCATGTGATTGTTTAGTAATTATCATAACGGTTGTAGAAAATCATTTTCAATTATTAACTTTTCATGTTAAGAAATTCCCCTTGCAGGCAATTAAGAATTGGGTTTCAAACATTCTGAGAACTTTTCTGAAATATATACCAATTACAACAATCAGTATAGTAGGATTCATGTCCAACTACTCATTGCCCAGTTTTAAATTATCACTGCATTAAGATCACAACTTTGATTCACATTACCCAGTATTTACAGCTGCACTGAAATTTTTCATTTATATTGTAATCCAGTTACCAAGATTTAACTTTCTATGAAATGGAAAGTTAGCTTTTTCATGTTTTTTTATTCTTAATCTCTGCAGATAGTATAATTTGACAAATAGAAGAAATAAATGGATTGTTTTCTTTCTTTAAAAAATTATCATGCCTCTTCAAACCAAGAGAAGTCTAGAAGACAAAGATGATTCGTAAAGATATAAAAAATGAAAGATAATAAAAGTGCTTTAGTAGTAAGGATATGCATTGCCATCCTAAAGACAAGTGGTTTGAATCCACTAGATACTTTATGGGGGAAAGATAGGCAATTGCCTCCCATGCAATTGTCCCTGAGAACCTCCAAGAGGGTCAGGTATGAGTTGGTCCTGTCTTGACATTACATACCAACAATATAAAGTTTGGGTCTGAACATTTTGTATTTTGTTCTCATGCTACGGAAGTGATGGCATCTTAAAGCAATCATGGTATAGGAGGAAAACTACTCTCTACCCTAATATTTCTTCCTAAGGTCTAAATATATTCTCCTAAACTTAAAAACAATTCCAATAAATAATCAAACTAACATTTTTGTTTTGTTTATATATATATATAAGAAAAGAACAAGGAAGATTTTAAAAACAAATGGTCCTGTTGTGAAAAGAAATGCTACTATTTTTCTCATGAATATAAAACCTTTGAAAAGAGTAAGAAATTCTGCATTGACATGGGCTCCCATCTTGTGAAGATAGAGAATAAGAAAGAGCAGGTAATAAATTTTGAAATTGTACTTTTTAAACAAATCTTTTATGAGCCCAAGATGAAATTTTCTTTTACAGTTTTAAGAACATCTGAAAATAATGCACTTTATCAAATAATAATGAAAGTTACCATTAAAAGTCAAATAACATTGTTTGCAGAGAATTAAGAGTGTTTATATAATTGAGTACTCTACCAAGTACCAAAGTCATGTATCGGGGACCAGTTTAAGCTTTAGTGATAGTACTCAATATCTTCTATAAGGAGCAAAGAGATTTCTGAACAAAATTGTATGTACTATGAAGGAATTATGAAAATTGTGCTGCTTCATGTTATCATGTTCTAAAATCATTAGTTGTAAATCTATTAGTGTCTAATACTAATGATACACCAAATTGTGCCAAGACATCTGGAAAACAAACACTTGGTCAACTGAATGGAAGTGATCTGTATATGTTCCCATTCCAAAGAAGGGTGACCCAACAGAGTGTGAAAATTATAAAACAATATCATTGATTTCACACGCAAGCAAGATTCTACTGAGGATTGTTCAAAAATGATTGGAACAGCACATCGCAGAAAACTGCCAGAAATCCAGGCTGGGTTAGAAGGGGTGGGGGTACTAGGGATATTGTAGCTAATGTTAGATGGATCTTAGCTGAAAGCAGGGAATACCAGAAGAATGTCTATCTGTGTTTCATTGATTATACAAAGGCATTTGACTGCGTGAATCGTAACAAACTGTGGCTGACTCTGAGAAGAATGGGAATCCCAGAACACCTGATCGTGTTAATGCGAAACCTATGCTTTGACCAAGAGGCAGTCGTCAGAACAGAGCAAGGAAAGACTGCATGGTTCAAAATTGGAAAGGGAGTATGCGAAGGAAGTGTCCTGTATTCATATCTTTTCAACCTGTATGCAGAACAGATTATCCGAGAGGCTGGGCTCTATGAGAAGTGTGGTGTCAGGATTGGTATAAGATCTATCAATAATCTGCATTATGCAGATGAAACAACCCTGCTTGCTGACACTGAGGAGGACCTGAAGCGCTTGCTGCAGAGCGTCAAGGACTGCAGCCTTCAGTATGGATTGAGGCTCGATATCAAGAAGACAAAGATTCTCACCATTGGACCAACTGACAGCATCAGGATGGATGGTGAAGAGATTGAGATTGTTCACAGCATTAGTTTGCTTGTTTCTATGGTCAACATTCTTGGTACCAGCAGCGAGGATATTAAAAGACATATTGAGATGAGAAAGTCTGCTCTTAGGAACCTCACCAAAATACTTAAGAACAATGGTGTCACTCTGGAGACTAAGGTGCATCTGATACAGGTCATGGTCTTTGCAGTCACTTGTTATGCATCAGAGAGTTGGACAATGACTAGGGAGGATAGAAGGAGAACCGATGCCTTTGAGCTGTGGTGCTGGATAAGAGTATTGAATGTACCATGGACTGCCAAGAAAACAAACAGATGCATCCTTTAGAGGGTTAAACTGGGCTGCTCCTTTGAGGCAAGGATTCTGGGGCTCCATCTGACATACTTTGGACATGTTGTAAAGAGGGACAGGTCCTTGGAGAGGAACATCATGCTTGGGAGGGTGGAGAGACAGTGCAAGAGGGGAGGACCCTTTATGAGGTGGAATGATTCGGTGACTGGGTTAATCGGGATGGGTGTGTCGGAGGCAGTGCAATTGGCTCAGGACAAAGCAGGGTTTAGGGCTGTTATACATAGGGTCACTATGAATCGAAAGAGACTCGAGGGCACATAACAACAACAAAAACAACGAAAATTCTTTTCTAATGATAAATCTAATAGAATGCATAAAAAAGGTGTTTCGGCAGGCTCAAATTCTCATATTATTTTTTTTTAATGTTCTGCTTAAAAAATAGTGGAATATTTTGTTCACAGGAATTTATTCAATCTTTGGCATCTTATTTTCATTGGATTGGGTTGTCTCGAAAAAGATTTTCAAATTCCTGGACTTGGGAAGATGGCTCTTTGATGAATAAGGATTTGTAAGTATGTAAATCGTATTGAAAATTCTTATTGATAGTTTTATTAAGTCACTTTATCTTTTAAAATATGCAAACTTTATTGTTGGCTAGAAGATGAGATGAATTTTTTTTATGATATAGGTTATAGAGGATGAAATATATATAATAGGAAACACGTATATGAGCTCTCCTTCCTCACTAAGAGAAATGCTCTGCCTTGTAACACTTCTCCAAAATATTGTTACAGTGAAATGGCTTTCCCTGGTAAAATTTATTTTTCACCTGGTCTGAAAAATTTTCTTTTCTGTCCCATGGATCTATCATCTCTCAGAGTGTTTGTTGTTGTTGTTAAGTGCTGTCGAGTCATAGATGACTCATAGAGACCCTATGAGCAAAACACCTGAACACTTGCATAACTTTCTTCTTTTCTCCAAGTTCATAGGGTTTCTAGAGGCAAGCTATTTCAGAAGTGGATGTCATTCCTCCTTTTGAGCTTGTTTTAATCGGGAAGCTCCACCAAACACTGTCCACCATGGGTAACCATTATCTATTTGACACATCATTGTCACAGTGTTTAACATCACAACAACCACGAGTTACCTCTGTACAGCAAATAGACAGACCAGTGCTTTACCGCTTAGAAGAATATTTGACAAAAAAAAAAAAAAAAAATCCAGGGAGCATCCTGGATTTTCATTGGCCAGAAAAGTGGCCTCCTGTCAACCAGTTGCTCCATCGCCTGCTCCCAGACTGCACCGAGAGGCTCAGGGCTCTTAGGCATTCATATTTTAAAAATTTATATTTTCCATATTTTCAGTTCTTGTTCAATAATCATGCTCAAGTGAACTAAAAGTATGCACTTTCATGGAATATGAAACTGAAATAGCAAAACTTATAAAGTTCTTGTTGAATCTAGTAGTTTGACTACAAAAATTATAATTGATCTTTGACATTAACCAAAACCCTCGCTGTCTTGGAGTTGAATTTTACTAATATCAATCCTTAATTCTTTTATAAAGCTGTAAATCTTTATTGAGAGGAGACTATCATATCTTTATATTATAGTGTGGCTGATAAATTCCAACCATAGACTTTCTAGTAGCCACTTGGTCTGAATTTTAACTTGTCCTCTCCTTACCAGGTTTCTACAGGATTCGAATATAAATACCGACTGTGCATATACTTCAGCAACTAAAGTGGCTGCTGCTCTCTGCACCAGGGAGTTTTACCTTATTTGTGAGAAGAATTCTCCTAAATCGAACCTCATATCTGGTGAAAAGAAATGACATAATGAAACATTTGCCACATCGACTTTTTTATCTGTAATTTGATTCTTTCTTGATACTGGCCTATGTGTAACATGTTTTTAAGCTGGGATAGACATATAGCTCTATGGGGAAGGAGTAGATAAAAAGATTCTTGGACTCTTCCTTTAGATGTCAATGGAATTTTTGCTGATTAAAGAAATTAAAGAGAAATGTGGTAGCCTGAATAATGACAATTTTAAATGAGTCCTCCTCCAAATCTGATGTTATATTCTTCTTCCTAAAGTCATGTTTCTCAAATGATTTGACAAGCGAACAGATTGAATAGGTAGGAAGAATTAACAGTCTTGACACACACCATTCTTTATTTTATTTTTTTTAGATTTCTATTCATTCTTTGTTGCACACTTTCCTCACTGACCACCCTTTCCCCCAGTTCACTTTTCTCTTTGACAAATTAAAAAAAAATTAAAAAAATTATTTCATTGTTATAAACCAAGCAGTATTCTTTTGTGCTATTTGGACAGCAGCTTCTTAGTATATTGTTTTTGTTATGTGTGGTCGAGTCGCTTGTGACTCATAGGGACCTATGTACAACAGCTCTAAACTCTGCTCCGTCCTGTGGCAATCTCATTGTCTCTGACACACTCATCCTGATCGCCCCAGTAACCAAATCAATCTACCTCCCAAAGGGCCCTCCCCTCCGGCGCCTGCCCTTCACCCTCCCAAGCATGATGTCCCTCTCCAAGGACCTGTACCTCTTTACAACATGACCAAAGTACGCCAGACGAAGCCTCAGAATACTTTCCTACAAGGAGCAGCCTGGTTTAACCCTCAGGATGCATCTGTTTGGTTTTTTTTAGCAGTCCATGACACACTCAGCACTCTTCTCCAACAGCAAAGCTCAAAGGCATCAATTCTCCTTCTATCCTCCCTTGTCATCGTCCAGCTCTCTGATGTATAACAAGTGGTTGCAAAGACCA
>NW_006399817.1:1124927-1128897 GCF_000299155.1 Elephantulus edwardii | reverse complement strand
TTAATTAAAGAAATTAAAGGGAGATCTGGTAGCTGGTTTAAATGAGTCCTCCTCCGAATTTGATGTCACATTCTTCTTCCTAAAATCAAGTTTATCAAATTATTTGATAAGCAAACAGATTGAATTAGTAGGAAGAAGTGTCACAGTCTTGAACCACACCATTCTTTCTTTTATTTTATTGTATTGATTTTTTTTATTTCCATTCATCCATTGTTGCACACTTTCTTTGCTGTTCACCCCTATCCCCAGTTCACTTTTCTCTTTGACAAGTAAAAAAAAAACCAAACAAACCACAAACCTTTCATTTTTATAAACTATGCAGTATTCTCTTATGCTGTTTGGACAACAGATTCTAAGTCTAGGTTTAGATTTTTGTATAAGTATAACTAAGTGTTCAATGCTAGACATTGTTATGATCTACACAGTCAATAAAGCACAAATAGACATTCTTCTGGTATTCTCTGCTTCCAGCGAGGATTCATCTGACATTAGCAATGATATTACTAGTGCTATAGCTTTTTCTAAACCCAGCTTAAACTTCTGGCAGATCTGTGTCAATGTTCTGGCCATTTTGTAATGATTTCCAGCAGTATTTTCCTTTCATGTGATATTAATGATATTGTTCAAAAGTTTCCATAGTATATTAGATCCATTTTTCTTGGGAATGGCAACAACTATCAATCTTTCCCAGTAAGTTAGCCGAAAGCTGTCTTCTAAAGTTTCTGACAAAGAGTGATGAGCATGTCTGAGGCTACATTTTTTAGTTGAAACATGCCAATTGACAGCCCATCGATTCCTGGAACAAGAAAGACTTAAGGCACTTGATTCAGAAGATCAAGGAACACAACCTTTAGTGTGGATTACACCTTAACATTAAGAAAACAAAAATCCTCACTGCTGGGCCATTAGACAATATCATGAAAGATGGAGAAGAATGAAATTGTTAATGATTTAGTATTATTTGAATCCCCAATCAACACCGTTAGTATCAACAGTCAGAAGATCAGAAGATGTATACCATTAGAAAGTCTACTGTCAGGAATCTTTCCAAAGCCTAAGGAGCAATGATGTAAATTTAATGACTAAGGTACACCTGCTTCATTACACGGCCTTTCCAATCATCTGCCATGCATCTGAGAGCTGGACAATGAGTAAGGATGACAGAAGAAGAATCACTCAATGCCTTTGAGTTGCGGTGTTGAAGAAGAGTACTAAACAGATTGCCAAAAGAATAAACAAGTATGCTTTAAAGAAAGTGTGGCCAGAATATTCCTTGCAGGCAAGAATTGTGAAGCCTCAACTCACATTCTTTGATCTTGTTGTTAGAAGAGGGTATTCTTTAGAAATAGCAGGAGCTTGGAAAGTGCAGGGCCTGCAAAAGAGACTAAGGCCCTCAGTGAGATGGATTGAAATAGTAACTGTTCAATGGACTCTGTTGTTTGTGGGACCACTATGAATTGTGCAACACCATCACCACCAACCTATGAGCTAGTGAGTAGGGAGTTGTATTGCCAACCCAAAGACAGATGGTTCTAATCCACCAGCTACTCCAGGGGGAAAAAAGATGAACAACTTTCTCCTATATGACTTACAGCCTCTGAAATTAACTACAGGGTCAGGTATGTATCAATTCTGAGTAGTTAGCAATTAAGTAAGTGAATAATTGACGGAAATTAATATCATAATTTAAAAAGTATAAATGCTGTTTTTTTTCTGTAGCTGGATTTTCTTGCTGTCTATTTTACACCTTATCTACATTTTGAAGAAATATAATTCCACATTTCAGTAATTTTTTTTTTAATCAATGGTCAATAAATGTTAATACTGAAATCAGGACTATTATCTGATTACTTTCCTCAAGCTTTATTTTTCTTGAAAGTATATTACCAACTGCAGATAGAATGATCCTACTTCTGTGATTACATTATAGCACTTTCAGGTTTAAAAATATTTCATATATTTTATAAGACTTACTGGTTAAAAAACTAAAAATAAATAGATATAGAAATATGTTGAATAAAAACTGAATATGTAATTTGTTCTAATTCTTTTATTCTCTCCTCTATTAATGACATTGTGATTGCTGCAAAGGGCTTTTGTGTGTCAGGAAATGTGAAGAAGGCACAGGACAGGACTAGGTTCCGACGTTTTGTTCATAAGGTACGAGCTGTACTCAACTCGATGGCCCCTAACCAACAATAGTGTTGTTGTGTACCATTGAGTTAGAACGTATCCATAGCTGATCCTCCAGTAGGTTTCAGAAGCAGTATAATTGCACGGAGCAGGGAGCGGGGGGAGGAGGTTGCCCATACTTTTCCAACAGAGCAGATGGTGGATTTGAACCATGTGCCTTTGAGATTGCAATGCAGTATCTCACCACAGGCTACCAGAGCTCCCTAAATTGTTATTAGCATTTCTAAATATATGTAGTCATTACTTCATGAATTCAACTTCATTAATTGGAGTATCTTATAAAAATATTACCTGTTAGAAATTTCAGTGATAAAATGTGGTCATCATTGGCTGCTGTGGCTACTGAGAAGCTTAAATGTGGCCAGTGTATCTGAAGAGCTGTATTTTTAAATTTATTTAAATTTCATTAATTTAAACATACATATTAAATGTGCTTTTAATTCACATACATCGTATTTCTTTTAAAACTTTTTTATAATGATGATAAGGAATATGAAAACCTCATTTTTCCCCAAAGGAGCTCTTGTGGCTTGTTGCTGTTAAGTGCCATAAAGTGAAGTATAACTCATGGATACTCTATGAAAAACAGACCATCTCCCTACCCTGTCCTGTGCCATCCTCATCGTTATTCATCCTTGAGCCCATTTCTGTAGTCATTATATCAATCCATCTCACTGAGGATCTTCTTTTCCTGATCCTCTATCTTTCCAAGTATGTTGCCCCTTTCCAATGAATAGCTTCTCTTAGAAATACATTCAAAGAGATAAAACTTTACCATCTTTGCCTCCAAGGGGTACTCTGACTGTACTTTTCCTGGGACATATCTGTTTGTTTTTTGGTAGTCCATGAATATTCAGTACTCTTTACCAACAACATAATTTAAAGGCATTAATTCTTCTGTCATCTTTTATTATCTCTCTATCAGATGGATAGTAAGAAATTAAAAAGATTGTATCTTGAATCAGGTACACCTAGTCAAACTTAGATTATTGATCTTCAGTACTTTAGAAAAGTTCTTGAAAGAGGAATTGTCCAAATAAATACATCTTTTGATCCCCTGACTGTGGATACCAATCATTGTTGAGGCAAGTAATATCAAATCACTGACAACATCAATTCTTTAATCATTAACCTGTTGTTGCCTGTTGGTCTTGTAGTGAAGACCTTCATTCCTTGATGTTGAAATCTAATCCATACCTAAGCCTGTACATAGGTTGTAGTCTTTGATTTTCTGCAGCAAGTGTTTCAAGTTCTCAATTTCAGTAAGTATGGTTATGTAATCTGCATAATGCTGGTTGTTGATGAGTCTTCCTCCAATCGTGATGCCACATTTCTTTATCTAGAGTCCAAATTCACTGGTTATTCACTCATCATACTGATTGAATAGGAATGGGAAAAGGATACAACTCTAAAACACACTCTTCCTTATTTAATGATACAGTGTTCCCTTGATCCATTTAAACAGCAGCTTGTTGATCTAGGTAAAGATTTAGCATGAGCACAATTACATGTTCTGGTATCCCTATTCTTTTCAATGATAGACATAATTTATGACCCACACAGTCTTTGCTTAGTCAGGGATGTATTTTGTCTCCATACCTTTTCAATCTGTATGCAGAACAGATCATCTGAGATGCTGGGCTCTATGAGGAGGAATATGGCATCAGGATTGGTGTTATGAGAATGACACAACCCTGATTGCTGAAACTGAGGAGGACCTGAAGCACTTGCTGCAGAAGGTCAAGGACAGCAGTCTTCAATATGGATTGAAGCTCAA
>NW_006399817.1:1123473-1124827 GCF_000299155.1 Elephantulus edwardii | reverse complement strand
CCAGAATATTCCTTGCAGGCAAGGATTGTGAAGCTTAATCTCACACTCTTTGATCTTGTTGTTAGAATAGACTATCCCTTAGAAAGGACATGGAGCTTGGAATGTTCAGGGTCTGCAAAAGAGAGTAAGGCCCTCAATGAGATGGATTGCTACAGTGGCTGCTCAATGGACTCTGTTGATTGTGGGATCACTATGAGTTGTATGTGACGACAGGGCATCACCAACACCATTGTCACTAACCTGTGACCTAAGGGGTAGGCAATTGTATTGCCAACCCAAAGACAGATTGTTCTAATCCATCAGCTATTCCATGAGGGGAGGGTGGGAAATGAGCAATTTTCTCCTATATGACTTAAAGCATCAGAAAATTAATTAGAGGGTCAGGTATGAATAAATTCTGAGTAGTTAACTGAGGAAATTAATGTCATAATTTTAAAAGTATGAATGTTATTATTTTTTTCTCTAGCTGTATTTTTTGCTACCTATTATACACCTTATCTACATTTTGAAGAAATATAATTCCACATTTCAGTCATTTTTTAATCAATGGTCAAGAAATGCTAATGCTGAAATCAAGACTATTATCTGATTACTTTTCTCCTGTTTTCTTTTCCTTGGTAGTATATTACCAATTGCAGATAGAATTATCCTACTTTTGTTATTTCATTATATCACTTTCAGGTTTCAAAATATTTCATATATTTTATAAGACTTACTGGTTAAAAAAAGAAAAACGTTATAGAAATATGTTGAATAAACATTGCATCCATAATTTGTTCTAATTCTTCTCTTCTCTCCTCTGTTAATGACATTGTGATTGCTGCAATGGGCTTTTGTGTGTCAGGAAATGTGAGGACGTTGCAGGACAGGACTAGGTTCAGATCTTTTGTTAATGAGGTCGCTATGATTTGTATTTGACTTGATAGCCCTAACCAACAATAGTGTTGATGTGTGCCATTGCATTAGAACCTATCCATAGCTGATCCTCCAGTAAATTTTTAGAAGCAGTTTAATTGCACAGAGGTGGGGAGGGAGATTGCCCATCCTTTTCTATCAGAGCAGTTGGTGGATTTGAACCATGTGTCTTTGAGATTGCAGTACAGTTTCTTACCACTAGGCTACCAGAGTCCCAAAATCGTTATTAGCATTTCTAAAAATATGTAGTCTTTACTTCATAAATTGGACCACTGGAATATTTTATAAAAATATTACCTGTTAGAAATTTCTGTGAAGAGAATGTTTTATATCTATGTTGTCCAATGTGGTAGTCATTGACTTCCTTGAGTGCTAAGAAGTATAAATGTAGCCAGTGTATTTATAGAGCTATATTTTTCAAATTTATTTAAATTTAAAT
>NW_006399817.1:1122302-1122772 GCF_000299155.1 Elephantulus edwardii | reverse complement strand
AGATGGATTGATTCTGTGAGTGGAGTGGTGGGAATGAGTGTATTTGACACAGCAAGGTTGGACCAGGATAGAACGGCGTTTAGGGCTCTTGTACACAGGGTCACTATGAGTCGTAGACGACTTGATGGCACATAACAACAACACAACAAGTCGATAAAACACAAATAGGCATTCTTTGGCTGTTCTCTACTTTCAGTCAGGATACACCTGACATGAGCTATAATATCCCTGGTGCACCAGGCCTCTTTTAAACCCAAATATGTAGAATAGTGAGTGAAGTTTACAAAATTGCCTATTAAATATGTGATTTGCATAACAGGGTATGCAAAAGCTTTGCTTCCTCATTCTCATGGGAAATGTTAGTGCTCTCTACAAATTGACGTTAAAAAAACAAAAACAAAATCAAACAGCAATTAATTATCATTGAGAAATCTAGACCTTAAGATGGCAGAAGTAATAAATCTGATATA
>NW_006399817.1:1120915-1122202 GCF_000299155.1 Elephantulus edwardii | reverse complement strand
AGAGTATTTTTATAATTATTAATAATGAGACACACTACCAAGAAGAGATAGAACCAACAGTATAAAAAACAAGGGGCCAGCAGTTCCCATGACTGAAGGCCTCAAGCCATGCCTCTCTGGGTATTTATTGAGAATCATAAGATAAACAAAGCAAAGTCATAAGGGAGTAAAAAACTAAAACAAGGAATCATGGGTAAGTCTTTTGCAGATAAGACCAACTTTCTCTCTATTATTTACTTTATGCTTGTCTCATGAGAGAAGGATTCAGTAAATACAAACAATGTTGACTCTTAGGGAATGCCTTAGTGTCACAGGGTGACCTTCAGCTTGTATTAAGCCTCCCTCATATTTTGATATAACATTTGGTCTACTATTATTAAATTTGATCTTCAGCTTCCTTCACTGGAGAAAAGTATTTAATGTAACATGGACTGCTAGGAAAATGAACAGGTTAATCCTAGAGAGAATGAGACAAGGCTGCTCCTTAGAGGCAAGGATTCTAAAGTTTTGCATTATCTACTTTGGACATGTTACAAATAGAGACCAGTCCTTGGAGAGAGACATCATGATTGGAAGGGTGGAGGGACAGCACAAGAGAGGAAGGCCCTCGATTAGATGGATTGATTCAGTGACTGGGTAATGCGGATAGGTGTTTCAGAGACAATAAGAATGGCACAGTATAGAGCAGCGTTTAGGGCTGTGGTACATAGGGTCTCTATGAGTCTCAGGCGATTCAATAGCACTTAACAACATGATTGCTATATGAAATTTAAAGGATCATAGATTTGAAGATTGATTAGATTTCACCTAGGCTGGATGATAAAAAACTCTTGCTTATACAATATCTCTTAAAAATACATGGAAGGATATTGTTGCTTACTGATTAAAACATGACAAGACTGTTGATAAACTACCTCCACTAAGTAGACAACTGATGTTTTTTGAAGACACTGTCAGGAGAATAAAAATTGTAATTACTGATATACAAAACAATATCCAGAAAATGTAAAGAACTCTCAGGAAAACAATAATACAACAAGTTATTTGAATAATAGCTTCACTGTAAAGATAAATAGGTGATAAATGCAAACAAAAAAAACCTGACATAACCACAAAGATATTAATGATTATTTGCTAGATAAATAGAAATTTAAAAAAAAAATAGTTAAATTCCAGTACACCTTACAATGAAAATGCTTTTAAAAGCTACCATTGCTAAATGATGGGATGAAGAAAAATTGAAATAATATTTATTGCTAGTAAAAATGAAAATAATACAAGTACTTT
>NW_006399817.1:1114535-1119385 GCF_000299155.1 Elephantulus edwardii | reverse complement strand
AATGAAGCACACAATTACAATTTCTCAGTTTAGCCATCATTACTAAAACTTAAGCATGTACTCTTAATTTACTTTCAAAACATTATTGTGGTTCATATGGAATTAGTAATAAATTCACTTTGTACTTTATGCTAGCAGTGTGATAACAGTGAACATTCTACCAATGTTGTTTAATTATTTTGTTTTAGAATTTCTGAACTTATTTCCTGAGAAAGACAACCTGACTAATTGCAGGACTTACACATTAGATCAAATGTTAACCAAATTGGCTGGATAATTACTTCACAAAGTAAAATGTATCTATATTCATGTAAAAATTTAGTTTTACAAAGTCCATGTGCACATATGATCTCATTTTATCTCTGCAAATACATAAAGAAAACAGTTTAATTATATTTTGTTTGTTAGTTTGTGATTGTTTTTCAACAATCAAGTTGAGAGGACAAAAATTAAACAGAAGAGATAGTTAGAATGTAAAATGACACAGACTTTGTGGCTGGAAATGCAAATGGGTAACAACCTAGATAGAAAGAAACACTGTGATTTCAAATTCAGGGATGCAAGACATAGTTTCCATTTTTGTTTATGTCATATTTTATAAATTTTTTAACTGTGGATATGAAATTTTTTCTTGTGGGAAGCGAATGCTTTTTAACTAGAGATTAATTTACATACAGCCTTGTGGTAAAGAGCTGCATTGCCAACCTGAAAGCACACAGTGCAAATCCACCAGATGCTCCATGGAAGAGAAAATGGGCAATCTCCTTCCATGCTATTTACTGACTCTGAAAATTTTCTGGAGGGTCAGTTATGAATTGATTTCCACTTGGCAGTGTATAATAACAACAACCACATGACTACAACAACAATTTTCTAAGGTTCATTTCCCTGAGTAATTTTTCCTTATCCTATTGTTTTTTCAAATGAAGAAATAATTAGTTAAAAGTGAATTAAAATGAAGTTTTCTGACTGTAAATTATATTTATCTCAACTGTTCTTATATTTTATAGAATGCATTTTCATATTTTTTTTCTTTTAAAAACATGGCAAAAGTTTAAATCTTGCCCATGGGGGGGCGGGGAATCTCAAAACAAACAAAAAGCACAGCATAAATTAATCTAACCATAGACTAAAAATTTCAGATTTAGAGTTCACATATTGTCTTTTTTTTAATTTTAAAAAACATGTATGGTAATACAAGGGGGTAAGGATTGGGAGCAGAAGGGTGAGGGTGGACAGGGATGAAATCACAGGAAAGAGAGCCCACTTTAACTGGTGGTCCTGAGTTAAAGCTGCATGCTTTCTTGTTCAGTTAGAAGATATTTTTCTGATGTTTTCTGCCCTCTGGACTGAAAAGTGTTTGCCAAGGTGAGCCCAGTGGGGATGGCTGGCTGAAACCTGAGGCTCCATCCTCCTTCACTTCCTTAGCTGGCAGTTATATTTCCCTTTTGTCTCTGGAACTGGTCTCAGGGTTCAGGTCTGGAGCAGCACGGTGTTAAAGTTAACTATAGGAAAGAGAGCAAACCTAGAGAGAAGAAACTTGTGAGTTGCAGAGAAGGTCTTTGGAGGTTTTGCTTACAGATGTACTGGGGAAGCAGGTGCAAAGAAGGGCTTAGATAAAATTCCTCTTACACATGAGGCAGCTCTTCCCAGCAACCTGACATCTCTCCCAATCACATGTTACTCCCCTGGGGCCAAGTGGCACACCCCAGGGGCTAGATGGCTCTCACCCATGGGCCAGAAACCTCTTTCGATAGGCCAGGCGGCATAACCCACGGGCCAGGCATCACACCCCAAGGGTTGAGTGTCTTTCCCTGTAGGCCAGACAGCACACCTGGGGACCAGGCAGCACACCCTGAAGGCTGGGAAGCACACCCCTCCACAAAACCCCCTCAAGTTTTCTGAACGCTTTACCCCACTGAAGACCAGGGCCAGGGACAGCACCTCTAGTTTCAGCACCTCTACCATAGCCCCCCTCCATTCTATCAAGTGGTCTGACTGCAAGTCAAAGTATGTATCATTACCCTCCTCCTCAACAAATGGAGAAGCAGCTTTGAGAGTGGTGAAGAGACTTGCCCTATGTAGAAACAGTTCTTGGCAGCAATAGTCAAGAAATCAAAAGATGTGGTGCATTGAGAAGATCTGCTCTCCAGGATCTGTTGTTATAAAGTGCCATTGAGTCATAAATAGCTCATAGCGACCTTGTGAATGAAAGACCTGAACACTTGTGTAACTTTCATCGTTTCTCCACGTTCCTAGAGTTTCTGGAGACAAGCTATTTTAGAAGTAGATGCCGCTTCTGCTTTCAAGTTTGTTTTAATCTGAGAGGTCCATCAAACACTGTTCACCATGGGTAATCATTATCACATTTGTCACATCAGTGTCACGGTGTTTAGCATAACAGCAACCAGAGTTAATCTCTATACAGCCAATTGACATACCAGTGCTATACCACTTAGAAGAATGTTTGATCAAGAATAATTAAAAGCAGGCCTGAGGGTGGCAGATTAAAATCACTGACCTTGGTTTGGTAGCATAACTTTCTATCCACTAGACCCATAGAGCTCTCTCTATGGTTTACAGCAATTCTATGAACAACAGATCTGGTCCTTGACCAATCCTACACCTTCTTCGCAATCTGAGGCATACTCATGCCCATACCTACAGTCACAGTATCAATCCATTGTGTTGAGGATGTTCTTTTCCTTTCTGACCCATCTAAGGAAATCTTCACTGACAGCAAGATGCTTTCCCTTATCTAATTCATCTCCTGTGGCTCAATGGTGCTGCCACTACTGCCCCTCACCCCCCGCTGTCCACTCTTGCATCGAACACCTGGGGCTTCTGGCATCCACTTCCACCAGCTGTGCAGGGGCTCTGTCACATCCGGCACAGGGCCTAGTGCCACTGCCATCTCTAGACTAGGGGACCAATAGGCTCTGTCCACGGCAGCCCCACAGGGTCGCGGAGGTATGAGTTTGGTAGCCGATAGCGGGTAGAAGTGGACTCACCCATTTTTTTTTTTTTCAAGAATCTTTGTCCTCTTGATGTTGAGCCCAAATCCACACTGAAGACCAGTAATCAATTGTTTAACTGTTCAGTAATAGATAAACTGTGGGATGTGGAGGGACATGGTGACCTATTTCTATGTGGCTTGCTGCACCTCCAGCTGCTTATGCCGCTTCCTTCACTATGGCCATCTTGGTTCCTCCATATTGTCATGTTTTTAAATAAAGACAATCTTTATAAATTTTTAAGGCTTATAGGTTTTGAAGTTAATTATTAGATTTACTCTGTATGTACATCAACTCCATAATAAGATAACCTATCTGAAAATATGTTTTATGTATATTTTATTGGTTGCTAAGTCAATAGAAAGGATATTCAATAAGAACACATTTATACAGTATTATGTTGACATTTTATACATTTATCAGACAAATTAAGATAATTTAATTAATTTAGTACCTATAAAGTTCATAAAAGGTGAAATGCTAGATGACTGAACACTCTTGATTTCTTTTCAAGCACTTCTGTAACAATGCTGGGTGGTATGATTGCAAGTTCACATAATGTATTCTTGGCATTGTTTACCTAAGAAGATTATAAGGGATTTTCTCATAAAGAATTTATTGTTAATTTTTATAAAGATATTTCAAATTCACACCTATTCTAGAATATGTTTTAATATATTATTCAGAAGAATTGATGCCTTTTAAATGTAGTGTCAGAGTATCCTATGGACTAAAAGAAGAACAGACATTTCAGAAGCTGCAGCCAGAGTCAAAGATGATAAAGCTTCATCTCTCTTATTTTGGGCATGTTAGTAGGAGAGGCTGTTCCTTGGAGGAGGACAGCATACCTGGAAACGTGGAGATTTAGTGAAGAAAAAGAAGACACTCTGTAACAATGGCCTTGAGTGTATTAGAGATTGGGAGGATGGCATAATACAGGACAGTGTTCAGACCTATTGTTCATAAGGCCATTGTGAGTCATACTAGACTCATTTGATCTAACAAAAACAGTATTTCTAAATAAGGGCCTTACCTTATATATTTTTAAAATTTGTTATTGATTTTCATATAATAATACCTTCACAGATTGTTTCATTCATATATATTGTTTTATATAATATTTCATTTACATTGTGTTTCATAAAATCTTTCATATACATTCTGCTTTACATGTTTTATACTAGTTTGTTTATAAAATTCAAAACATTGCTTTTCACACCATATCCTTTCCTTTCCCCTTACCCATCACACATCATATAGTATGACCCTATAATTAATCCCCACCCCCTGCACATCCTCACCTCTCTGATCCTGTCCTCCTCACCTTGGATCCTCATATTCATTATAAAATATGGTTTCATACAGCATTAGTCCTATGGTACTGAGTTAGTTCTCTCAGTATAATGCTCTCCACTGGGATTGTACAATGGTCTAACTGCTCTAGAAGGCAGTTTTAAAAGCTGATCATAGAGAGCGACGCAACGGGCAAGCAGAGCCACTCAGAGCGACGCAGTAAGTCTTATTTGCTGAGGACTGGTGACTTGGCAGCTTAATATCTGGGAACAGACTGCAACCCCTAACTCCCAGCACGGTCCAAGCCCTGAACCCCCATCCCTGCCACAGCACCGGGTCCAGGGACACTACCCCACCACCACCCTGCGCCCCCACACTTTTGGTACACCCTGGTGGCCTTGCCACAACCCTGCACCCCCTGGTGGTGCTCCAGGGCCACTAGACACTCTTCACGCAACACAACAACAGCCGTGGACAATACAATTCTGAGTCAGCACACAAAGGCACACCATGGAGACAACCATCATCTGAAGCCACCAAGCA
>NW_006399817.1:1113358-1113970 GCF_000299155.1 Elephantulus edwardii | reverse complement strand
ATTTCCCTGGAGTCAGACGTTCAGAGAAAAGCACAAGTTGGATAGTTACCCAACTGATCTCTAGAGCATTATCTTCATCGAGAACATATCAACGTCTCGAAGAAAGCAAGCTGTCCCACACAATACACAAGCACAAAGCAAGATATCACCCCCAAAGGGTGACACAGTATCAATGGACTTCCTGAAGGCAGAAAGTCTGATGGAACTTTCTGACACAGAAATTAAAAGAACAATGATTGAATATTTTCAATGGATAAAAGACAAACTTGAAGAATTACAGGATACTACAAACAAAAAACAGGAGCAACTAAAAAAAAATTAAAATAAAAATCAGTCCAGAACAATGTAGATAAAACAAACAAGGCATTAGCAGCACTGGAAAAACAAGAAATCACTATCCAAAATATGAGGTCCAATATTTCAGATGCTGTCAACATGATGGAGGGGCACATGAACAGAGTTGAAGAGATGGAACAAAGAACCAGTGAAATAGAAGACAAAATTGTCACCATGGATTTGCTAGAGCAAAAAGCAGACTCAAAAAGGAAGGATAAAGAAGAAAACCTAAGAATAATGTGGGACACCATCAAGAGAAAGATCATGCACATCATT
>NW_006399817.1:1108175-1109942 GCF_000299155.1 Elephantulus edwardii | reverse complement strand
AGCTGTGGTATATTCACACAATGGAATACTATGCTGCATTTAAAAACAAGAAACTCATTCAATATTATTCAGAATGGGTGAGCCTGGAGGACATTATGCTGAGTGAAATATCTCAGTCACAAAAGGACAAATATTGTATGGTGCCACTACTGTAAATGGGACTGATATGAGGGTGGGGGTAAGACTGAGAAAAACTGGATCAATTGTGTATAATGCACTGAAACAGATGAGGGAGTGAATAATTTAAAAGCGATGTATGATAGGGTATTATGGTTATCACAAGAGTCCACAATTAAGGTTGCATAGTGGAATGTACTTGGGGTGGTGGGAAGGGTGTGGGGGGATTGTGTACCAGGGAGGGAGTCTTTCTTTTACTTTTGAAAGAGAGGAGCAAACTGGGGGGCGTGGGGGAGGGAGAGGGCAGGGTGGGGAGAGAAGTGCAGCAATGAATGAATGGAAATCCGGATTCTATGTAAATGTTCATTACAATTATAAAAAAAATACATTAAAAAAATAACTAGGAGAAAAAAAAAGCTGATCATAGAAATTCCACATGACCTAGCTATTCCACTGCTTTAAATATACCCTGAGGAGATGAGAAATTAGACACAGAGACTTGTAGACCAATGTTGATAGCAACATTATTCACCATCACACAAACATGAAAACAGCTCAGATGCCCAACCACAATCGAATGGATTGAGAAATGATTGTACATTCATACAATGGAATATTATGCAACATGCAGGAGCAATGATTTTGTAAATTATTACCTAATATTATTTTTTTAAAAAAAACTAATGTATGTTTTTCTTACCTATCCAATAAACAAAAATAATAATCTCCTCTTAGTCTAACTGGAGACTGATTCACACTCTACAAATGCCTTGATTGATGTTTCAAATTCTACTCTGTCTTCTTCATGAGCGTGTTTCATATTCTTACCCAACTATTTCTGAATTGTAAAAGTCAAATTTATGGATAATTGTACTCATTAAGAAAATTAATTGTAATGCTTATAAATTTATTCATGAAAGTACATTAAAATTGCATTTAAACTAGCATTTTAGACTATATTAATTATGTAATAGAAAAATTGGTACATACCTTCTTTGCACCAAAGAAAGAGAAAATGATAAGGATAGCATGTAAGAATCCTTGAAGATTGGTTTTGGGGTTTATTAGAGAAATAGGTTGGACAGTGGGAAAGGTAAAGAATATAACCAATAAAAGTCCAGGTCTAGTCTGATTGTTCCAAGACAGAGTAATAGCAAGACACAATTCCTAAATTAGCAAAAGTCCAGGTTTCATTAAGTAGCACAAATGCAAAAAGCAGTTTTTTCAATCATCCAGAGATTCTATCTCAGAGCAATAACAAGTCAGCTTTTCCACATTTCAGTTCAGCAAGCAAAAAACTTTAACTACAGCACATCTCCAAGGTTCCTCTGGTTATGTCTTGCCATACTCACTTCACAACAGTATCAGTCTCTTCACTATCATTGCCATCATTTTTTTGTTTACAGAGTGGAAATCACTCTCTTGTATTAGTCACACAGCTGTTGATGACTTGCAAAATCGTGTCTGCAATTAAAGTGTCTGGAGAAAATACACCACCAAAAGTGCCTAATGATAATTTGACTAATTTAATTGTGCTAATACGAAACCTATACTTGGACAAAGAGGCAGTAGTCAGAACAGAGCAGGGTAACACTGCATGGTTCAAAATTGGGAAGGGTGTACGCCAGGGATGCATCCTGTCTCCATACC
>NW_006399817.1:1103095-1107310 GCF_000299155.1 Elephantulus edwardii | reverse complement strand
AACAACAACAACAGGTACGAATTGTTATTGTTATGTGCCATTGAGTCACTTGTGATTCATAGCCACCCTATGTACAAAAGGCCTAAATGCCACTCTATCCTGTGCCAATCTCGCTGTCTCCAACACACTCATTCCCACCAGCACAATCACAGAATCAATCCACCTCATTGAGGGTCTTTCTCTCCTGTGTCATCCCTTCATTTTCACAAACATGATGTCCCTCCCCGAGGCCCAGTCCCTCCTTGCAACCTGCCCAAAGTATGTCAGACAAAGCTTCAGAATACTTGATTCCAAAGAGAATTACGACTTCACCCTCTCCAGGACAAACCTGTTTGTTTTCCTGGTATATTCAACACCTCTCCAGCACCACAGCTCAAAGGCATCAATTTTCTTTCTATCATCCCTAGTCACTGTCCAACTCTCTGATGCATAGCATTAATTGTGAAGACTATAGTCTTGATCAGGCACACCTTAGTATCCAGCCTGACTTGGTTGCTTTTCAGTACCCTTGAGAGGTCCCTCACAGCTGACTTTCCCAATGCAATTCATCTCTTGATTTCCTGGCTGCTAGAACAAAAGTGTTGAGAGTGGAGCCAAGTAAATGAAAACTGTTAGCTATCTCAATGTCTTCACCATCCATACTGATGCTGCCAATTGGCCTAGTGGTGAGAATGTTTGTTTTCTTGATGTTGAGCTTCAATCCATATTGAAGTCTGCAATCCCTGAACTTCTCTCACAAGTGCTTCAAGTACTCCTCAGTTTCAGCAAGCAGGATTGTGTCATCTGCATAAAGCAGGTTGTTGTTGACTCTTCCAGCAATCCTGATGCCACATTCCTCCTCTGATAGACCAGCGTCTCAGATGATCTGTTCTGCAAACAGATTGAAAAGGTACGGAGACAAAATACATCCCTGATGGACCCCCTTCTTGATTTTGAAGCGTGTATTGTATCCTTGCTCTGTTCTGATTACTGCCTCTTGGTCTAAGTACAGGTTTCACATAAGCACAATCAAATGTTCTGGGATTCCCATTCTTCTCAGAGTCAGGTATTACTTGTTGTTATCTACACAGTCAAAACTCTTTGCATAGTCAATGAAGCACAGGTAGACATTCTTCTTGTATTCTTGGCTTTCTTCCAAGACCCATCTAACATTAGCTATAATATTCCTAGTATTATGACGTCTTCTAAATCCAGCCCGCACATCTCACAGTTCTCTGTTGAAATATTGCTCCAGTCATTCTTGGATAATTTTCAGCAGAATCTTGCTTGCATGTGATATTAATGATATTGTTCGATAATTTCCACACTCTGTTGAGTCACCTTTCTTATTTATTGTATACCTTTTATGTTTGTTGTTGTTGCAACCCATAGCGACCCTATGAAGGAGAGTCCTTGACGCTTGGGTGCCTTTCTTCCTCTCTCCAGGTTCATAGGGTTTCCGGAGGCAAGCTATTATGGAAGTGGATGTCACTCCTCCATCCAAATACCTTTTATAAGAAACATAAATGCAGGCTGTACACATGGATTTCACCTGATAGTATGCATGGGAATGAAATTAATTACATTTGTGCAAAGACTAGCTGGAGAAGCTCAATATCAGCTGTGAAAACCAGGCTAAGTGCTGACTGTGGGACAGACCCCAAGGACTCATATCTAAGTTCAGGCTGAAGTTGAGGAAAATGAAATCAAATCCACAGGAACCCAAACTTGACCTTATTTCTGTCCCACTTGAATTCCCAAACCATTTCAGGAACAGGTTTGAGGCCTTGAGCACCAATGAACATAGACCAAATGATCTCTGGGAGGATATCAAGAAAATCATCCATGATGAATTGAAAAGATCATTACAAAGGCTGAAGAAGAAGACCGAGATGGATGTCAGGTAAGGTATAAATAAATATGCATAATTTCCAAACAACATTATAAATTAGTGTTTGTCTTTTAGAGACAACTTTAGAGTTTGATGACTTTCTAGAATGCTTTCCCCATTACATTCATTTAAAAAAGAAGCTGTGCTGTAATCCTAAGGGCATGAGATTGAAGACCACCAGCTGTTCCTCACAAGAAGGATGGGCAATCTCCTCCCATAAAATTAACAGCCTCTAAAACTCTGTTGGAAAGTCACCTATGGGTTGATTCTGACTCTTTGATATGCAACAAAAATATTCAACATGAAAAGCATCAACTGAAATCTAGCAAAGAAACAGAATCAGCTGAAATCAAACCTATAAGCAAAAAAAGATAAAAAACCTATAATTAATCATAAACATGATGACATTATTTAGAAGTAGGTATCATCTATTATTTAACCTGGAGAAAAGGAAATATCCCAAACTAAGGGAAACCTGTTTCTTAATTCACAGATAAGTAAACCTCACTTGCTTTAATAGCTACATATGTTGGCCTTATGAATATGTTATTTAAATCATCAAAAATTCTAGGCCCTTCATATGAACATCACTGTGGTTGTTGTTAAGTGCCGTCGAGTCGCAGGTGACTCATAGCGACCCTATGAAGGAGAGTCCTCAAGGATGCTTGGGTGCCTTTCATCCTCTCTCCAGGTTCATAGGGTTTTCGGAGGCAAGCTATTATGGAAGTGGATGTCACTCTTCCTTCCAAGATTGTTTTAATCAGGGAGTTCCACCCCACTCTCTGTTTGCAATGGGTAACCAACCATTAATGCATTTGACACATCAGTGTCACAGTGTTCAGCCTCACAGCAACCAAAAGTGACTGCTGGTTCGGCAACTTGTACACCAGGGTTATATGACCTAGATGAATGTCTGAACAAAAACAATGAAACACTGCCCCAAGGGCCTGTGGCCCTTGGGGCCTACAGTGTCTTACCAGCCCGGCATGCCCAAACACTGGCAAACTCCTTGCCCCAGACCCCCAGTTCAACTTACAAGTCCACTCTGCCAACCCCCTCGAAGGGCCAAAAACCTCACTTTGGTTAGTAAGAGAAAAAACATTTTCTTCAATTTCAATATATTTTTCAGGTTGAATTAAGCTGATATAATTAACCTGTAAGTGGTTGTTAATTGTTACATTTACAAATGTTGCTTCTATAAATATATGTTGTTGAAAGTATCAGAATGTCTTGGTTCTTTATGCTATCATCAGTGTGATTAATATAGAAAAACAATTTTTTTATTCTTTTCTACAGCCTATTCTTAAGTGTAAATAAAGCATAGTGCTGCTAATTGAATTAAATATATGTGGACTAAAAACAATGAACTTTATAAGTGAAACATTATATAACATGGGTGAACCGGGACAAAATTTTGTTTAATGAAATATGTCAGTCACAAAAGGATAAATACTGCATAACATCATTGTTATAAAATAGGACTGATATGAAGAGTTGAAGGGAGACTAGGGAAAAAAGTGGATAGATAATAATCACTGCACTGGAATAGATGAGGAACACACATGACTTAAAGGAACATATGATTAGGCATTATATGTATGACAACGGTCTATAACAAGAGGTTCATTACAAAGTAGACTGTGGGTGGGGGATGAGAGGATAAAGGGAGGATAACCTGCAACTATGAATAAGTAAAAAGGTATTAAAAATATGAATTTTTAAAGACTGATTTAATAGTCAGTGTTACAATTAGTGACTGAAACAAAGGGCTTTAATTTGGATGCTTTAGGAAGCTACAATCAAATTTATCCAATATTTTAAGCTTTTCTATTTTCTATTAATTTTATTATTTAAGAGCAAAAGTATATTTCTTTAGACAAAGAAAAACAAGGGAGAAAAGTAGAAATTGGTTTCATTTAGCCAATCAATATATATAATAAAGTTACTAAATTTTAACAAGCAATTTGAATACACTTAGAATGTTTATAAAAATATATGTTGATTTTGCTCCATGACATAGAGTTGGTTCTAACTCCTGGTGAACCTATCTACAACAGAATAAAGCACAGCCCAGGCCGGTACTATAATCGTTGTTATTTGAGCCCATTATCGAAACCTCTGTATGAATGCATATCCTTGAAAGTCTTATATTTTGAGTGACTTCCACTTTACTGTTAAGTATGATGACCCTCATGAGAGATTAAATCCTCCCATTAACATGGACAAAATATTGAACCAAAATCTAGTCACAATTGTTTCTTAGGAACATTCTAGCTGCACGTCACTCAAGATAATTTGTTTGTTGTTTCTTGAAACAATTATAGCCAAAAAAAAATATAGGGAAA
>NW_006399817.1:1095543-1102935 GCF_000299155.1 Elephantulus edwardii | reverse complement strand
TTGGTATTCTGAAGACGGCCTTTTCTTGGTAAGCTTTCTAAAAACTGCTGAAGTTCAGATTTGCATTGATACATAAAATATACTTAAAATTTCATTATTTAGTTCTTTATGACTCTTGACTGACATAGAATGTAGAAGTAACTGAGAAGATATTCTTATCAGTGCACCCTTTCTGTATGAGAATATTCAGTGTCACGTGGTCACTGGTCCTTTTTTCTTGTGAGGCCTCGTTGAGAGACAGCCAGTTTCATCAGTACCTCTTGTTCTGAAAGCAGAGGCAAAAAGGTGAGTAGAGCTAGCATATTCTTGCTGTTCCTTAAAAAATCTTTAGTGAAATTTTTAGAGGTAGATATCAGTCTTATGAGCTATGTGAGCATGAGCCCGATCTCTGCTATCAGACTAGTGAGGAAAGAAGGATAAAAATAGATTGGTAAACTGAAGCTATATAGACATTGGGAAAGTTTTTGGGTTTTGTAGGAAGAATTGGCAAGGGATCCATACTAATTCTTATATTTCCTTGTTCTAGAAATGAGAATCAGAACAGATCAGAATGAGAATGGAGAGTGTAATATTTATTCTGAGATTTTAGTAGGAATATTTGTTTTGAGCATTATACATCTCCTTGTTTGCTTTCTTAGATATGTTATGCACTGTTAAGTAGGAACCTACTCACAGCTGACTCTCCAGAGGGTTTTCAGAGGCTGTAAATTGTATGAAAGGAGATTGCCCATATTTCTCCTTCAGAGCAACTTGAAACCATATTTGTGTTGGCAGCAAAATTTCTTACCATTAAGATACCAGAGCTCCTTTAGGTATAAGTACTGCCTAAATATTCAGAAATAGATCAAAGTATCTCATTTAACAGTTAAATTCTCATTATATAGTTAAATGCAACTAGAAGTTATTTCAATGCTTTATAGTAATATGAGTTACCTTTCACAAAATAAGTCTAGATTTGTATGTACACATTTGTTACCTCATTATTTAGAGAATATATTTAATGTCTAATATTACCAAATAATAGTTGTTGCTGTTATTGTTGTTATGTGCAGTTGAGTCACTTGTGACTCATAGCGATACTTATGTACAACAACCCTAAATTCTGCTCTGTCCTGTGCCAATCGCACTGTCTCTGACACTCCCATCTCAGTTAACCCAGTCACGAATCAATCCACCTCATAGAGGGCCTTCCCCTCCTGCGCTGTCCCTTCACCCTACCAAGCATGATGTCCTCCAAGGACCGGTCCCTCCTTCCAACATATCCAGGGAGCCACCCAGTTTAACCCTTTCCAGGATGAATCTGTACGTTTTCCTAGCAGTCCATGGTACCCTCACTACTCTTCTCCAGCACCACAACTCAAAGGCATTAATTCTCCTTCTGTCCTCCTTAGTCACTGTCCAACTCTCTGCTGTATAACAAGTGATAGCAAAGACCGTGACCTGTATCAAATGCACCTTTGTCTCCAGAGAGCCACCAATTCTCTTCAGAACTTTGGAAAGAGAGGTCCCTAACAGCAGACTTTCACATGGCAATATGCCTTTTAATTTCCTGGCTACTTTTAATTTTCTGGTGCCAAGAGTGTTGACTGTGGAGCCAAGCAAACTAAAGCGGTGAGCAATCTCAATCTCTTCCCCCTCCATCCTGATGCTGCCAATTGGTCCAGTGGTGACAATCTTTGTCTTCTTGACATTGAGCCTCAATCTATATTGAGGCTGCAGTCCTTGACCCTCTGCAGCAAGCACTTCAGGTCCTCCTCAGTTTCAGCAAACAGGGTTGTGTCATCTGCACAAATAATACATAGTAGAAAATATATAACCTAAAAGTAAAGCCTGTTTCTGAAATTGAGGACTTGTGAAGCAATTGCGGCAGAAGGTAAAGGACTGCAGTCTTCAATACAGAATAAACCTCAACATCAAGAAAACAAAATTCTCACCACTGGGCTGATTGGCAACATCATGATAGATGATTAAGAGATTGAGATTGTTAACAACTTCAGTTTGCTTGTTTCCACAATCAACACTCTTGGTACCAGCAGCCAGGAAATTAAAATACAAATTGCATAGGGAAAATCTGCTGTCAGAGTCTTCTCCAAAGTACTGAAGAACAGCAATGTCAGTCTGGAAACTAAGGTGCTCCTGATCTGGTCATAGTCTAGAGAGGGTGAGACCAGGCTGCTCCTTGCAGGCGAGGATTCTGAAGTTTCATCTGATAAACTTTGAACATTTTGCAAGGAGGGACCAGTCCCTGGAGAGGAACATCATGCTTAGGAGAGTGGAGGGACAGTGTAAGAGAGGAAGACCTTTGATGAGATGGATCAATTTAGTGACTGGTGTAATTGGAGTAGGTATGTCAAAGACAATATAATTGGCACAAGATAAGGCAGGGTTTAGGGCTGTTGTACATAGTGTAGCTTTGAGTCGCATGCAACTTGACGGCACATAACAACAACAACAAAAGTAAGGTTTTTTAAATTGTGGTGTTTTACTACAAGGAATATTTATTGAAAAATAAGCAGCAGTTTTCGATATTTAGAGATATTTTTAATTATCACTCATTAAATTTCCCCAGAACTTAGGACAAACGTTTTCATTCTGTAATGGAACTTGTTGTACTTTATGAAACATTTTAAAGCATTCTTGTTATATTATTTGCTTTCAGTCTTCAAATATGAGTGAGGAGAAAGGGGAATACATGGAGCTGAAATTTCTTCATTCAAAGGAACAAAAGGGCAAAGCATGTGCAACTTCAAAAAGAAGTAATTTTTTATTTCACTTTCTTGTTTCCTGAAAGTAGAATATTAAGTAAAATGAATATAAAATAATAACAATGGCATTTATATATGTTTGATATATCTGTTCCTTTAAATATTGTAAGTTATGTTTGTAATTTTGTTTTACTTCAATACTAACTAAAGTATAAAGATAAAATTTTTACAAATCTTTTTAGGTGACTAATATGTTAACTGTAATTTTTTATATATTTTATATTAGTATTAAACATTCTTTTCAGATGATATTTGTGATCAGTGCCAATAGTCATATTAATCTTAATTTCAAGAACAGGTATTTTAATTGTGAGGTTTGTTATGATAGTTATATAACCTGTCTTTTGGTTTTGTTCACAATTCTCAGGACACATTATTGCAATATTCCTGGGAGTTATGTGTATTCTTCTCCTGCTGGTCACTGGAGTTTCAAAATATATGTGTGAGTATGAAGCTCATATATTTCTTATAAGAACAATGAATCAATGATAATCCAAATGATATAACTCAAACTACTGCTGAATATTGGTAAAGTATAAAGTTTTACAGGAAGTACTGATGATGATGTAGGTTATAATGATATAATAGTAACAATGACTATAAAATATTATTATTTTTCAATTATCAAGTCTTTATAACACACAAAATTATTCATAATTGTGATTTTGAAAAAAAATGCAATGTAGACTAGAGATGCATTCTAAATTAATTTGAATGTATAATGAAATTTGATATATGACCAAAGAATTGGGGAAAAAAAATCTTATTTTATTATAGCACTCATTTTTTTACTACAATACTACCTAAGGCATAAAGATAACAAACTTTTTTAAAAAATCTTTTTTAGGTGACTAAAATGCTATCTATAATTTTTGATATATTTTATATTAGTATTAAACATTTTTGCAGTTGCTTTCACTGTCTTCTTCCTGATCAAATCCCCCACAAAACAATGTTTAGTATCAGGAAGAAGAAAGGGAGATTATAAAGATAACAAGTAAATAAAAACGATTTTAATAAGATAAACTTAAAGATATGTTTAAATTAGAATGTACTTATAAAAATGAAATAATATTAATGCTGTAATAATGGAAAGAAGAGATAAGACAAATGATACATAACATACTGAAGTCAAGAAAATGTCCCTGTGTTGTTGATAATTTCCATCAGTCAATTCTAAGTCTTTGAAAAGCAGTTCAGAAAAGATAAAAATCAATATTAAATGAAAGGAAAATAGAAATTAACCAGGGTAATGAAAGTAGGGAAGACTTATCCTGATAGAGCTAACAACAGAAGGAAAAGCAAAGCAGATTCTTATGTTTGGCAAATTACAAACAGTTCCATGTTATAGAAAATGTGGTAAGAGTGAAAAAAACTATTGATTTTCTTTTTAATAGTAGTAAAGTTTAGGTGGTTGTAAGATTGAGGTTTCAGTACAGAACAACAGAAAGGAGTAGATTAGGGTATGTCTTAAATGAGAACTTGGTAGGAAAAATAGACTGAAGATCATCAGTTATGCCACTGGTTTGATTAGTGTCTGAAGACCAAGCAAATATCTGAAATAGGGATTTGATTTCTGCATGTCTTAATTAAAATTTTAAGTACTTAAATAATTAATCTAATTAATATTTAAAAAAACATTGGAGTAAAGAAAAGAAGAATAAAGCTTGAAAAGTCTCTTAAAATCAGGTAAAGTATATTACATCAGAACATAGTGTTTCAATAGTATGATCTTAAAGAGAAATTAATATGTTAAAGTAGGTAGGAGATGAATAAGAACTGAGGAAAATTATGGTATGGTTAGAAATATAGGACCAAACAAACAAAGTGTGACATAATAAAGTTAATTAATGCTCTCAAATAATAGTGTAAGATAAAGTACTATTATTGTTGTTGTTGTTATGTGCTGTCGAGTCGTTTCCGACTCATAGCGACCCTATGCACAACAGCCCTAAACCCTGCTCTATCCTGCACCAACCGCACCGCCTCCGACACACCCATCCCGATTATCCCAGTCACCGAATCAATCCATCTCATAGAGGGTCTTCCCCTCCTGCGCTGTCCCTCCACCCTCCCAAGCATGATGTCCCTCTCCAAGGACCCGTCCCTCCTGGCAACATGTACAAAGTATGTCAGACGAAGCCCCAGAATCCTTGCCTCCAAAAAGTAGCTTGGTTTAATCCTCTCCAAGATGAATGTTTGTTTTCCTGGCAGTCCATGGTACATTCAGTACCCTTCTCCAGCACCACAACTGCTTCAGCTTAAGAAACACTGAGCAAGTTTGTCCCTTTTGATTTTCTGACTTCAGCTCTCTGCACATTTCATTATAGTATCTTGCTTTTCGTCCCGAGCTGCCTTTTGAAATTTTCTGTTCAGCTCTTTGATTTCTTGGTTTGTTACATTAGCTTTGGCTTCTCGGTGCTCTACTTCAATATTCAGAGTTTCGTCTGACATCCATCTTGGTCTTTTCTTCTTCTTCAGCCTTTGTAATGATCTTTTGCATTCTTCATGGACAATTTTCTTGATATCCTCCCAGAGGTCTATACTCCTTGGTGCACAAGGCCTCAAACCTGCTCCTGAGATAGTTTTGAAATTCGAATGGGACAGACATGTCTATCTGTGCTTCATTAACTATGTAAAACCTTTTGACTGTGTGGATCACAACAAGCTGTGGCTGTCTCTAAGAAGAATGGGAATCCCAGAACATTTGATTGTGCTTATATGAAACCAAAACTTGGACTAAAAGGCAGTTGTCAGAACAGAGCAAGGAGACACTGCATGGTTCAAAATCAGGAAGAGTGTACACCAGAGATGTGTCCTATCTGCATACCTTTTCAATCTAGATGCAGAACATATCACCCAGGATGCTGGTCTGTCTGAGGAGGAATGTGGTATCAGGATTGGTGGAAGATTCATGAACAACCTGTATGATGCAGATGACACAATCCTGCTTGCTGAAACTGAGGAGGATATGAAGTGCTTGCCACAGAAGCTCAGGGACTGCAGCCTTCAATGTGGATTGAAGCTCAACATCAAGAAAACAAAGATTCTCACCACTGGGCCAATTGGCAGCATCAATATGGATGGTGAAGAGATTGAGATAGCTAACAGTTTTAGTTCACTTGGTTCCACAGTCAACACTCTTGTTCAGGCAGCCAGGAAATCAAGATATGAATTGCACTGGGAAAGTCAGCTGTGAGGGACCTCTCAAGAGTATTGAAGAGCAATGAAGTCAGGCTGGAGGCTAAGTTGTGCCTGATCCAGGCTATAGTCTTCACAATTACGTACTATGTATCGGAGAGTTGGACAATGACTAGGGATGATAGAAAGAAAACTGTTGTCTTTGGGCTGTGGTGCTGGAGAAGAGTGTTGAATATACCATGAGTACAAACAGGTTTGTCCTGGAGAGGGTGAAGTCGTAATGCTCCTTGGAATCAAGGATTCTGAAACTTTGTCTGACATACTTTGGGCATGTTGCAAGGAGGGACTGGTCCTTGGAGAGAGACTTCATGCTTGTGAGAGTGAAGGGACAGTGCAGGAGAGGAAGACCCTCGATGAGATGGATCGATTCTGGGAGTGGAGTGGTGGGAATGAGTGTGTTGGAGACATCGAGATTGGCACAGGATAGAGTGGCATTTAGGGCTCTTGTACATAGGTTCGCTATGAGTCTCAAGCGACTCGATAGCACATAACCACAATGACATCATGTATCAAAGAGAAATACATATGCATAAGTAATAGCACATGTAAGGATATTCACAGCTATTTACATTATTAAAAAGTTTAAATCTACCCAAATTACCATTAATGGTAGAATAAATGAAATATCAGTAATGTATTCACAAGACAGTGGTATACAATACTCACCATACGTGAGCTATAATGATAATTGTTGTTTGTTGTTGAGTACCATCAAGTCAGAAATGACCCATAGATGATCCTCCAGTGAGTTTTTAGAGGCAGTTAATTGCACTGGGGGAGACTGTCTATCCTTTTCCTGTGGATCTTTTGGTGTATGTGAACCACATGCCTTCAGGACTGCAGTGCAGGGTTGTGACTTTAGGATTTCAGAAAAAATTATCAACAACCTGTGTTATGTGATGATACAACTTTGTTTGCCAAAACTAGAATCTTGAAGCATTTGTTGCAGAAGATCAAAGACTGTACTCTTCAATATGGATTGAAGTCAAACATCAAGAAGGCAAAGATTCTCACCACAGGGCCAACTGGAAGCACCACGATGAATGGAGGAGAGACTGAGGTTGTTAACAATTTCAGCTTGCTGGGTTCCACAATCAGCACTCTTGGCATCAGCAGTCAGTAAATCAAAAGGCCAATTGCCTTGGGGAAGTCTGCTATCAGAGACATCTCCAAAGTGCTACAGAGCATTCTAGAGACTAAGTTGCACCTGATCCAGGCTGTGGTCTTCACAAGTACTTGCTATGCATGTAATTGGACATTGTCACTGGACAATGACTAAGAATAACAGAAGAATTGATGCTTTAGAATTGCACTGGAGAAGAGTATACTATGACCTGCTAGGAGAACAAATAGGTCTGTCTTGGAGAGGGTTAAACCAAATGTTTCATTGGAGTCAAGGACTTTGAAGTTCTGTCTCACATATTTT
>NW_006399817.1:1093228-1094400 GCF_000299155.1 Elephantulus edwardii | reverse complement strand
GGGTAGAGAAGCTGTGGTATATTCGCACAATGGAATACTATGCTGCATTGAAAAACAAGGAACTCATGCAATATTATTCAAAATGGGTGAACCCAAAGCTTTTTTGAGGTACGTAACTTGTGCCTTATCAAGAACTGTGGCTGGGAACAGCACTTCTGGCTTTAGTGTCATCATCATTACCCCCTTGCTCTCTGTCAAATTGTCTAATTGTAACTCAAAGTAGTTATTATTACTTTCCCCCTCCACAAATCGAGAAAGGGCTTCCTGAGTGGTGAACAGACCTGCTCAAGGTGAAAAAGTAAAAGAGGCAGTAGAACAAGGGCTCAAACCAAGGTTGTATGAATGTAAGCCATGAGGCAACAAGCTCCATGTGACATCCCAGTCGGCCATCTTTTGTCTTTCTCTGCAAGCAAAGTCCTACTGAAGATCATCTTCAAAATGTCCAGGAGAGTACAATCAGGCACATGGGGCAGTTTCACCAGCAGACTCCCTGGGAGCCAGGTCATAACCCTTTGACAGTCCAAATCCATCAGTAGTTTTGTGAAAAAAAAAGATGGGCAGTCTCCCCTACATGAGTTACAGCCTCAGAAAACCTTAGAGTCAGCTATGAGTTGTTTACAATACCATAGCAATAAGTTTTAATAGTATAATGGGAACTTTCATTAATATTATTGGAAACGTTAACCTTACTCAGTAAGAAGTGATGTTTTCTTTTAAAAAGAGAGATGAAAATGTTTGTATTTGTAGTATGAGGAGCAAGAAAGTAAAAAAAAAAATTAATGCTTAATGTTTCTGCATGTAGTAAAAATAATATTATATTCTGAGAGGGAACCTTGGGATGTGGTAGATAATTGTGACAAGATTACATGCTGGTTGTATTTCATCCAGTTAATATAATTCACCTTGATATTTAAAATTATAATAAATTAAATTTATACTAAAACCACCTTGATCTTGATTTTATAATGTGAATTGGAGTTTTACAGTGCTTTTGTAAATGGAGAGAACATGCTATGGAAGATTCAAAGGAAAAAGATACCTTCTCACAAGAAGTTCGATATCACAAAATGGAATTGTCTAATAAAGGTAAGCACTGCATAATTAAAGTAGGAGCTGACTGATTTTTGAAAGTGGTGGTATTACTTTATGTTCTATTTTAATATATAATTTGA
>NW_006399817.1:1090231-1092877 GCF_000299155.1 Elephantulus edwardii | reverse complement strand
TCCTCATTACAACTTGCAGTTTTTCAGAATAGTCTCTGCCTCAATAGTATTCTTACCTTCAGAAGTAGCATTTGATACATTCCCATCCTGTAGACATTTGGTATGCAGAAAAATCACTTATTTTCTGATAAGTCAATTTGAGGTGTCAATTTGGAATGTATGTATTTGAATTATGAGGGAGTTGGGATGATATTGGTATCTTCTTTTGGAAAAAAAAGGTTCTGGCCTATGTCAAGCACAGTGGTTTTGTTGCGGAGAAAACTGTTACCATTTTTCAAGAGAAAAGAAAACTTGGGTACACAGTGAAAAATCATGCCAAGATATGGATTCTAGTCTCATACGGATTGAAGACAAAAATGAACAGGTATCGTTCTTTGCTATAACTTGAATGAATGTTTTAGGTTTGAACTAATGTGATTGTTTAAGCTTGTATGTACTTGACTCATTTGGTGAAGTTTTGGCATAGCCTATAGGTGGTTCCAATACTAGACCAAAGGCAGAGATTCTGGTGGGTCAAGTCCACCAGTGACTCTGAGGATAAGAGTCAATCTTGTGCAATTTACAATCTCAGAAACTCAGTGGAATTGCTCTGAATTATGAGTTAATTTGGCTCAGTGGCAATGAATAAGAGGTATTTCACTATATAATATTGGGGGTTTTTTTGTGTTTTTTTTTTTTACAGAGAAGAGTGTAAAGGTATTACTGATGGCTAGAAGAACTAGGTGTTTTTCTCTGTAAAACCAAAAGAGTTTTGCAGTAGGGGTTCATGAAATTAACCATTATATTTTTTTAGTATATGTTCACATTTTTAAATACAGAAGACTGTTTAATTCATGACAAAAGAATATTTCTGATGATATAAGTCATTCATTCACTCAATGACATCAAGTCAAAGTGACTTTTAGCTAACTCTCCCTTGGGTTTCCTAGGCTGTAAACTGCTCAGGAGATCTCTCCTGAGAAAAGGCCCTTGAATTCCAACTACCAGAGAGACTCAACCTATGGGTTAGCAACACAATTTATTAAGGTTAATGCTACTAGAGCTTCCTAATGACATGCATAATAGAGAAATGATGTCTTCTCCATGCTATGGGTCTTATTCTTTATTTGGAAATATTTTGGAAGAGACTATACTTTTATAGAAACCAAATCCTTTCCAGACATGGTCATAGATAAAATAGGGAGAAAAATTCAAAGATGGACTGTAGCTGAAATGGATTTTTTAAGATAAGCATTTCAAATATCCAGCTTCTCTGCAAGGGAAAGATGGACAATTGCTTCACATGAAATTTACAGTCTCTAAAAATCTGCTAGAGCGTCAGCAATGAGTCTTTTCTGACTCAGCAGCAATGATTTTTTTTAAGAACTGGGTATTCTATTCTTGGAAAATTTATTCATACTCTTTATAGTCTTATTTCTTAAAATAAAATATTACATTTTATGAAGAGATCCATGACTGTTTTAATTCCCAAGAATATGGTCCAACAGAATGTGGAAATCATTTCACTATTGTTCATTAATATTACATGCAAGTAAGATCTTACTGAAAATCATTCAAAGCAGCTAGAACAGTACATTGACAGAAAACTTCCAGAAATTCAGGTTGGATTTAGAAGACGCTGTGCCCCAAGAAATATCATTATTGATGTCAAATGGATCTTGGCTGAAAGCATAGGATACTAGAAGAATGTCTATTTGTGTTTTGTTAATTATAGCAAGGCATTTGACCGTGTGGATCATAACGAATTATGACTGACATAGAGAAGAATGAGAATCCCAACACTTAATTGTGCTCCTGGGAAGCCTATACCTAGACCAAGAAGATGTACTAACAGAACAAGGAGATACAGAATGGTTAAAATCAGAGAAGTTGACTGTCGCCGCTGATTCCGGAGCCGGGGTAGCTGTTGGCGCCACCGTCTAAGGAGCAAAGCTGAGAAAGAAGTGGTCATCGCGCTTGGGGCTTCATTCAGAAGCGTTTTTGGTCCCTGCAGTCCTCTTACGGAAACGACCATTGATAAAAGTGGGCTGGTACAGAAAGCCAAACTGGCCTAGCGGGCTGAGCACTATGATGACATGGCTGCAACTATGATGGCAGTCACGGAGCAGGGGCACGAACTCACCATGAGGAGATGAGCCTGCTCTCTGAGGCCTAGAAGAACATGGTCGGTGCCCACAGCTCCTCCTGGCGAGCCATCTCCAGCATCGAGCAGAAGACAGAGAGGAACGAGAAGCAGCAGCAGATGGACAAGGAAGACTGCAAGAAGATAGAAGCTGAACTGCAGGATATCTGCAACGATGTGCTGGAGCTGTTGGACAAATATCTTATTTTTTTTTTTAAATATCTTATTCTTAATGCTACACAACCAGAAAGCAAGGTGTTCTACTTTGAAAAGGAAAGGAGATTATTTTAGATATATCTCTGAAGTGGCTTCTGGAGATAATAAACAAAGCACTGTCTCCAACGGCCAGCAGGCTTACCAGGAAGCATTTGAAATTGTTGTTACTGTTGTTGTTATGTGCCGTCGAGTCGTTTGCGACTCATAGCGACCCTAAGTACAACAGCCCTAAACCCTGCTCTGTCCTGTGCCAATCACATTGCCTCTGACCCACCCATTCCGATTACCCCAGTCACTAAGTCGATCCA
>NW_006399817.1:1089175-1089767 GCF_000299155.1 Elephantulus edwardii | reverse complement strand
GTGAGAATCTTTGTCTTCTTGACATTGAGCCTCAGTCCATACTGAAGGCTGCAGTCCATGACCCTCTGCAGTTAGTGCATGAGGTCCTCCTCAGTTTCAGTGAGCAGGATTGTGTCATCTGCATAACACAGATTGTTGATAGATCTTCCACCAATCTTGATGCCACACTTCTCCTCATACAGCCCAGCCTCTTGGATAATCTGCTCTGCATACAGATTGAAAAGGTATGGAGATTGGACACATCCCTTGCGTATACCCTTCCCAGTTTTGAACCATGCAGTGTTGCCCTGCTCTGTTCTGACGACTGCCTCTTGGTCCAAGTATAGGTTTCACATTAGCACAATTCATTGTTCTGGGATTCCCATACTTCTCAGAGTCAGTCATTGTTTGTTATGATCCACACAGTCAAATGCCTTTGCATAATCAATGAAACACAGATAGACATTCTTCTGGTTTTCCCTGCTTTCAGCTAAGATCCATCTAACATCAGCTACTAAATCCCTAGTACCACGACCCCTTCTAAACCCAGCCTGGACTTTTGGCAGTTCTCTGCTGATGTGCTGTTCCAGTTGTTTTTGGATAATCTTTAGTA
>NW_006399817.1:1086744-1087950 GCF_000299155.1 Elephantulus edwardii | reverse complement strand
ACCAAAATGGATGTCAGAAGAAACTCTGAAGATTGTACTGGAATGTAGAGAAGCCAAAGCACAAGGAAGAATTCAAGACTCTAAAGAGCTGAACAGAAGATTCCAAAAGGCAGCAAGGAATGACAAAGCAAAATATTACAATGAAATGTGGGAGGAGCTAGAGTTGGAAAATCAAAAGGGCAGAACTCGCTCAGCATATCATAAGCTCAAGGAACTGAAGAACAAATTCAAACCTCGATTTGCTATAATCAAGGATGCTTTAGGCAGAATGTTAAATGATCCAGGAGATATCAAAAGAAGATGGAAGGAATATACTGAGTTATTATATCGAAAGGAATTGGCAGATACAGAAGATTTTAATGAAATAACATTTGAGCAAGAGCATTTGAAGTTAGCAAGAAAGAAATGCAGCCTACACACCCTATCCGATTTGGCCTGGCACTCAATTTCTCCGTCTTTTATGATGAGATTCTCAATTCCCCCAAAAAGACCTGCAGCCTGGCAAAAATGGCATTTGATGAGGCGATTGCTGTTTTGGATACATTGAACGAAGCGTCTTACAAAGACAGCACCCTGATCATGCAGCTACTCAGGGACAATCTTACTCTGTGGATATCATAAAACCAGGGCGATGAAGCAGATGCTGGGGAGGGAGAGAACTAAAGTCCGCCGGGCTTCATGATCTGTTCAGTGTCACTCTGCACCTTCCACATATATCCCTTTGTACGATAAAAAAAAAATCATATG
This sequence comes from Elephantulus edwardii, assembly GCF_000299155.1. NCBI lineage: Eukaryota > Metazoa > Chordata > Mammalia > Macroscelidea > Macroscelididae > Elephantulus > Elephantulus edwardii. The sequence continues at coordinate 1,087,203 of NW_006399817.1, read as the reverse complement.
TCGATTCTCAATTTTTCACAGCATCAGCTTAGCAAAAATGCTCCGTGGGATAAGTAGATCAATGGGGTATTTGTATCTAAAACTCTGGTCACATTAATGCCACGGCATTCTGAAGTTTTGATTGTGATTAACATTGACAGGATTACCAGGTTTTGTCTTTTTTAACTGAACACTGATTATGGGTTTTTGTAACTTAGCAGAACTCTTACTGGTAGGGAATAAAATAGACCTGAATTATGTGTAACTTTTTGGAAAGTTTAATCTGATTTCAAAATAGTCGTTGAACTACAATTCTGTTGTAAAGTTGTACAGAAAGTTATAGAGATTATATTGTGACCCTGGGACTTGGAGCGAGACACCCCTCATTTGGCATTTGTGTTAACTCAGTCCTTCTGCCTGTGTCTGGGGCTTGTAGACACTTGAGCTGTTGAGGCTGTGGGCCACTCATGCTCCTGTCTT
>NW_006399817.1:1083300-1085119 GCF_000299155.1 Elephantulus edwardii | reverse complement strand
CACCTGAATTTCAGAACCATCTCAGGAACAGGTTTGAGGCTTTGAACACTAATGAGCGAAGGCCAGATGAGTTGTGGGAGGATATCAAGGGCATCATCCAGGAAGAGTGCAAACGGTCAAGTCTTTCACTTAAGGAGGGCTCAAATCTTTAGGTTCCTCCTAGTCTGGGGCTTTTAAAATTTAGAAACTCTCTTTCCCACTGTCCTTTTTGGGGAAATGCAGGGGGAGAACTTTGTCTTTCTCTTCTGTCTTCCATTTTTCCTTCTGGCTCCTTCCCTCTCCCCCACCTTTCCTCCTCTTTGTCTTCTGTTCACTATTCTGTATGGGTAGAGATGGGGGCCTGGCGAGGGCAGAGGGGTTGATGAGGACATGGTTGAGAGTTGAGAACTCCCAGCCTCCTGGATAGCTGTCTTCCTCCGCTTCTCAGCACAATTGTTGCTTTGCCAACCAACACCAAGACCTAAGTCCAAAAATGTCTTCTGAAATATCTATGATTTCTCCCTGTAATTCATCCAGCCCTGATTATAGTTGTTAATACCCATCACTGGATCTCCTACTGTACTCGTCCAACTAAGTTCCCAGACGTGTTGACACAAGACTCTATAATGCAGGGAAGTTGCATGGACATTGCACTGGAGAGAATCAGGAAGAGATGGCCAATCCTTCACGCTGTCCCCCTCTACCCTTAGCATTCCGTGTACCTGTAAAGCCCATCTGTTTGTCCACCTACTGAAAAGAGAGAAAAAATAAATTCATGTACAGATTTAAAACAAACCCAAAAAAGAATAAAAAAAGAAAAAAAATCCTCCTTCTTCCTTCCTAGCTGAACAAAAATGTGCAGTTAATACTTGGCTCTTGATATACGCAGTAGTAAAAGTGGAACCGAGCCCATCTGTATATCTGGTAGCTCTTTCTTGCTTTGTTTTTTCTTACCAGTATTCTGCCTACCTTTTGCTTCTGTGATGGTTATATTGCCTAGCAAGCACAACCCGTGGTTGTGAAAATAGTATAGAAAAAAGGAAAACTTCCCTGGTTATTGATGTACTAGATTTGCGTATGTCTTTTAAACAGTTCATAGTTTCACCTTACACAGATTAATCAGGAAAAGAGTAAAATTTCAAAAGTAAAATAAATTTTATCAGTTAAGAAAATCAGCAAAGTTATGCTTTAGGCTATGTCCTTTCATCATATCTATACAATCTATGTGCAGAACAAGTAATTTGAAATTCTGGATTATATGAAAAAGAATGTGTCATCAGGATCTGAGGAAGACTCAACAATCTGCATTATGCAGATGACACAACCTTGCTTGCTGAAAAGTGAGTAGGATTTGAAGAGCTTGCTGCAGAGGATTGACAGTCTTCAATAGGGTCTACATTTTAATATAAAGAAAACTAAAATCCTCACCACCAGGCCAATAGGTAACATGATGATAGAAGGAAAAGACATAAAAATGGTTAATACCATTATTTTGTTTAGATCACAATCAACATCCTTGACACTAACAGCCAAGGAATCAAAATAATGGGAAACTTTATTGTCAGGAACTTTTCCAAAGAGCTGAATAGCAAAGTTGTCACTTGAAGACTAAGATGCTCCCTAACTAAACCATGATTACTTTTGGATTACTTGCTATGCATCTAAAATCTGGGCAATCAGTAAGGAAGGTAGAAGAGAACTAATAGCTTCGTGTTTTGGATGTTGGAGATGAATTTTTAATATTCCATAGGGGAAAAAAAGTATGTCTTGGAAAATGTTCCTTAGAGTAGGATAGTGAATCTTCATCTCACATACTTTGTGCATATAGTTAGGAGTCGCT
>NW_006399817.1:1082019-1082785 GCF_000299155.1 Elephantulus edwardii | reverse complement strand
AATTCTCCTTCTATCCTCCTTAGTCATTGTCCAACTCTCTGATGCATAACAAGTGATAGCAAAGACCATGGCCTGTATCAGATGCACCTTATTCTACAGAGTGAAGGCATTGCTCTTCAGTACTTTGGAGAAGTCCCTAACCGCAGACTTTCCCATCGCAATACATCTTTTAATTTTCTGTCTGCTGGTGCCAAGAGTGTGGACTGTGGAGACAAGTTTTAAACAATCTCAATCTCTTCACCATCCATCCTGATGCTACCAATCGGTCCATGGTGAGAATCATTTTTTTCTTGATATTGAGCCTCAAACCATATTGAAGGCTGAAGTCCTTGACCCTCTGTGGTAAGCACTTCAGGTCGTCCTCAGTTTCAGCAAGTGGGGTTGTGTCATCTGCATAATGCAGATTGTTGATAGATCTTCCACCAATCCTGATGGCACACCTCTCCTTATAGAGTCCAGCCTCTTGGATAATTTGTTCTACATACAGGTTGAAAAGGTACGGAGATAGGACACATCTCTGGTGTACAGCCTTCCCAATTTTGAACCATGCAGTGTTTCCTTGCTCTGTTCTGATGACTGCCTCTTGGTCCCAGTAGAGGTTTTTCATTAACATGATCAGGTGTCCTGGGATTCCCATTCTTCTCAGAGTCAGCCACAGTTTGGTATAATCCACACAGTCAAATGCCTTTGCATAATCAATGAAACACAGGTAGACATTCTTCTGGTTTTCCCTGCTTTCAGCTAAGATCCATCTAACATCAGCTAC
>NW_006399817.1:1079688-1081493 GCF_000299155.1 Elephantulus edwardii | reverse complement strand
CAAAGCATAGCCTTCTCCTTAAAGTAACAACAAGCAAGGATATAATTTTAAAGACTAAAGTGTCCCTGACTCAAGTCCAAATATTTTAAATTGCTTCATATGTATGTGAAAACTGGACATTTAATAAATAAAAATAAAATAATTGATGCTTATGAATTATGTATGATGTGGCAAAAAAGATGACTATATAGTCAACTTCCAAAAGGATAAACAAAGAAGTCCAGGATGCTCCCTACAAGTAATAATGGTGAAATTTTATCTCACATACTTTGAACATTGTCCAGCTTCCTGATGCATAGCATGTAATGGTGAAGATCATGGCTTGAATACGGCACTTCGGGCATGTTGCAAGGAAGGACCAGACCTTAGAAAGGGACATTATGCTTGGGAGGATGGAGGGACAGCACAGGAGGGGAAGAATCTCAGTGAGATGGATTGACTCAGTAGGTGTTTTGGAGACAGTAAGGTTGGCTCAGGATAGAGCAGGGTTTAGAGCTGTTGTATATAGGGTTGCTGAGAGTCAGAGGCAACTCGAAAGCACATAACAATAAGAATTTTGGACACACTATGCCCCTACAGAACGACATTATGCTTGAAAAAGTAGATGGTGGTGTTGTTTTGTGCCGTCAAGTCGCCTGCAACTTATAACGACCCTATGTACAACAGCCCTTCACCCTACTTTATCCCTTTCCAATCTTATTGTCTCTGACACTCTTATCCCCATTACCTCAGTGACTGACTAAATCCATCTCATCAAGAGTCTTCCTCTCTTGCACTGTCCCTCCACCCTCCCAAGCATGACATACATCTCCAAGGACTGGTCCATCCTTGAAACATTTCCAAAGTATGTCAGACGAAGCTTCAGAATCCTTGCCTCCACGGAGTAGCTTGAAGAAGATTTGATGCCTTTGAACTGTGGTGCTGGAGAAGAGCATTGAGAATACCATGTTTTCCTAGTAGTCCATGGTATATTCAATACTTTCTCCAGCACCACAGTTCAAAGGCATCAAATCTTCTTCTATCATCCCTAGTCATTATCCAGCTCTCTGATGTATAGCAAGGAATTGCAAAGACCACAGTCTGTATCAGGCGCACCTTAGTCTCCAGACTGAAATTGTTGCTCTTCAGTATTTTGGAAATGTCTCTGACATCAGACTTTCCAAATGCAATTTGTATTTTAATTTCCTGGCTGCTGGTAACAAGAGTGTTGATTGTACAGCCAAGCAAAATGAAGCTGTCAACAATCTCAATCTCTTCATCTATTATGATGCTGCCAATCAGCCCAGGGGTGAGAATCTTTGTTTTCTTGATGCTGTGCTTCATTCTGTATTGAAAGCTGCAGTTCTTGAGCTTCTACAGCAAGTGCTTCAGGTCTTCCTCATTTTCAGCCAGGAAGGTTGTGTCATCTGCATAACGTAGATTGTTGATGAGTTTACATCAAATCTTGATGCCTCACTACTCCTCATAGAGCCCAGCCTCCCAGATAATCTGTTCTGCATATAGATTGAAAAGACATGGAAGTAGGGCACAACCTTGATTCACACCCTTCCCAATTTTGAACCATGCAGTGTTTCCTTGCTCTGTTCTGACGAATGCCTACTGGTCCAAGTATAAGTTTCGCATAAGCACTATCAAGTGTTCTGGGATTCACAGTCTTATGAGAGTCAGCCACAGTTTGTTGTGATCCACACAGTCAAATGAATTTGCATAGGCAATGATCACAAAAGACATTCTTCTGATACTTAGTTTTCAGCCTAGATCATTAAAAAAAGGAAAAGAGGACCCTCAGCAAAATGGAGTGACTA
>NW_006399817.1:1077871-1079095 GCF_000299155.1 Elephantulus edwardii | reverse complement strand
TAATCATTGGGTTGGATTACATAAAAGACAAGCTAATCACCCCTGGAAATGGTTGAATGATGGTAAAGAACTTTCCAAAAGTCTGTAAGTTTTCCTTTCATACTTTCCTACTTTATTTTTTCAGTAACTAACTTATAAATTATATGTCAAGAACAGGAAAAACTAAAGGTCTTATGACAATATAAACAAGTAAGTTTTATAAGTTTATAAATGATATGAAGTGTTGTAGAGACTCTTCCTATCTTAAACAAAAGTAGATGGATGTATACTTTTGAGTAAAGTAGACATTTTATTGTTTTATTATGGTGATTAAGGAATACTTCTTTGAGTCAGTAATCTAGCTGCTTTTGGCAATAAGAAGTCACATAAAGATCCTGAGGTGGAAGTGCATGTGGAATGGTTGTGGAAATAGAAGGAAGACTTGTGATGCAAGGGTAGGTTGAGGAAGAGTGTGGAAGTTGGAAGTCAAGCAGCTAGTCAGAACAAGATCATATGTGAGGTGTAGGCCATGATAAAGTATATATTAGGAGTTGTTGTTGTTGTTTGTTGTTAAGTCCATCAAGTTGGAAGCAACTCAGAGTTGATCCTACATTTTCTGAGGCAGTAAGTTGTATGGGAGGAGACTGTCCATCTTTCTCCAATAGAGAAAGGTTGATTGTGTGTCTATTGTATGTCTTTTAGTTGACAGTGTAAATCCTTACCTACGAGACCTCTAGAATTTTAGGAGTACTGAGTAATAATGGGGATGTTGGAAGGTTAGTTAAGACTTAATTGGAATTATTCAGATAGGGGCTTGTTGGTGGCTTGTTTAATATTAAAAGAGATACTGCTGCTGAAAAGTGGCTAGCTAGATTCCTGACAAATTGTGAAGCTGTGTGAGAAAGAAAGCCAAGGATGGTTTTAAAATCTTTGAACAGCAGTTATAAGAATGGTCTTGCCATCAAGTGTAATGGGAAATACCAGGAATTCATTTTAGATAATAGTTGGATATATCTATCAGGCATCAGATATCTATCAAGATGTCATATAGGCATTTTGTTATATGACTATGAAGTCCATGTTTTTATCAGAATAAAAATCAAAATGCATTATTATGGAACTAAGGAACTTGATGGTGTAAATGGTTTACAGTAAATTAGCTACCAAACTAAAATTTAGTATTTTGAACCCATCTATCCAGTGATTCTGTCTTGGGGTGGAGTAGGGGAATTCTATTAATCTTTT
>NW_006399817.1:1055056-1057248 GCF_000299155.1 Elephantulus edwardii | reverse complement strand
TGCTCATCCTTCTCCCACAGAGCAGCAGGAGAAATCGAACTGCATAGTAAGAACCTGTGTTGCAATCCCAAAGATGTGTGGTTTGAATGCACCAGCTTCTCCACAGGAGAATTAGCAATCTCTTCTCATGAGATTCCCTGCCTCTCTGAAAACCTATGATGTTGTTGTTAAGTTTCGTTGAGTCGTAGACAACTTATAGCAACCCTATGAATGAAAGGCCAGAGCACTGTTCATAGAGCTTCCAGAGGCAAGCCATTTAGGAAGTGGATGCCACTCCTGCTTCCAGGCTTGCTTTAATTGCGAAGCTCCAGCAAACACTGTCCACCAAGAGTAACCATTATCACATCTGACACATCATTGTCACAGTGTTTAGCATCACAGCAACTATGAGTTACCTCTATACAGCAGCGCAAAGACCAGTGCTACAACACCCAGAAGAATATTTAACAGAAAAACAATTTGAACCAGGCCTCAGAGCCACAGATTAAAATCACCCATCCACCTTGGGCTTGGTAGCATAACTTTCTGTCTATTAGGCCAATATAGCTCTCTCTATGTTGTCGTTGTTATTGCTCAAAACCTTTGAAAGTGTTAATTATGGATCTGTCCAGACTCAATGGCAAAAAATAGGCATGCAAATATACCCAAAAATGCAGAGCCAAAAAGGATTAAATAGATGAATGGGAACTTAGTTAAAAAAAAAAAAAATCCAATCCCTGTATACATCAAAAAACCTTTCCACCTCACATTTCTTCTAGAAAATGGGGAGATTGTCTGCTTCCCAGAATGTGGGGAGGGTGGTTGTTTTATGCAAATGAAACAAAAGCTCCTAACATTTAAACCTTTCTCCTTTCTTTCCTTCTCTTCATCCTTGACTTTTTCTGAGCCCAGCGCATACTGGGAACCCAAGACGGATGCCATGTTGTGACACAATCTCTCGGCCTGTATGATGTGGTAGCTGACCCTCTTCTCTCCAACCAGCACCCTGTCCACTTTTGGCTGCTTTTGGGAGGCATGTGGCCCTCTGATATCTTCTGATCATGAGTACTCTGAACCAGCAGAAAAGGGGAGACAACATCATGTTTTCATCACTCTTCCACAGACGGCTTCTGTTGCTGAGGGGAACACAATACAAAATGTTTTATTCTGCCCTGGAATAATCACCCGCTTCAGCTGCCTGGGTGTTTCCGCTGAACAATCCTCGCCTTTGGAAACTCTTCTTAGGACCAAGCAAGGCCTCAGAGTGGGCAGGGGGAAGGGATGACCTGATGATGTCAAAGCTACTCTGTGTCCCAAGAGCCACATCGCCCTGAGGCAACTGTCCTTGAAAATCCAGGTGATCGGCCTGTATGTAGGTAACTGAGACTCTTTGTTAGCATTTCCTTTCTGACTGTGGTCTCTGGTCTCTGAGCGCCCTTAGCTGGGGCAATCTCCTCACTTATCCCAGGTTTGGGAGACCTAGCCAGCTGAGATTTTCTATCCACTCAGGCTTGCCACTTAAATGCCGCACTTTGTAATCAAATAACAAAATAAACACAGATGTGCTTCTGGTCAGGGTTTTTTTCTTATTTTGGGGCTACTAACCAAAAGCTTGGCAGTTGATTTCAGTAGCTACAATACAGAAGAAAGATGAGCCAACAGAGTCCCCTTAATAAAAATGAAAACCAAACACCAATTTAGTGTTGGCAAGTCAAGGTACCAAGAGTGCTGATTGTGGATCCAAGCAAGATGAAATAATTAACGTTTCTTCATCTATCATGATGTCATCCACTGGCCCACTGGTAAGGATATTTGCTTTTTTTATGCTAAGATGCAATCCATATTGAAGGCTATAGTCTTTGATCTTCTGCAACAAGCAGTTCAGGCCCCTCTCACTTTCAGCAAGTAAAGTTGTACACATTATTGTTGAATAATCCTCCAACCTTGATGCCACAGTCTTCTTCATAGAGTCTGGATTCATGATTTATTTGTCCAGCATATATTTTGACCAATAGTAATTAATTATGTAAAATACAATGTGAATGTTGTTGTTAGGTGCCATTGAGTATGATTCATAGTGACCTTGTGTAAAGCTAAGCTGAACCTTGCCTATCCTGTGCCATCCTTAACTTCTCTGACGTTGTTGTTGTTGTTATGTGCCGTCGAGTCACTTGCGCTCTGTCCTGTGCCAATCGCACTGTCTCTGACACTCC
>NW_006399817.1:1052898-1054956 GCF_000299155.1 Elephantulus edwardii | reverse complement strand
TTACCCATAGCTGACCCTCTAGTGGGTTTTCAGAGTCAGTAAATCACATGGGAAAAGATTGCTCATCCTTCTCCCACAGAGCAGCAGGAGAAATCGAACTGCATAGTAAGAACCTGTGTTGCAATCCCAAAGTCGTGTGGTTTGAATGCACCAGCTTCTCCACAGGAGAATTAGCAATCTCTTCTCATGGGATTCCCTGCCTTTCTGAAAACCTATGTTGTTGTTTTTAAGTGTCGTCGAGTCGTAGACAACTTATAGCAACCCTATGAACTAAAAGGCCAGAGCACTGTTCATAGAGCTTCCGGAGGCAAGCCATTTAGGAAGTGGATGCCACTCCTGCTTCCAGGCTTGCTTTAATTGTGAAGCTCCGGCAAACACTGTCCACCAAGGATAACCATTATCATATCTGACACATCAGTGTCACAGTGTTTAGCATCACAGCAACCATGCGTCACCTCTATACAGCAATGCACAGACCAGTGCTACACCACCCACAAGAATATTTAACAGAAAAACAATTTGAACCATGCCTGAGAGCCACAGATTAAAATCACCCACCCACCTTGGGCTTGGTAGCATAACTATCTGTCTACTAGGCCAGCATAGCTCTCTCTATGTTGTTGTTGTTATTGCTCAAAACCTATAAGAGTGTTAATTATGGATCTGTTCAGACTCAGTGGCAAAAATAGGCATGCAAATATACCCAAAAAATGCAGAGCCAAAAAGGGTTAAATAGATGAATGGGAACTTAGTTAAAAAAAAAAAATCCAATCCCTATATACATCAAAAAACCTTTCCACTTCACATTTCTTCTAGAAAATGGAGAGATTGTCTGCTTCCCAGAGTGTGTGGAGGATGGTTGTTTTATGCAAATGAAACAAAAGCTCCTAACATTTAAACCTTTCTCCTTTCTTTCCTTCTCTTCATCCTTGACTTTTTCTGAGCCCAGTGCATACTGGGAACCCAAGATGAATGTCATGTTATGACACAATCTCTCAGCCTGTATGATGTGGTGGCTGACACTCTTCTCTCCAACTAGCACCCTGTCCACTTTTGGCTGCTTTTGGGAGACATGTGGCCCTCTGATATCTTCTGATCATGAGTACTCTGGACCAGCAGAAAAGGGGAGGCAACATCATGCTTTCATCACTCTTCCACAGGTGGCTGTTGTTGCTTAGGGGAAGACAATACAAAATGTTTTATTCTGCCCTGGGATAATCACCCACTTCAGCTGCCTGGGTGTTTCTGCTGAACAATCCTCGCCTTGGGAAACTCTTCTGAGGACCAAGAAAGGCCTCAGAGTGGGCATGGGGAAGGCATGACCTGATGATGTCAAAGCTACTCTGTGTCTCAAGAGCCATATTGCCCAGAGGCAACTGTCCTTGAAAATCCAGGTGATTGCCCTACAGCTGACTGAGACTCTTTGTTAGCATTTCCTTTCTGACTGTGGCCTCTGGTCTCTGACCCCCCTTAGCTGGGGCAATCTCCTCACTTATCCCAGGTTTGGGAGACGTAGCCAGCTGAGATTTTCTATACACTCAGGCTTGCCACTTAAGTGCCACAACGTGTAATCAAATAACAAAATAAACACAGATGTGCTTCTGGTCAGGGTTTTTTTCTTATTTTGGGGCTACTAACTAAAAGCTTGGCAGTTGATTCCAGTAGCAACAATACAGAAGAAAGATGAGCCAAAAGAGTCCTCTTAATCAAAATGAAAACCAAACACCAATTTACTGTTGGCAAGTCAAGGTACCAAGGGTGTTGATTGTGGATCCAAGCAAGATGAAATAATTAATGTTTCTTCATCTATCATGATGTCATCCCCTGGCCCACTGGTAAGGATATTTGTCTTTTTTATGCCAAGATGCAATCCATATCGAAGGCTGTATTCTTTGATCTTCTGTAACAAGTAGTTCAGGTCCCTTTCACATTCAGCAAGAAAAGTTGTACAGATTATTGTTGAATCATCCTCCAATCTTGATGCCACATTCTTCTTCATAGAGTCTGGCTTCATGATTTATTTGTCCAACATATATTTTGACCAATAGTAATTAATTA
>NW_006399817.1:1051965-1052798 GCF_000299155.1 Elephantulus edwardii | reverse complement strand
CAGACTTTCCCATGGCAATGTGCCTTTTAATTTCCTGGCTGCTGCTGCCAAAACTGTTGACTGTGGAGCCAGGCTTGGCTTCTCTGACGTACTAGAACCTACTGCTGAATTCACGATGTCTATCCATCTTTTTGGTGGTCTTCTCCTTTGCTGACTATCTCTCCAAGCATGATGCTCTTTTCTAAGAAATAGCCTCTTTATCTACAGACCCAAATTATGAAAGATAAAGTTTTGCCATCTTTGCCTCCAAGGAGCACTCTGTTTGTACTGTTTGTTCTTTATACAGTACATGGGATATTCAGTAATCTTCTCCAAAAATCACAACTCAAAGGCACCAATTCTTCTATCAAGTTTGTCCATTGTCTAACTCTCTGGTACATAGCAGTTGATTGAGAAGACCATGGCCTGCACCAGGTACACTTTAGTCTCCAAATTGACATAATTGTTTATCAGTTTTGAAGGGTCCCTAGCAGCAGACTGGCCCAATGCAATACACTTTCTGACTTCCTAACTACTAATACTAAGGGTCAATGTACATGAATAAAACAGTATATATAAATTATTATAAGTGAACTAACAGATGAGGAGAAGAACTATTGAAAAGGGATTTATGATTAATCATTGATTAGGAATTATTTGCATGACAACAAGAGATGCATAGTAAAGTGGACTGGGGTAGGAGAAAGAAAAAAAATTGTGCAACAGTGAATGTTTTGTTTTGTTTTTTTTAAGAGAAAATCAAACTAGGAGAGGGAGGAAAATGCACAAAAATGAATGAATGGAAATCCAAGTTTTCTGTAAACTTTCATTAAAATAACAATAAAAAATTATTT
>NW_006399817.1:1049075-1051865 GCF_000299155.1 Elephantulus edwardii | reverse complement strand
ATGGCCTGCACCAGGTACACTTGAGTCTTCAAATTGACATCATTGTTTATCATTTTTGAAAGGTCCCTAACAGCAGACTGGCCCAATGCAATACACTTTCTGACTTCCTAACTACTGATACTAAGGGTCAATGTTCACGAATAAAACAGTGTATGTAAATTATTATAAGTGAACTAACAGATGAGGGAAAGAACTATTTAAAAGGAATTTATGATTAATCACTGATTAGGTATTATTTGCATGACAACAAGAGATACATACCAAAGTAGACTGGGGTAGGAGAAAGAAAGAAATTGTGCAACAGTGAATGTTTTGGTTTTTTTTTTTAAGAGAAAAGCAGAGGGAGGAAAATGCACAACAATGAATGAATGGAAATCCAAGTTTTCTGTAAACTTTCATTAAAATCACAATAAAAAATTATTTATAACAAAATATTTTAAAAATAACAAAACCCAAAGCCAACCTATTACTTTGTAAAGGACCACTGGTAAGTAGATTTGTCATCTATAAGGAAAAACAAATATTTACAAATTGTTCACTAAAATTTAAAAAAGAAACTGGAGAGAGACTACTTTCCTAGCTTATTTTGAGCTCTGGTATACTAGTTTTATTTCTTTCATCAGCATTCTTGCCATGTAGGACTCTTGTATTTTATCTAGGTTAACAACTTCACTTCCATCCAATATTTATTCAGTTACCATATTCTTAATGACACTTCTTGAAACAGCTTAATGCAATGTGTGTATTAGTACCTCCACCAAGAGATCATTCTTTCTCTACCTAGAGAAAAGGACTTTCCATCTCTCTTAGCCTACTCAAATCTTGCTGAAACTTTTACATAACACTGATAACATTCTTACATATATGATCTGTATATACACATTTTCATTATCTCAACTTACTTATCAACCTTGTGTCAGATTTTTATCATTTGTGTTCAATGATATAGCTCATATTGAAGGTATTGAAGTTATCAATAATTTTAACCAAGAAGCTCAGTCAACACTCAGATCAGTCTTAGAGGAGTGCAAAGAGGGTACTCCCTGGAGGCAAGGATAGTGAAACATCTCACATGCTTTGTCTCCAAAGAACGCTCTGACTTTACTTTCTCCAAATACATACCTGTTCATTCATCTGACAGTCTATAGGATACTCAGGACTCTTCTCCAATACCACAATTCAAAGACATTAATTCTTCTATCATCTTTATTCATTGTCTGGCTTTCAGTTGGCATATCAAATTATTGAAAAGACCATAGTCTGAATCTTGTACACCTTAATCAACTTCGTCAAACTGACCTCATTATTCCTCAGTAATTTATAGAGGTTCCTGACAGTAACTTCTCCTTATCTTACTGGTACTGCTGAATGTATTGATTGTGGATCCAATTAAGGTAAAATCATTGTCAGTTTCAGTCCTTTTTCCATCTAACATGATGTTGCTTAATGACTGAGTGGTAAGGACATTTGCTTTCCTGATGTAATTCGTATTGAAGACTGTAGTTTGGCTCTTTTGTAGTAAGCAATTCAGCTTTTTCTAACTTTTAGCTAGCAAGGTTGTGTCATCTGCATCCTACAGATTATTGATGAGTCTTCTTCTGATCCTGATGCCAGGTTCTTCACAGGGTCCAGCTTTATAGATTATTTACTCAGCATAGAGACTAAATAGATATGGAGAAAGTATCCAACCCTGATACACACTCTTTTGGATTTTAAACCATACAATGTTTTCTTATTCTGTTTGGACAACAAATTCTTGGTCTAGTTATAGATTTTGTATAAGTACAATTAAGTGTTCTGTGGTTCTTGATAATTTCAATGTTACTTACAGTTTGCTGTGGTCCACACTGTCAAATGCCTTCACAGAGTCAATAAAACACAGACAGGTATTCTTTTGGTATCTGTTGCTTTCAGCCAGATGAGAAGACATCTATGAGGACATTCCTGCAATCCCGGCTGCCAGCAGGCCCTCAGGCCTCAAACCAAGCACCAGTACCAAGACCCAGCTGCACTACTGTTTGAATCAAATACCTGCTTCAGGATCCCATCCTACCACACAAGCATGGGCTTCAGTTGAGGCCAGAAAAGAGTATCCTGAACCATGATATTTGTATTCCTGATTACAGAAGAAGAATTGATACCTTTGATCTGTGGTATTGTAAAAGAGTGCTGCATGTACCACCAAAAGAACAAATATGTGATGGGAAAAGCACAGGCAGAGTGCTCCTTAGATGCAAGGATGATAAAGCTTTGTCTAACATATTATGGAGATGTTGTTAGGAGAGGCTATTCCTTGGAGAGGAACATAATGAATGGGAAGTTGGAGGGTCAACAAAAGAGAGGAAGACCGACACAGTGACTGTTAAAATCAGCTCTAGTGTATCACAAGTTGTGAAGATGGCACAGGAGAGGACAGGGTTCAGATCTCTTGTTCATAGAGTTATTATGGGTCATACTCAACTCGATGGCTCCTAACAACAACAATAACTTATTAGTATCACACTTGTCTTTCCGTCCTCAGTACTGCTGTAACTTGTGGGTTGCTGTGATCATGGAAACTGTGCAACCACTGCATTAAATGGAAGAAGAATCAACCATGGTAGACAGGTAGCACCAAAATTCTTAGATTAAGACTGCCTAGACAGCAGGTCTGTTTATTCACTTCCAAAATAACAGTCCTTTGAAAACCCTCCAAACACTGAAGAAATGTGAGAATTCACAGAAGTATGAAGAAAAACAACTACAAACAACCCTTAATAGTTGGAACATAGAATGTGACATATGATTGTA
>NW_006399817.1:1038895-1047324 GCF_000299155.1 Elephantulus edwardii | reverse complement strand
ATTATGATCTGCAAAAAACTTCCATTTTGAGTATGTAATTTATACATGTTTTGAACTCTTGCCCTTAGATTTTCAAACATTTTTGGGAATCTGAAAGTAAGATGAAGAATCTTAACTAATAGAATTTTTCCAAAAGAAAACAAAATACTTATTAAGCCTCAAAAATTTGTGTCCAAAAAAATTACACTTTTAGAGATGTAACAAAATGACTTTATAAAGTACTTGGTTGATCTTTTTTATTTTATTATTTTTAAATCCTCAATAGTATGTTTGCATCATGCATTAGGGAGCTCTCTAATACACCAGAATGACTATTGTTTAAGTGGTTTTTTTCTCTTTATTTACTCATGTCATCTTTTGAGATGTGATTAAAATGACATTTAGAAAAGATAATTTCTGGTATTATTTATGTGAATTATTCATCCCCTTGTTGTAGTTAAGTACCATGGAGTCAGAACCAACTCATAATTGAACCTCTGGCAGGTTTTCACAGGCAATAAATCTCATGGAGCTTAATTCTCTCATGGAACCCATCTTTCTTTTGCAGAGCAGCCGGTGGATTCAAACTGGTTACCTGTGGGTTGGCAGTGCAACTCCCTATCTAAGCCACCAGAGCTTTCTTTTCATAACATTACTGAACCACATTTATTAAATGCTGCAAATATTTCAGCCTCTATGCCGATAAGCCATGATAAATATGAGACCTTAAGAGGTTTAGAGAAAAACTATGTAAACACAAGATAATCAAAAGCACTATGATAGATAAAGGATATATTTGTAAGATGTTCAGAAAGCAAGAAAAGGAAATGAAATATCTAAAAATAGACCATGTTTTCATTGTTTCAAAGTTTCTTCTTCTAGAGACATACTCTTGATGTTATTACTTTTTATATTTAAAAAGTGTCTGATTATTTGAAATAAGTCTTGCATGTTGTTTCTTTTGATGAGCTGAAGGAAGACTAGCAAAGGAAAATGTAGTTCCAGAATGCTAGAAGCTCTCTCAGGCTAACTAACAGTCCTGAGAAACTCTAGAACCGCTGATTTTATTAGCATTAAGAAACAAAGAAATAGTTCACAGAGAAATTGAAACTCTAAGGTTTACTTCATAGGGCCAGTATGGGCCAAGTACACAGATACATAATAGACATACTTTCAAGCAAAACTCCTTTGTATTCATAAACTATCTTTTCTCACATTTGTAACAATCTTATCAAGAACAGGAACATTTGCTTCTACTCTCAAAGGAGTTAGTATTTAAAGATGTATGGGAACTGCTTGCAATCTTCCTTCTCATAGTGCCTCATGAGGGCTGCTTGCAATCTTCTTTCTGGAGACACTTCTATGTGCGAGACACCCAGCCACTTCCCAAGGATACAGCCCCTTACATTCTTTGCCCTTACATTGCATAAATGGCCTTTTTCATGTTAGTTCTTTGTTAGACAAAATTTTGTGCTGAACATGAAAGCCATTGGAAAAGTGTGCATCAGGCTTACATTCTTTCTTCATAACTATTTAATCTATATGCTGAGTAAACTGTTTCAGAAGGTGGACTCAACAAAGAAGAATGTGGTGTCAGGACAGGAGGAAGACTCATCAATAGTTTTTGATATGCAGATAACACACCTTGCTTGATGCAGTTCATAAAATAAAAAACTCCCATGGAGTGTCAGCTATGAGTCAGTTCTAACTCAATGGCAATGAGGTATATTTTTGGGCTTATTAATGTTTTTGTTTATATTTTATTTGAGGTATGTTGTTTTTTTTTGTTGTTGTTGTTTAAATAATAGCAACAAAAACCACAATACATATTTTAAACAACCAAACCAGCCAGGTGTTACTAATCTCACTTTGACTAATATCAATTTCATGTTTGTCAGAATGGAAACATACTCCATAAGATTTTCAAGTAGCTGATTTTTCAGAAGTGAATTGCCATGTTTTCTTCTGAGGAAACTCTTCGTGAACATGACTCAGCAATCTTTCAGTCAGCGATGATAAGTGTGAACTATTCCCATCAACCAATTACTCCATTTGACTTGCATTTTTTTTCTCCCATTTTCAAAACAGAAGGAAATCCTGCCCAGTCTTGTGCCATCTTCTCAATATCTATGGTGCATAACCCATGATTACAGTTATTGTACTACTCCATTTTATGGAGGCTAGTCTTTTCTTTCACCGACCCTCTATTTTTCCAAGCATCAAATCTTTTTCCAAGGACTGATTTGTTATAGTCAAACTTCTTCGATTGTTTTTGCAGAATTCAGATTTAATAAATATGGTTAAACAATACATACTTGGTACATACCTTTTCTGATTTTAAGCGCAAAATAATCTTTGTTTCATCTTAATGGCTGCTTCATGCTCCATGTGCAAGTTTCCCATAAACACAATTGAATGCTCTGACATTCTCAATAATCTCAATGTTGTCTAATTTTATAATGATTTACAAAATAGTTTGCTTTTGTATAGCCTTTTACAGTCAATAAAACACAATTAAATGCCTTTATTTTTATTCTCTATTTTCAGTCAAGAAGCAGCTGATATCAGCAATGATATCCCTAGTTCTGTGGCCTCTTCTGTGGAACTCTGGTAACCTACTAGGAAGAAGCTGCACTGAAATCCCAAAGGCACACAGTTCAAGTCAAGTATCTGAGCTGTGGAAGAATTAGCAACCTCCTATGTGATTTACTGCCTCTGAAAACCTACTGGAGAGTCAGATCTCAGTAGGTTCCAACTTGACTGCACACAACACAATAACAACATTGGCCTTTTCTGAATCCAGCTTGAATTTCTGACAGTTCCTTTGGCAGTGAATTGATTTGTATTAGCATGTTATTCTTTCCTCTAACATTGCTTCAGTGTTTTGTTGGTGGGTTTTTTTTTGTTTTGTTTTGTTTTGTTTTGTTTTACTTGAGTTACTGAACTCAATGGATGTAAAAACCAATAACAAATAATAATATTTAAATGGAATCTTGAGTGTTCAAGTAGAAAAGAGATACACAAATGTTTTAAGAAGTAAAGTATAGTTTTCTATTAATAAAAATTAACAGTTTTTGACTACAAGAATAAGAAAGAACATTAGGATAAATAAAGTTTAGATTGCTAACAATTTCAACTTGCTTGGATCAACAATCATTACTCTTGGCACTAGCAGCCCAGAAATCAAAAGAAGAATTGTTCTGGGTAAAGATTCTGTCAGGAACCTCTCCAAGTGTTAAAGAACAACAATGTCAATTTGGAAACTAAGGTGTGCTTGATTAAGCTCATGGTCTTTGCAGTTACTTTCTATGCATCAGAGAGCTGGACAAATGACTAGAGTTGAGAGAAGAAGAATTGATGCCTTTGAATTGTGGTTCTGGAGAAGAGTGTTGAACATACAATGGACTGCCAAGAGAAGAACAAATAAGTTTATTCTGGAGAGAGGTAGACTAAGATACTCCTTGGAGGCAAGGATTTTTGAAGCTCCATTTCACATACTTGGGGTATGTGGCCAGGAGAGACTAGTCTGGAGAAGGACATCATGCTTAGGAAAGTGGAGGAACCGTGCAAGAAAGGAAGACCCTGGATGAGGTGTTAATGGGAGTAGTGTTTCAGAGACAGTTTTGTACAAGATAGGGCAAAGTTCAGAGCTGTTGTACATAGGCTTACTTGACTGGTAGGGAGCCCAATGCCACATAAAAACAGCAAGGCTAAATACATATACATAGCAACCAAACATTAGTTTTTATCTTGAATCTGAATGATAATAGTTGATAGATAGTCCTAAAAATTAGTGTTTGCCTTTAAGGAAAAGCCCTGCAATCTGGAGTGTTCTCAAATGCTTTCCTTACTTTTCTTTATTTCAGAGATGTACTTTGTGGGAGACCTAACAAAGAAGCACAATTAAGTTAAAAGTTAACTGTATGACAGAAAACAAAGGGGAAAAAATGAATTTTCCATCAATATCTAGAAGTAGATTGCTTCTTTTGACTTGAGGAGAAAGATAAAT
The DNA here is from genome assembly GCF_000299155.1 of Elephantulus edwardii. Taxonomy (NCBI): domain Eukaryota; kingdom Metazoa; phylum Chordata; class Mammalia; order Macroscelidea; family Macroscelididae; genus Elephantulus; species Elephantulus edwardii. The sequence goes on along the minus strand of NW_006399817.1, from coordinate 1,043,336 downwards.
CTCAAACAAAAGAAAAAGAGTTTTTCCAAAATATAAAGATTGTGTAGTTCACATACATTCTGTCTTTTGAGCTATTATCCTTATGACATTAGCAGTCATCCCTTGTTCAGTAGCCTCATCTGAATTCAATTTGCATTTCTACTGTCAATGACCTTTCCAAAGTTGTAGAAAGCAAGGACATCAGTTAAAGGACTAAGGTTCATCTAATCCAAGCCACAGCCATTTCAATTACATTCTATGCATTTGAAAGTAGGACAATGAATAAGAATGGAAGAAGAAGAATTGTTCCCTGAGTGTTGTGTTGTTGGAGAAGATTACTCTGTATTCATTGGACTGCCAAAAGGATAATCCAAGTCTTTCTTGGAGGAAGTAAGTGCAAAGAAGTTGCTAATTAGAGGCAAGAATAGTGAAACTTCATCTCACATACTTTGGGCATGTCCTGAGGGCACAGTCCTTGGACAAGGACATCATTCTGGGAAAGGTAGAGGGTTAGCAAAAGAGATCAAGATCCCCAATGAGACTGACAGATACAGTGGGAATAACAATTGGCTGTAACAGATCAAATATTTTGAAGGCATTGTAGTATAGGGTGAGGTTCTGCTCTGTTGTTCATAGCCTCACTACAAGTTGTAGTCAACTCAATGGTACCTAACAAGAACAACAATATTTCAAATTCAGAAGAACCTCAATATTGTTACTAAAAATATTTTATTTGCATAAATAATGTACATTGGTAATGCATCAGAGCTAGCACATATTTTAGATGAGCAGATTAATGTTATTAAAATGGGGAAAAATGTATTTTTCCCATCTATGTCTATTCCTAAAGTTAAATAAATCTTAAAACTGCATGTTGAATTAAACAAATATAATATTTAAATGTTACTGAATTTTTTTTAATTGTAAAAAGTATGTACGGGGATCCAAGAGGATAAGGGTTGGGAGCAGAAGAGTGAAGATGGGCAGGGATGAAATCACAGAGCTGCACAATTTGGTGGGAGGAGGGAGTGGGTAAAGGAAATGAGAAAAATCCAGTGGGGACCAGAAAAGACAGGGTAATGATGAGCATAGTCCAATGATGGTTAATTTATTTTTTTAACAATTGTCTGATTTGCCTGTGGGCTTCTCATTTGGGAATGGGGTGCTGACTCTCTGGCATCTTCATGCTGAACTGGAGCATTGAGGGGAGAGGGAAGGGAGCTCACTTTAACACTTCACTGGTGGTTCTGGATTGACGCTGCATGCCTTCTTGTTTAGTTAGAAGGCATTTTCCTGAAATTTTCTGCCCTCTGAAGTGCAATGTGCTTCAGGCTCCATCCTCCTTCACTTCCTTAGCTGGTAGTTACATTTCCCTTTTCTCTCTGGAACTGGGCTCAGGGTTCAGGTCTGGAACAAGATTCAGTTTTAAGGTTACCTATAGGAAACGGTAAAGAAAGGTGACCCAACTGAGTGTGGAAACTACAGAACAGTGTCATTGATTTCACATGCAAGCAAGATTCTGCTGAAGATCATCCAAAAACGATTAGAAAAGCACATCAGCAGAGAATTGCCAGAAGTCCAGGCTGGGTTTAGAAGGGGTTGTGGTACTAGGGATATTGTTGCTGATGTTAGAGGGATCTTGGTTGAAAGCAGGGAATACCAGAAGAATGTCTATCTGTGTTTCATTGATTATGCAAAGGCATTTGACCGTGTGGATCATAAAAAACTGTGGCTGACTCTGAGAAGAATGGGAATCCCAGAACATTTAATTGTGCTAATGCGAAACCTATACTTGGACCAAGAGGCAGTAGTCGGAACAGAGCAGGGTAACACTGCATGGTTCAAAATTGGAAAGGGTGTACGCCAGGGATGCATCCTGTCTCCATACCTTTTCAACATGTATGCAGAGCAGATTATCCGAGAGGCTGGGCTCTATGAGGAGAATTGTGGCATCAGGATTGGTGGAAGATCTATTAACAATATGCATTATGCAGATGACACAACCCTGCTTGCTGAAACTGAAGAGGACCTCATGCACTTGCTGCGAAGGGTCAAGGTCTGCAGCCTTCAGTATGGACTGAGGCTCAATGTCAAGAAGACACAGATTCTCACCACTGGACCAATTGGCAGCGTCAGGATGGATGGCGAAGAGGTTGAGATTGTTCACAGCTTCAGTTTGCTCAGCTCCACAGTCAACACTCTTGGCACCAGCAGTCAGGAAATCAAAAAGCGTATCGTGATGGGAGAGTCTGCTGTTAGGGACCTCTCTAAAGTACTCAGGAGCAACAGTGTCTCTCTGGAGACTAAGGTACGCCTGATACAGGCCATGGTCTTTGCAATCACTTGTTATGCATCAGAGAGTAAGACAATGACTAGGGAGGACAGAAGGAGAGTTGATGCTTTTGAGCTGTGGTGCTGGAAAAGAGTACTGAATGTACCATGGACTGCCAGGAAAACAAACAGATTCATCTTGGAGAGGATTAAACCAAGCTACTACTTGGAGGCAATGATTCTGGGGCTTCATCTGACATACTTTGGACATGTTGCCAGGAGGGAAGGGTCCTTGGAGAGGGACATCATGCTTGGGAGGGTGGAGGGACAGCGCAGGAGGGGAAGACCCTCTATGAGATGGATTGATTCGGTGATTGGGGTTATTGGGATGGATGTGTCAGAGGCAGTGCGTTTGGCGCACGATAGAGCAAGGTTTAGGGCTGTTGTGCATAGGGTCGCTATGAGTCACAAACAACTGGACGGCACATAACAACATAACAACAACAACAATAGGAAAGGGAGTAAACCTAGCGGGAACAAACTTTTGAGTTACAAGGAGAAGGCCTCTGGAGGTGTTACAGTGAAGGAAAGTGGCTTAGATAAAATTACTCATATACACTAGACGGCTCTGCCCAGCAACCTCTCGCCAGGGGTGGCTCTCCTTGAGGGCCAGGCAGCACACTCCAGCGGCTGGGAGGCAGGCACCCTCTGCACCAAAGCCCCCCTGAGGTCAGAACCCTGCACACCACTGAAGAACATGGCCAGGGATAGCACCCCATGTTCCAGCACTGCCACCATTGCCCCCTCCTCTCCACCAAGTGGTGCAACAACAACTCAACATAGGCATCATTATCCTATCCCTCTACAAATGGAAAAGGGGCTTTGAGAGTGGTGAAAAGACCTGCCTTAGGTTGAAACAGTTCTTGGCAGCAGTTGTCAAGAAATTATAGGATGTAGGGCATTGAGGAGATCTTATGTCCAGGATCTGTTGTTGTTGTTGTTAAGTGCCATTGAGTTGTAGACAACTCATAGTGACCCTGCGAACAAAAGATCTAAAGACTGTAACTTTCATCATTTCTCTAAGCTCATAGAGTTTCCAGAGGCAAGTGGGTGCCACTTCCGCTTCCAAGCTTGTTTTAATCAGGGATCTCCATCAAACATGGTCTACTATGAGAAACCATTAACATATTTGTCACATCAGTGTCACGGTGTTTAGCACCAGAGTAACCACAAGTTACCTGTGTACAGCCAATTGATAGACCAGTGATATGTGACTTAGAAGAGTACTTGAACAAAAGCAATTAAAACTCGGCCTGAGTGCCACGGATTACAATTACCCACCTTGGTTTTAGTAGCATAAATTTCTATCCATTAGGCTCATGGAGCTCTCTCTATGGCTCACACGAATTCTATGACCAACAGATCTAGTCCTTTCCCTATCTTACTCCATCTCCACAATCATGCTCTGACCCATTGCTGCAATCACTGTATCAACCCATCTTGTTGAAGATCTTCTTTTCTTTTCTGACCTATCCAAGGAAATCTTCCATATCTAGTCCTTCACTTCTTGTAGCTCCATGGTGCTATCCTTGCCACCCCCACCCCATCCCACTGTCCCCTCCTTCACTGGGGGCATGCAGCCACTGGCATCAACTGCTACCAGCCAAGCAGCAGACCTGTCACACCTGTCATGGGGCCTGGCACCCACTGCCCAATCCTGGCTAGGTTACCTGTGGGCTCTGGGCACAGTGGTCATGCAGGGTCACAGCAGTGTCAGTGGCTGGGAGTGGGCAGAAGTGGGACTCGCCCATGTTTTTGTGAGAATCTTTGTCCTCTTAACGTTGAGCTTCAATCCATATTAAAGATCAGTAGTTAACTGCTTGGCTGTTTAGGTATATATAAACTGTAGGCTGTGGTGGGCCATGGTGGCCTATTTTATTGCTGCTTGCCATTCCTCTAGCTCCTCACGCTGCTTCTTGGTTCTGAGAATTTCTTTTAGAATGTTTACTCTGAGGCTATGTGGGGCTCTGTCATACCAGGCATGGGGTCTGGTGCCCACCGCCCATTCAATTAAGGGGATTCCTGTACTCTGGCTATGGCTGCCCCACAGGGTTGTAGTTGCATGAGCTCAGTAGTGAGGTGCTTGTAGCAGTAGGACTCACGTATTCTTTTTTGGGAATCTTTGTCTTCT
>NW_006399817.1:1031326-1038585 GCF_000299155.1 Elephantulus edwardii | reverse complement strand
ATTTAAAAAGAATTTTACTCAATTTAAATAAAGAAAGTGGTACGTGCCTATTATCCAAATCTATAATCCTAATATTTTAGACATGTAACTTTATTGTGTTATATCATGCAACCTGGAGTTCTGATGGCCTTGTGGTTAAGAAGCTTCCCTGCAATCCTAAAGGCATTTGGTTCAAATCCACCAGATGCTCTGCAGGAAAAGGATGGACCATCTCCTCCCCTACAATTTACTACCTCTGAAAACCTGCTGGTGGGTTAGCTATTATAGCAAACACTGACAACAACATCTTGCCATTTAAACACTTTTAAGATGTTTCTTTAAAAATACAGATTGTTGTTCTTAGGTGTTATCAGTGTTTTTTCTGATAAGTGATAATAGAATGAAACATAATTCTCACAATGTTTGTTGTGTGTGAACTTGTTGTTGCTGTTACTTTGTTAATGATGTTATTGCTATTTCTTTGGAAGTCGGTCTTTCTTCCTTCTTTTTTATTTATTTTTTTTAATGACCCATCACTTTACTAAGCATGATATTCTTCTTCAGGAACTGGTCGCTTTCTTCTGATAACATGTCCAAAGTTCTTCTGGCCAAGTATCTCCCTCCAAGCTTCTAAGGAGCATTCTAGCTGCATATCTCCCAAAACAATTGTTGTTATTGTTTGGATCTTGGTGGATGTGCAACTGATGAATTAAAACCTTGTGCTTTTGGATTGAAAATGCAGTTCCCAATTACTAAGTCACCAGAGCTTGTACAAACACACAACCTCTGGTGCCTTAATGAGAATGAGATTCTAAAGATGACCATTATTTCACATTTATGGTAATTGCTAAAGGTCAAGTATGTATTGATATACAACACAGTCTTAAAATTTCACATTTTGGTACTCCATGACTCTTGCTGACACAGAATGTGGGAGGAGATGAAAAGAAACTGCCACCAATGCATCCTCTCTGTGTGGGGATAGCCAATGTCATGTTGTCACGTGATCATTGACTCTTCTCTCTCTCTTTTTTTTGTTTTTTTTTTGTTTTGTTTTGTTTCCTTTTTCTGATGAGAACACACTGAAGGTCAATCACACCAATAAACAGTAGCTCATTTTCTCAAAGCAAAGGCATAAGTCCAGCAGAGCTAAAACATCATCATTGTGTTCCTCAGCAAACTTCTTCAGCTGGTTAAAGCCGTGGATCCAGAAACAGGTATTTTGAGCCAGGTGGGTATATGAACCAAGTTTCTACTATCACACTCTTAAGGAAAGAATGGTACAGAAAAATTGTCATGCATAACTTGTGTAGCAACCTGAGAGACTTGATTTTTGAAGAATGAATTGATCTTGGGATACACGCTAATTAGGTTAACTATTTCTAGAGATGAAAATGTGACAGATAATCAAAGAGTAAATCTTGAGTTTGCATCTTTTTTTATTCTGAAATGTTTCTGGGAATATAAAATTCCTTTTTAAAGACAATATAAATGAGGAGGAAAGACAGTATCAATGAAGAAAACAATATAAATGAGGAAGGATTTCTCTCCTCTCCCCCACTAGCTAAGGGTACTATCTAATTGATCAGAGACAAATTATGTGAAGTTCAAATATTATCATGAAATTGAATGTAACTGGAAATGTTTATGTGTGTTAGTAACATTATTTATGTTGTTTTTGTTGTTCATTACTGTTGAGTCAACACATAGTAACCATATGAACAAAAGGTCTGAAGCCTTTCTACAACAATTGTCATTTATTTCAGTTCATAGAGTTTGCAGAGGCATGTTGTTTAGGAAGTGGATGCCACTCCTACTTCCAAAACATTATACTTTCATCAAATTAAATCCAGTTTTATGCATATAAATTTATTGGCTCTTTTTAAATAATTTTTAATTGTGATTTTTGTAAAAGTTTACAGAACACTTGGATCTCCAATCATTCATTGTTGTATATTTTTCTTTCTACCCCCCAGTTCATTTTTGTCTTTAAAAAACATGTATTGTTATAAAACTTATTCCCTTCCCCCCTACTCCCAGTCCACCTACAAATAATGAGAAGGGTGAAGAAAGCCCAACAAAAACAACAACAAAAAGAAATAACTTCCTAGGAAAATACAGGACTTTAAAACTAGATTTATTGTATGATTTGGCATTCTACTACATAAAATGTGCATTGAAAAGAAAATAGGAGATATATAAGATATATAAAAATATATTTTTGTTAAATAATTTTTCTTTAAATTTAAAAGCATTTAAACAGTGAAGTATTAATATTTTTTCAAAACATGACTTACAAAAAAGAGTATTACAGTTCTGTCTTTAAAGATACTAAAAATATTGCTTTCTGAAAGATATTTTATTCTTTTTAGTCACTAAAAATATTAGGCTCCCTTAGTAATTAATTTGTATTAGTTCATGAAATTTTCCAAATATTTTTGATTACTAATAGGTTGAGCTTATCCTATTTATTGAGATCAAATCAATTCATTTACTTAAAATTATTTGCGTAGGTTAGAAATGAATATACTTCCATAGTATAGCATTTAATAAATAGATTTTGATGGGAATCTATTGTAATGAACAACTATTACATACCATATCCTGTGCTATGTTAAGAAGAATTGTGAAACAAAAATTGTTTTATCAGTCAACCTTTTTGGGAGTATTCACATTAAATAGGATTCCATATTCATTTGAGCAAAAGCCACAGAGTTAATGTATGAAACAAATACAGAATTTCTCCATAATTACACAATTAACACAAACACTTTAAGAAAATTTTCTCTTTCCAAGTCTTTACTTTCTATTTTATGACATTTAATATTATGTACAAATAAAGCTCTGTACATGAAATATTTCCCTTTACATAAAATCAATTCCTTATATTAACTTGATTATGACCTATGAATTTTAAAAATTAATAGTATGCTACTATAGTCACATTATATACTTTAATTTAGATATTTTTGCTGCATTTAGGTTGTTTGTCATGTCACAATATTATAGTTATTATTCTTAAAATAAAAAATTACACATACATTTTGTCTTAATAGCAACAATTTATAACTGAATATTCTTTGTCATACAAATTATTAATAATATCAAATAGTGAAATATTCTAATTATAAATTACTGAAAAAGTAGTATTTAAAGTTATTTTGATTACAGAGTAGATGAATGTATGTATGTGTGTGTGTGTGTGTGTGTGTGACTGTGAATTTACTCTTTGTATTTCCTGTTGTTGTTATGTGCCATCGAGTCGCTTGTGACTCATAGCAACCCTATGTACAAGACCCTTAGACCCTGCTCTACCCTGTGCCAATCTAACCGTCTCCAACACACTTACTCCCACCATCCCAATCACAGAATTGATTCATCTTATCGAGAGTCTTCCTCTCCTGCACTGTCCCTCCACTCTCCCAACCATTATGTCCCTCGCCAAGGACCAGTCTTTCCTTGCAACGTGCCCAAAGTATGTCAGATGAAGCTTCAGAATGCTTGACTCCAAGGAGCAACTTGCCTTTACCCTCTCCAGGACAAACTTATTTGTTCTCCTATCAGTCCATGATATATTCAATACTCTTCTCCAGCACCACAGCTCAAAGGCATCAATTCTCTATCTATCATTCCTGGTCACTGTCCAGCTCTCCAAAGCATAGCACATAATTGTGAAGACTATAGCCCCGATCAGGCACACCTCAGTCTCTAGCTTGATGTCATTGCTCTTCAGTATTCCGGAGAGACAGACGACTTTCCCAATGCAGTTTGTCTCTTGATTTCCTGGCTGCTATTACCAAGAGTGTGGACTGTGGAACCAAGTAAAATAAAACTGTTAACTGTCTCAATCTCTTCACCATCCATACTGATGCTGCCAATTGGTCCAGTGATGAGAAACTTTGTTTTCTTGATGTTGAGCTTCAATCCATATTGAAGGCTTTAGTCCTTGACCCTCTGCAGTAAGCACTTCAGGTCCTCCTCAGTTTCAGCAAGCAGGGTTGTGTAATCTACATAATACAAGTTGTTGATGACTCTTCCACCAATCCTGAAGCCACAGTCCTCCTTATACAGCCCAGTGTCCTAGATGATCTGTTTTGCAAACAGATTGAATAGGTATGGAGACAGAGTACCTACATCCCTGGCAGACTCCCTTCCTGATTTGAACCATGTAATATCTCCTTGCTCTGTTCTAATGACTGCCTGTTTGTCCAAGGATACGTTTCTCATAAGCACAATCAAATGCTCTGGGGTTCCCATTCTTCTCAGAGACAGACATTGCTTGTTATTATCCACACAGTCATTATCCACACAGTCAAAAACCTTTGTATAGTCAATGAAACACAGATAGACATTCCTCTGGTACTCTATGCTTTCTGACACGATCCATCTAACTTTAGCTATAATATCCCTAGTAGCACGTCCTCTTCCAAATCCAGCCTGCACATCTGGCTGTTCTCTATTGACATATCGCTCCAGTCAAGTTTTGATCATTTTCAGCAGAATCTTGCCTGTCTGTGATATTAATGATGTTGTTCGAGGATTTCCACACTCTTTTGGGTCACCTTTCTTTGGAATGATAACAAATATCGATCTCTTCCAGACAGTTGGCCAGCTAGCTGTTCTTGGCCCAATTTAGTGAGCACATCTGTGGCAGTTTCTGTTTGTTAAAATATGTCAATTGGTATGCTGTCAACTAGAGCCTTTTTTTTGCCACCTCTTTCAGAGCAACTTGAACTTACTCCTTCATCACCATAGGCTCTTGTTCGTATGTTATTTCATGAAATTCTTCTGTGTCAGCCAATTCCTTCTGATACAGGGACTTTGTGTACTCCTTCCATGATCTTTCTTGGATCATTTAACATTCTATCCATAGCATCCTTAAGTATTGCCACTTGTAGCTTGAATTTGTTTTTCAACTCCTTCAGCTTAAGAAACGCTGAGTGAGTTTGGCCTTTTTTATTTTCTGACTCCAGCTTTCTGTACATTTTTTTATAGTATCTTGCTTTGTCATCCCGAGCTTCCCTTTGAAATTTTCTGCATTGAATGTTGTAGGCAGAAGTAGGAAGGGATGGTGGTGGAGTAGGGAAAGGGATGGGTCGAAATACATGTAGCAAGGGTGGGTAGCAACATTGGATCTATAGGTCATTTTTTGAATTGGGAAAATATTTTTCACCTGCTCTTTTCTTTAAAATGCTTATCTGTCAGATAGTATTGTAAAAAACAAACACACACACACAAATTAAGACAGACTAGAAAGAAGGATTGGCCATCCACTTCCAAAATAACAGGCCTTCAAAAACCCTATGTACAATAGAGCACACTTAGACATGACAATTGAGACTGAGATCTTAGAAATGGAAACTTCAATTAGATGGACAGAGCATAATGAGATGGACATAGCATAATGAACATGAGCATGACAGAAATTGTGAGGAATTTGCAAAATGTTGCAGAATATAGCATATCTTAAATTTGTTGTTCACAGATTTACTATGAATCACAGTTGACTCAATAGCACTTAACAACAACAGTAATTGAGAATGGTGGTAGGTAGAGTTTGAACTAGTTCTATAAAAATGAAGGTAAATTTACATAATATTACATAAAAGGTGTGAGTTGTCTACAAATATTAAATCTGGTATTGCAGAAAATTTTCATGTTTGGATTTTACATAAGAGATAATCAACTATTAGCCTTCTGACTTTGGAAGCAGTATTCATACTCTTGAGGCTGTTTTTCACAGATAGAAATATATATACATATATATATATATATATATATATACACACACACATATATACACGTATATATACACACATACACACACACACACACACACATATATAAATATATACACACACACATTTATAAACAGAGAGCTCTGGTTGCCTAGTGGCAAGAAGTTGTGCTGCAATCCCAAAAGCATGCAGTTCGAGGCCACCACCTCCTCCACAGGAGAAGGATGGGCAATCAACTACGGTGTGATTAACTGATTCTGACAATTTTCTGCAAAGTCAATTAAATTATGTGTCAGTTCAGACTCTATGGCACACAACAACAACATAATAATAATAATAAATATATAGATGTGTATGTGTATGTAAACATGTACACAAATGCATATATATTTATATACAATCATCTTTGTGTTGTTTAAGCTTAGATGATGCTTAACTAATATCATCCTTTAAGCTTCTTTTTCTTTAGCCCATGATTTCTGCATTTTTCACAAAATAAAGATAGGAGTAACAAACTCTAATGCATATTGTAAGATGCATGAGTAAATGGGATCTGATACAAGATAACTTAGAAAGCTGGAGACTTTGTCCTGTTGGAAAGAGTGTGACATTCATCTGAAGTGATTTTATTCAGTATCAGAATACGACTTTCACTTACCCTGGTGCTAAGTGATCAAATGCTGTTTTCAAGATAAAGTACGGATCTACATTTTTGTTTGCATTTGAAGCATATTTTTCCTTAAATTTTTATCACTAATTCAATTATTTAAGAACTTCTACAAGTTTAAAAATATACCCAGAAAGAATGCACAATTTGTATTCTAAGGGGATTTTGTGGTAAAAATTTGTGCTGCCAACCAAAAGCACACAGTTTGAATCCATCAGATGGTCAGTGGGAGAAAGATGGGGAAACTCGTCCTATGAGATTTACTGTCTGTGAAAACCCACTAAGGGTCAGCTATGGGTCAGTTCCAACTTGATGGTACACCACAACAAAACAACAAGGTATAATAAAAAAGATTTATTTAAAAAATAAGCTTTTCCTGATATTGTTATTGTTAGTAAGTGCCTTTACCTTTGGAACTGACTCATAGTTGACCCTCTTCAGGGTTTCCAGATGCTGTGAATCACATGGGAGGAGACTCTCCTACAGAACAATTGGATTATAACCATATGCTTGTAGTTTGGCAGTACACTTTCTACCCAAAAGGCTACCATAACTCCCTTTTCTGATATATCTAGTAAAATAGCTATTATAATTTCTTATTTGGAGACCATTACACCTATGTCTCTCTTAGATCTCCTCATTAGTTCACAACAAACTTTTTTTCTGGCATTTGAACAGACTATGCTTTATGAAATATCACAAAGTATTCTGTGTTCTGTGCTGGTAGGCTTCAAAAAATGAGTGAGGAGAGAGTGGTATGCACAGAAGTGAATTTTCATCAGTCAAAGAAACGAAAGGACAAATCATCTAAACAAAGAGGTAATTATTTTTTTTGCTTTTTGAAAATACATACCAAGAAAGAAAAATGAATATAA
>NW_006399817.1:1025438-1031226 GCF_000299155.1 Elephantulus edwardii | reverse complement strand
TTTTTATTAAGTGTCTGGTTCCTTAAAAATTACAATCTATATTAATAAACTTAAAAACTCATTACTATCAAATTGGAATAGACTCATAGCTCACCCCTCAGCAGATTTCCAGACTGTAAATTTTACTGGAGGAGCTTGCCCTTTTTTCCCATTGAGCTTTTTGTGGATTCAAGCTTCCAGAGAGAAGCAACATTTGGATTAGGAGCACAACTCTCTTCTCGCTATCTCACAAAAGTTATCTGGTATACTAATAAATAATGTCAATAATTTAGTTAAGTATTGATATTTGTGACCAGTGTAATTAGCCATTTTCATTTGAGTTCCAGAACATGTTTTCATTTTGCTCTCATCCTGAGGTGTTGTTATAATCATTTTATAATCTGCCTTTCCCTTTTTGTTCAGCATGTCCATGGCACATGATCACACTATTCCTGGGAGTATTATGTCTACTTTTTCTGGTGGGCGTCATAATTTTAGGATATAAAAGTGAGTATCAAGTATATAGAGTTATTTAAAAAAATAATCAAGAAGAAAGATAAGATGTCGAAACTGCTGAATTCCTTCTACATCATGTAAATTATAAAATTGTGTGAAACTTGGTGCTCCTAATATAAAGAATAATAGTTATATTTTTTGCCTGAATGAGTTTTTGTAGCATATAACAGTGCATAATTGATTTAAAACTATAAAGAGTTGATATGTAATATAAACATATTCTAAGTTATTTCTTATGGTCAAATAGGGTTTTGCTACTAGAGATTTGAAGAAATCTTTCTTGAACTCATTATTTTACTGTAACACTGTTTAAATCATAACAGGAAATGAAAATGTTGCCCAATAATTTTGACCTACCTTAGATAAGTGTTTAAAATTTGCAATAATCATGACATTTGGCTTTACTACAAGTCAACTGGACAATGACAGATGTCCAACCTTTAAAATGTGACTTACAGATGCCAGTGAACTGAGAGAAAATGACAGAATTGTTGCTTTAAAAAGATTTCGGAAAGAATAGTTGGGAAAGCTCAGTAACAGGAGTCAGAATCAGATCAGGTGCTGAATGTGAAACAGATCATCTTACTCATCTGCAAGTTCCAATTAAAGCTGAAGAAGATTAGAACAAATCCACATAAAGCAAATGATGACATTGAGTCTATTCTGCACAAATTTAAAAATTATCTTAGAAACATCTTTTAGGCATTAATCATAAAAAAATGAAAGATTAGAAGAGTTTTGGAATTAAATTAAGGACAACATCTATGAAGAAAGAAAAAATCATTATAAAAATAGAGGAGAAATATAAAGCCAAAATGGATGTCAGAAGAAACTATGATATTTTCATTAAAATGTCAAGAAGACAAAACAAAGGGAAGAGATGTTGAAATAAAAGAGCTGATCAGAAGATGTCAAAGGACTGCTTGAGAGGGCAAAGCAAAGTATATAATGAAATGTGCAGAGCTGGAGTCAGAATAAAAATTGAAAAAGTTACTCAGCACTTCTCAAGCTAAAGAACTAAAAAAACCCTTCAAAACCAAAAAACAAAAAAAAAAAAAAAAACACAACTACCAAATTTAATCCTTGAGTTGAGATCTTGAATGATCCAGGAAGCATCAAAAGAATTTGAAAGAAATACAGAGTCACTGTACCAAAATCAACTTGCTTGCTGAAAGTGACGGGGATCTGAAGCGCTTGTTGCAGAAGATCAAAGACTATAGATTTCAATATCAAGTTCATCTTAACATCAAGAAGACAAAGATTCTTATCAATGGGTCAGTGGGCAACATTGTGATGTTGTTGTTGATTGTCTTTTAGTGGAACACGACTCATAACAACCCTATGAATAAAAGGTCTGAAGCCGCTCTACAACCTTCAACATTAATCAAAGTTCATAGGGTTTTTGGAGGCATGTTAATCAGTAAGTGGATGCCATTGCTGCTTCCAAACCTGTCAGAGAATTGTCATTATTTTTATATGACATTGAGTCGCTTGCGATGTATAGTGACCTGATGTACAGCAGCTCTGAACTCTTCCCTGCCCTGGACCAGTCTCACTATCTCCCAAACACCAATCTCCATCACCCCAGTTACTGAATCAATCCATCTCATCCTGGGTCATTCTCTCCTGTGCTGTCTGTCCAGCCCTCCTAGCATGCTGTCCTTCTCCTTGACCTTTTGCAGCAAGTACTTCAGGTCCTCCTCAGTTTCAGAATATTGTGATAGATGAAGAAAAGATTAATACTGTTAACTATTTCATTTTTCTTGGATTCACAATTATTACTCTTGATATCAGTAGTCAGGAGATGAGGCGACAGATTGCTTTGGGGAAGTCTACTGGCAGGAACTTTTCCAAAATACTAAAGAGTAATGATGTAAATTTTAAGACTAAGATGTGCCTGAATCAGGTCATAGACTTTAAGTTGTTTGCTATGCAGGTGAGAGCTGGATAATGTATAAGGATGACAGAAGAAGGATTGATAGCTTTGAGTTCTGGTGCTGGAGGAGAGTACTGAATATTCCATAGACTGGCAAAAGAATGAACAGGTATGTCTTGATAAAGGTGCAGCCAGAATACTCATTGGAGGCATGGATGACAAAGCTTCATCTCTCATACAATGGACATTTGCTAGGAAAGTTTATTTCTTTTAAAAGGATGCCATTCTTGGAACTGTGGAGGGTCAGCCAATGAAAAGAGGACTCCCATTAAGATGATTGGCATGGTGACTGCAGCAATGGGCTCAAATGTATAAGAGATGAGAAGGGTGGTACAGGTTAGGACAAGATTCAATTCTGTTGTTCTTAGGGTCGCCATAGTCATACTAGACAATAATAGCACTTAACAACAACAACATGTGAACTCTAAATGCAAGGAAGCAGCAGTACAGTTTCTCCTAGTTACAAGCATTATTTTCCAAGTGTTAAAGCAGAAACTATGGCAAGCTCTGGTGACTTAGTGGCAAGAGGCTGCACTGTAATCCTAGAGGTGAATGGTTTGAATCCACCAGATGATGTGCTGGAGAAGGAAGGACAATCTTCTCTTGTAGCAGTCAGATCCGATTTGATGGTACACACACACACACACACACACACACACACACCCCAAAAAAGAAATGTTTTTTGTAAAAATACAATGAATAATGTTACGATAGTAATATTTGTAGATAAATGTCTGGGTGTCATGGAACCAGTTCTGTCTGACAGCTACTCAATAATGAAGGACTTCAGTGATATAGGGCTCAGACACAAGAATCAGTGAGAGATTACTATAGATGTTATCAGTATTTTCTTCTATTTTACATAGGATTCCAAGAAGTTTGATCCTCCAGGATGGTATCTAACAGCAAACCAATAATCTTTACAACAAACCACCTGATATTTCTTCTTCTGAGAAGCACTCAATAAGTTAAACATTGTGCTACCGAGACTTTTTACATAAATAATAATCAAACATAACTCACTGTCATCAAGTCAATTCTGCCTACAGTGATCCTGGAGAGAGAGTAAAACTGATTTACAGAGTTTTAAAGGCTATAATCTCAAAACAAGGGAACCCTAGTATCCTATTGGTTAAGAGTTCTGCTGTCTTCATGTGTCTGTTTACCATTCGAATATCTTCCTCTATGAAAGTTCTTTCCAAGTCTTTTGCCCATTTTGTAATTGTGTTATCAGTCTTTTTCTTGTTTGATGCTCAGGAGTATTCTGTAGACTTTTATTATAAGAATCTTGTCTGAAATGGTATTACCAGTCAGTAGGTTTTCTTTTCACCCTGTTGGAAAAAGTTTTTAATGCACACATGGATTTGATCTTTTAGACGATCCCATTTACCAATTTTATCCTCTTCAGACTGTACATTTCTCACTGTATTTTGAAGTCTCTTTATACCTTGGACTAGCTCTTCTAAGTTTGATCCCAATTTGTCTCTTATGAATGTTATGGTTTTGCGCTTTACTCCTAGGTCTCTGGTCACCTTCAATTGACTTTTGTGCCTGGTGTGAGATGTGGATTCTGTTTCAGCTTTCTGCAGGTAGCAGTTCAGTTTTGCCAGCATCATTTGTTGAAGAGGTTGTCATTTCCCCATTTAATAGGTCTTATTTCCTTGTCGAATGTCAGTTGACCATAGATAACTGTGTCTATTTCTAGGTTCTCAATTCTGTTCTACTATTCTATGTGCCTGTCATTGTACAAATACCTTCTGTTTTGATTACTATTGCTGTGCAGCAGCTTTTGAGGTCAGGAAGTGCTATGCCTCCCACCTCATTTTTGTTTCTCAGAATTGGTTTGATTATTTGAGGTCTATTTCCTCTCCCAATAAATTTGAAAATTTCCCTTTCAATGTCAAAAATGAATTTGGTATCTGGATTGAAATTTCGTTGAGCATGAAGATTGCTTTTGGTATGATTGTCTTTTTCACAATATTGAATCTTCTTATCCATCAACAGGGCACATTTTCCCATTTCTTTAGATCTTTTATTGGGTCTTGCAGGAATGTTCTGTAGTTTTCTTTTTATAGCCTCTTTGTATCTCTAGTTAGCTTCACACCCAAGTATCTCAATTTGTGATTGGCTATTGCAAATGGTATTTCTTTCTTTAGTTCCTTGAAAATCACTGGCAAGATGATTTTGGCAAGAAAGATGCAAATCAAAACCACATTGAGGCACCATCTCACTCCAGTAACAGTGGTAAAGTTTAACAGGGCAGCAAGTAATGAATTTTGGAGAGAATGTGGTGAGATAGGAACTTTTATACATTGTTGGTGGGATTGTAAAATGGTACAACCATTCTGGAAGGCAGTTTGGCACTTCCTCAAAAAAGCTGAACGTAGAAATTCCATATGATCCACCTATTCCACTACTTGGAATATACCCTGAGAAAATGAGAACTGAGTCACAAACAAGAGCCTTGCACACCAATGTTCATAGCAGCATTATTCACAATTTCAAAAACATGGAAACAGTCCAGATATGCAACCACAAATGAACAGATTGAGAAATTATAGTACATTCACAGCAATGATTTGTAAACTATTCACTAACTTGCGAAGGACTGAAGAACATTATGAGTTAGTGAACTAACTCAGTCCCACAACAATAAATTTTGAATAAAACCATTATTTTAGAATAAGTAGGTATAAGGATCCAATCATTGGGAGAGAGGGTGAAAGCAGAGGGATTAGGATGTGCAGGAGGTGGGGAAGATTAATCTTGGGGTTGTACAGTTTGATGGGTGGAGGGGGTGAGGAAAATTGGAAGAATCTGTTCTAGAAAACAATGTATTCAAATTTTGTAAATGAACTATAATAATAATAATAAATAATAATAATAATAATTTAAAGAATAGAAACAAAAGGGGAAAAGAGTTCTTCTGTCAATCTGAAGTTACATCATTTCAGTTCACCTCCTAATCTGATGGAGAAAGATCTTTTGTGTTATTTACAGACTGAAAATCCACTGGAAGTTCAGCCTGAGTGGTTTGAATTTGACAGCTCATAATAATTTCAGACAGTCTTTTCTCATTCTTGCACCTAAGGTTTTAGTTATCAATATAATGTTCCTAGCAAGATAAAAAGCATAGTCAAATAAACACAGACATTTGCTAACATAGAATAATGAAGCAGTCCTGTTTTCTTTTGTTAAACGTATAATACATTTATAGTAGCAGGATTGGTAGAAAATAATGAATTAGAAATTAAATTAAAAATCATTTCTTCAAATTAATACTTCTTCAAATAAAATTTTGTTCTTTACATTTTTCTTAGGTTAAGAGAAAACATTTTAAAAAATCTTAAGTCATTA
>NW_006399817.1:1003572-1004496 GCF_000299155.1 Elephantulus edwardii | reverse complement strand
TCTTCTGTAACTAACATTTCTGTTTTCTTTATTTACTGATTTTTTTTTCTGAGTTCTAGTTCAAAGCCTGTATGTAGGTTGTTTTCCTGCTAACCCAAATGCCGTGCCTTTTAGATGATTCAAATTCATCATTCTCCTACATGGCATCTCAGGAGAAAGATAAGGATGGAATTCCTTTTCAGACCTCCTTGACCACTGAGTGACATGAGCAGAAAAATATTGACCAAAGAAATGAGCATATAAAGTAAAGAGAAAGAAGAACATTTTTCTCCCTCTCTCCTATTCTGCATTAACTGGTTTCTCTATAACATCTTGGATACATTTTCTACAACTTATCTTTCCTTCTTTAAGCATTGGTTCTAGGTCTTCATTAATGGCCTCTACTTCTGTATTCTAGAAACATCAGCTTCTAACATTTATTTTGTATTTCTAAGAATGATAGCCAATTTGAGTCATTGCTAATTTCAAGTAGACTAATTTATTCCTGCTTTGTTTTTCACCATGTTCTCAACTTAAGGAATCAATTCCCTGTAGTTAATTATTTGCTAAAAGCCTACGATAATGTCTGCTTACTTGTTTGAACTCTGATTGATAAAAGGTTAAACCTCAGATTTATTCATCTAACCAGGTAGAGGAGTTGTTTAGTTTAGATAAAAGTTACTAAGGAACAGTGGTGGATTGATAAAGAGTCACACTGCTTAAGGCACATGCACTATAAGGCATGTAGTTTGAATTCACCAGCATTGTTGTAGGAGAAAGCTAGACAGTCTCTTCTTGTATGATTAACTGTCTTTGAAAATCTACTGAAGGGTTAGCTATGAGTTAGTTCTGACTTGATGGCACAGAAGAACCAGAAAGGTTATTAGAAAAATTCATGTCTGTAAATACAGAAAAAAAATATTTCAATCAACTACAATTATGATT
>NW_006399817.1:1001093-1003132 GCF_000299155.1 Elephantulus edwardii | reverse complement strand
ATGATGTCCCTCTCCAAGGACTGGTCCCTCCTTACAACATGTCCAAAGTATGTTAGATGGAGCCTCAGAATCCTTGCCTCCAAGGAGCCTCCCAGTTGAACCCTTTCCAGGATGATTCTGTTTGTTTTCCTAGCAGTCCATGGTACCCTCAATACTCTTTCCTAGCACCATAGCTCAAAGGCATCAATTCTCCTTCTTTCCTCCTTAGTCATTGTGCATAACAAGAGATAGTAAAGACCGTGGCCTGTATCAGACACACCTCAAGTCTCCAGAGAGACACCATTGCTCTTCAACACTCTGGAAGGTTCCCAATAGCAGACTTTCCCATTGAAATACACCTTTTAATTTCCTTGCTATTGGTGCCAAGAGTGTTGACTGTGAAGCAAAGCAAACTAAAGCTGTGAATAATCTCAATCTCTTCACCATCCATCCTGATGCTGCCAATTGGCCCAGTGGTGAAAATCTTTGTCTTCTTGACAGTGAGCCTCAATCCATATTGTAGGCTGCATTCCTTGACCCTCTGCAACAAGCATTTCAGGTCTTCCTCAGTTTCAGCAAGTAGGGTTATGTCATCTGCATAACACAGATTGTTGATAGATCTTCCACCAATCTTGACCCCATGTTTCTCCTCATAGAGCCCAACTTCCAAGATAATCTGTTCTGTACACAGGTTGAAAAGACATGGATATAGGACACATCCCTGGCATATGCCCTTCCCAATTTTGAACCATGCAGTGTTCCCTTGCTCTGTTCTGACATCTTCAGCACATGAACACAAAGTAAAATATTACAATGAAATGTGCAAGGAGTTGGAATAAGAAAATCAAAAGGGCTGAACTTGCTCCGCATGTCTTAAGGTCGAGGAACTGAAGAAAAAATTCAAACCTCGAGTTGCTCTAATCAAGGATGCTTTAGGCAGAATATTAAATGATCCAGGAAGTATTAAAAGACCATGGAAAGAATATACTGAGTCACTGTATGGAAAGAAATTGGCAGACACAGAAAAATTTCATGAAACAACATATGAGCAAGAGCCTATGGTGACGAAGGAAGAAGTTCAGGCTGTTTTGAAGGAAATAGCAAAATATAAGGCCCCAGAAATAGATGGTATGCCAATTGACATATTTCAGCTAACAGATGCTGCTCTGTGCTCACCAAGTTGTGCCAAGAAATCTGGAGAACAGCCACTTGACCAACTGACTGGAAGTGATCTACATTTGTCCCCGTCCCAAAGAAGGGTAACCCAACATAGTATGGAAACTATAGAACAATATCATTGATTTCACATGCAAGCAAGATTCTACTGAAGATTATCCAAAAACGACTGGTACAACATATCAGCAGAAAACTGCCAGAAGTCCAGGCTGGGTTTAGAAGGGGTTGTGGTACTAGGGATATTGTAGCTAATGTTACATGGATCTTAACTGAAAGCAGACAATACCAGAACAATGTCTATTTGTGTTTCATTGGCTATGCAAAGTCATTTGACTGTGTGGATCATAACAAACTGTGGCTGATTCTGAGAAAAATGGGAAGAAGAGACCCAACAGAGTGTGGAAATTACTGAACAGTACCATTAATATCACATGCAAGCAAGACTCTGCTGAAAATGATCCTAAAACAACTGGAACGTTGTATTAGCCGAGCACTGCCAGAAGTACACTCAAGGTTTAGAAGAGGCTGTGTTACTAGGCATAGTATAGCTAATATTATATGGATCTTGGCTTAAAGTAGTGAGTACCAGAGCAATGTCTATATGTGTTCCATTGACTGTGCAAAGGCATTTGATTATGTGGATCACAACAAACTGTGGCTAACACCGAGAAGTATGAGAATCCCAGAACACTTGATCATGCTTCTGTAAAACCTATACTTATACCAGGAAACAGTAATTAGAATAGAAAAGCATGGTTCAAAATTGAGAAGAGTGTCCTATCTCCATACCTCTTCAATCTATACACAGAACAGATCATCAGGGAGGCTGTGCTCCATGAGGAGAAATGTGGCATCAGGATTGGAGGTAGACTCATCAACAATCT
>NW_006399817.1:998858-1000423 GCF_000299155.1 Elephantulus edwardii | reverse complement strand
TGTGTCAGAGACAATAAGATTGGCACAGGATAGAGCAGGGGTTAGGGCTGTTATACATAGGATTGCTATGAGTAGCAAGCAACTCAACAGCACATAACAACAACAATCATTATAATTCTCCAATTCAGTCAGCTCTCTGCATATTCCATTAAAATGCTTGTTTTTTTTTATCTTCTTGAGCTGTCCTTTGAAATCTTCTGTTTAACTCTTTTACTTCAGCACTTTTCCCTTTGTTTTGGCTTCCTGACACTAGTACAGTTTCAGAGTGTCTTCTGACATCCATTTCACTTTTTTAAAATTTTTCCTCTATCTTTGTAATCATCTTTTGCCCTCTTCATGAATGTTATCATTAATGCCATCCCACAACTCATCAAATCTTTGATCATTAGTGTTCAATACTTCACACCTATTCTTAAAATTATTTTTAAATTCAAGTGAGATAGATTAAAGATCACCTTTTGGTTCTTGTGGATTTTTTAAAAAAAAATTTAAAATCTTAATTTTGCAATGGAGTATGAGTAACTGATGGTTTGATCCACAGTCTGCTCCGGGCTTTGTTTTGGCTGCTGCAATTGAACTTCTCCAATCATTCCTTAACAGATGTACTCAATTTTATTTCTATGCTGTCCATCTGGTGACATCCATGTGTAGTCACTGTTTGTTTTGTTCGCTTGTTTGTTTTAAAAGTATTTATGATGAATAAACCATTGAACATACAAAATTCAAGAGACTTAGTCTAAATGTTATTAGCAATATGCAAAGTATTCCTCCAATACAGCAAACTGACAAATAAGGCTAGTTAGAAAGAACAAACAAAAATTCCCAAGATATTATAATAGAATGTTCAGAAAGCTGAAAGTAGAGAATAAATAGAGAAGAATTTGAACGACATTTCTCAAGCTGAAAGATAGGGAAATTAAATTCAAGCCTCAAGCTGCAACACTGAGAGACTCTATTGGCAAAATCTTGAATAATCAAAGAAGTGTAAAAAAAAAAGATGGAGTGAATACACAGAATCACTGAACCCAATAGAACTGACTGACACTGAAATATTTCAGGTAGTACCATATGGCCAAGAGTCAATGGTAATGAAGGAAATAGTTAAAGCTGTCCTGAAGGCACTGACAAAAAATAAGGTACCAAGAATCAAAGGACTATTAAGTGACATGTTTTAATAGATGCTGCCCTGGACATGCTCATAATTAGATGCCAGAAAATTTGAAGATCCTCAATGAGATGGATTGACTCAGTGGCTGGAGTTATGGGGGCTTGGTGTGTGCAAGACAAGGTTAGCTCAGGGCAGAGCAGGGTTCAGAGCTGTTGAACAGAGGGTTGCTATGATTTGATGGCACAACTTGATCGCACATAACAGCAATAAGAGCAACAACATCATTAATATAATACATAATCAAAATGCGCTAAGGATCATTTAAAAATTGGAAGAATCTGTTCTGGAAAACAATGTATGTGAATTTTATAAATAAACTAGTGTAAAATTTTAAAAGAGGCCTTGCTTGGCACCAGGGATGCCATTGCTGATGTCAGATGGATCCTGGTTGAAAGCA
>NW_006399817.1:986781-997663 GCF_000299155.1 Elephantulus edwardii | reverse complement strand
AATTTCCTTGTGGATTGATGAGACTAACCAGTCCCTTTGTGGACTGGTGACATTGTGGATAGGCTAACATGCCATATTTGCATATTTTTGTCCATCCACATGACAAAGTCAAATACAATGGCTAGGAAAGCCATTTTGAACATTAAACTCCTCACACTGCGTATCTTAAGTCTAATTGTTTGTTTGGTTTTTGTTTTTTATGTGGAGTCCTTGGGTTTTTCTGTGTACACTACCATACCATCAGCATATAGTGCTAGTTTTAACAATTTGTATGCTTTTATTTTCTTCTCTTGAATTATTGACCTAGCTAGAACATCCAACATAATATTAGATATGAATGGTGATAGTGAAGATGCTTGCCTGGTCTCTGTTCAAAAGTAAAATGAATGTCTTTAGCCTCTCACTGTTGAATATGAGGTTGACTCTTGATTTTTAGTTCTGCTGAGAAAATTAACATATATTCCTATTTTGTTTTGTGTTTTATTCAGGAAGAGATGTTGAGTTTTGCCCAATGCCTCTTCTGTGTGAACTGATAGGATCCTTTGGTTCTTATTTTTTTGTTCTGTTAATGTGATGATTACAGTTACTGTTTTTCTTACATTGAACAGTCAGTCCTTACACAGCTGTCATGAATTCCATTTGATAATGATGTATTTTTTTAATATACTCTTTTGGTCTGTTGCTAAGAATTTTTAATCTACATTTTTAGATATATTGGTCTATGATTCTCTTAGACACTTTAGCTCAAGTTTTATAATTTCTGCTTAAAAAATTACATCAATTCTTTCCTCCCATTTTAGTGTTTGAAAACCTAGCAGAATGTCAGCTATGAGTCAATTTTGACTCAAAATCATGTGACAATGACAACAATAGCATAACTATGAATAGAGTGCATACTTGTAACTACCTCCAACTCAGGGTAAACTCTCTCTTTAAACATTTGATTTTACTTGGATTTTTTACTAATATAAAAGAGAATTTTCCAGATATGCTTTTTATGCCTGAACAGGTACAAATCCAGATGGTAGGCATATGTTTGTCTTAGTTTCTGAATGGGTAGAAATAAAAAGAGAAGATTCAATAAATTGTGATTCTATGTTTGCAAATGAAATGTTTTCATATGATATATAGGACTATATAATTTTTAAAAAAACAATAGAAGTCAAAAGTAAATATGTTGAATGCTAAGTTTTACAGTTGATTTGTAACTTAGGTTATTCAATATGAAAATATTATTTAATAGATTTTGTTAAATGATCTGTTTACAAATTTAAACAATTGAAGTTGAGGGATTAAGGTTATACATGTATTCTTTTGGTGTACTCTAATTTCTTGTGGCTTTATTATATATATGGATTGGATTTGATTCTATAGTATGCAATAACAACAAAAACAAAATATTTATTTATATAAAATTTGTTGATGCATTATTTATTCCCATTACAAACAAAGCTGACCCAACAGAGAACAGGAATTATTGAACAATATTATTAATATCACATGCAAGCAAGATTCTGCTGAAAATTACTCAAAAATGATGGGAACAGCATATCATCAGAGAACTGCCAGAAGTACAGGTTAGGTTTAGAAGAGACCTTAATACTAGTGATATTATAGTTAATGTCAGATGGAACTTGGCTGAAAGCAGAGAGTACTAAAAGAATGTCTATCTGCATTTACTTTATTATGCAAAGATATTTTACTCTGTGGATCCCAACAAACTGTGACTGACTCTGAGAATGGAAATCCCAGAACACCAGATTGTGTTTGTGTGAAACTTATACTTGAACCAAGAGACAGTTGTTAGCAAAGAGCAAGGAAACACTGCATGATTCAAAACTGAAAAGGGTATGTGTCAAGGATGTGTCCTAGCTCCTTATCTTTTCAATATATATGCAGAACAGATTATCTGGGAGGCTGGGCTCTATGAGGTGAAATGGGGCATCAGAATTGGAGGTACACTCATTACAATTTGCATTATGCAGATTACACAACCCTGATTGCTGAAACTGAGAAGGACCAGAAGCACCTGCTGCAGATGATCAAGTACTGCAACCTTCAATATGGACTGAAGCTCAACATCAAGAAAACAAAGATTCTCACCACTTGGCCAACTGGCAGCATTGTGATAAATGGTGAAGAGCCTGAGATTATTCACAGCTTTAGTTTGCTTTGATCCACAATCAACACTCTTGGTACCAGCAGCCATGAAATCAAAGGATGAATTGCATGGGGAAAGTCTGCTATAAGACCTCTCCAAAGCACTAAAGAGTAGCAATGTCATTCTAAAAACTAAGGTGCAACTGGTCCAGGCCATGGTCTTTGACATCACTTGCTATGTATCTGAGAGCTGGGCAATAACAAGGAATGAAGGAAAGAGAATTGATGCCTTTGAACTGTGATGCTGGAGATGAGTATTGACTACACCAGGAACTGCTGGGAGAACAACACATTTGTCCTAGAGGCTGTTGTTAGGTGCCATTGAGTTGTGTATGATCCACAGTGACCCTATGAACACTGTCCAATCCTTTGTCATCTTCATACCTCCTGACACATTAGAGCACTTGTGGCAGTCACGGTGTCAATCCATCTGGTCTAGAACCTTCCTCTCCTCTGATGTCCCTCTACTGTCGAGTTACATGTCCCTCTCCAAAGAAGAGTCCCTGAAACACATCCAAAGTATGTGAAAAAGCTTCATCTTCTTTGGCTCCAAAGAACACTCTGGCTGCACCCTCTCCAAGACATATTTGTTTGTCTTTTGGAAGTCCATGACATGTTTAGCACTATTCTCCAGCATCACAGCTTAGAGCCATCAATTCTACTTCTGTCATCCTTAGTCATGGTCAAGCTTTCAGATACATAGCAAGTTATCAGAAATATCATTATCTGAATCAGACTCACCTTAATCCTAAAACTGACATCATTGCTTCTCAATAATTTGAAGAGGTCCCTAACTGCAGACTTTCCCAATGCAGCGCCCTCCTGATTTCCTGACTGCTGGTATCAAACATATTAATTGTGGATCTAAATAGGATGAAGTTGTTGACAGTTTTGAACTTTTCTCCATATGCCATAACGTTACCTATTTGTTCAGTTGTAAGAATCTTTGTTTTCTTGAAATTGAGATGCAATCTGTATTGAAGGCTGTATTCTTTGATCTTTTGCAATAAGTGGGTCAAGTCTCCTCACTTTCAGGAAAGATGATTGTATCATTTATGTAATACAAGTTATTGATGCATTTTACTGTGATCCTGATGCCACATTCCTGCTCATAAAGTTCAGCTCCTCAAATGATTTGCTCACCACACAGATTGGGTAGGTATGGAAAGAGAATATAACTTTGTTTCACTCCCTTATTAATTTTATAATGTGTAGTGTTACCTTGTTCTGTTCACACAAATGTTTCTTTGTTTGGGTATAGGTTTCACATGAGTATAACCAAGTGCTCTAGAATTTCCCATTCTTCTATATGTTAGCCATAACTTGTCATGATCCACACAATCAAAAGCCTTTGTATAGTCAGTAAAGCATAAATTGATATTTTTCTAATATTCCTTAATTTCATCCAGGATCCATCTGACATAAGGTATCATATCCTTGTTGCCATGGTCTCTTCTAAATCTTGCTTGAACTTCTGGCAGTTCTCAATCTATGTACTGCTTTAGCCAGTTTTTATTGATCTTCATTTTGCTTTCATGTGATATTAATGACTCTGTTTAACAGTTTCCACACCATGTTTATCACCTTTCTTGGGATGAGAACAAATATTAACTTCTTCCAATCATTTCGCCAGACAGCTGCCCTCTGAATTTCCTGGCAAGTGAGCAATCTAGGTCTGCATTTGTTAATTGAAACAAGTCAATTGGTATCACATTGATTCCCCAGTCCTAATTTTTTTTTGCCACTGTTCAATGCAAATTCAACTTTATCCATTATTATTGGTTCCTGCTTATATGGTACGTCCTGAAATTTTTCATTGCCTATCAGTTCTTTTTGATGCAGTGATTCTGTGTATTCCTTCCATCTTCTTTTGAGGCATTCTTCTGGGTCATTCAATATATTCCCCATAGCATCTTTCTATATTACTACTCAAGCCTTAAATTTGATTTTCAGTTTTCTCAGCTTAAGAGATACATAGTGAGCTCATCCCTTTTTATTCTCCAATATCAGCTCTCTGCACATTCCATTATAATTCTTGCTTTGCCTTCTCAAGCTGTCCTTTGGTATCTTCTGTTGAGCTCTTTTATTTCATCACGTTTTCCCTTTGTTTTGGCACCTTGACATTCTAGTGATTTTTTTTTTTAGTCTTTTCTGACATCCATTTCAGTTTTTTCTTTCTTGTCTTTGTAATAACGTTTTGTTTTCTACATGGATGATATCTTTGATATAATCCCACAACTCACTTGGTCTTCGATCAGTGGTGTTCAATTCTTCAACCATATCCTTAAGATAATAATGAAATTCAGATGGAATACATTCAAGAGGATATTTGATTCTCGTGGACTTATTTTGATTTTCTTTGGCCCCAATTTGAACTTGCACATGAGTAATTCATGGTCACAGATGTAATAAATCTGATTCCTACACAGCCCATCAAGTGAACTCTATATGTAAAGATGTCATTTGTGTCTTTTCTAAAGAGTATTTTCCGTGAATAAATCATGGAAAATATGTATGTGTACATAGTTATGTTGTTATGTACTGCAGAGTTATAACTGACCCAAGGCTGATCCTCCAGTTGGGTTTCAGAGGCTGTTAATCACATGGGAGGAGATTGTCCATCCTTTTCCCAAAGAGCAGTTGATACCCTTGAACAGCATCTCTTCAGGAATGTAGTGCAGCTTCTTGCAGATAGGCCACCAATGCTACTTTATTATTTTTAAAACTTATTTTTTTCTCTCTCTGATATTACATATCAGTATCACATATTTTCTCTGTAACCATTGCATTTGTATACTGATCAAGTCATTAAACACACTGAATTATATGAAGATGAATGTGGCATTAAGGTTGGAGGGAGACATAAGCAAACTGCATTATGCAGATGATATAATTTTGCTTGCAGAAAGTGAAGAAGACTTGAAACACTTAATGAGGATCAAACACTGCATTCTGCCACTGGACTCTCAAGTAGTATCATGATAGATGGAGAAGAGATTGCAGTTGTCAAAGATTTCTTTTTACTTAGATACACAGTCAACATCTATGATAGTAGTAGACAAGAAATCAAATAATAAGTTGCATTTGGAGGAAAAAACACTATAAACCTCTTTAAAATGCAAAAGAAAAACATGACCAGTTTAAAAAATAAGGAGCATGTGAATCAAGCCATAGTATTTTCAATTATTATGCATGCATCTGAAAGTTGGACAATTAATAAGGCTATTAGCAAAAAATATTGAACATCTGGACAACATGGTGAGCTGTGGGAGCAGCGGACCACTTGAAGGAGGGCCACTATGGCCTTCTACAGACCTCTGTTTATTGATAATTGAACAGTTAGACAGTTGATGACTGGTCTTCAGTGAAGACTGAGGCTCAACAACAGGAATTCGAGGATTCCCAAGGAGGAAGGGGTTTGCTCCCTTTCCTATAGGTAACCTTAACACTGAGTTTTACTCCAGACCTGACCCTGAACCCAGTGCCAGTGACAAAAAGGAAATACAACTGCCAGCTAAGGAAGCAAAGGAGGATGGAGCCTCTGGGTTCAACCAGCCATCCCCATTGGACCCACCTGGGAAAACACTTTGCAGTTCAGAGGAGAGCAAATGTCAGGAAAATATCTCCTAACAGAACAAAAAGGCAAGTAGCTTTAACCCAAAACCACCAGTAAGGTTATAAAGTGTCCTCCCTTTCCGTCTTCACATCAACGCCCCTGTTCAGCATGAAGAAGCCAGAGAATCTGTACCCAGTTCCCAAATCAATAAGACAGTTGGTTTAATCACCATCGGACTATGCTTACCATTCCCCTGTAGCATCTGGTCCCCAATGGATCCTTTTCATTTCCTTCACCTGCTCCCCCCACCAACCAAACTGTGCAGCTCTGCAACTGAACCCCTGCAATTTTCATCCCTGCCCATCCTCACTCTTCTGCCCCCAACCCTCACCTCCTTGTACCCCCAATATGTTTTTCCCAATAAAATTTTAAAAAAAAATTGAGCATCTATATAGGCTTAGCAGTGAAGAGTGATGCTGCCAACCCAAAGACAGGCAGTTTAAATCCATCAACTGTTTCTCTAGAAGAAAGTAAGAAATGTCCTCTTGTTCACTTTATATAGTCTCTGAAAACCCACTTGAATATTAGCTATAAACTGACTCTGACTTAATAATATACAACAACATTATTTAAATGACAACATAACTAAATACCCTACTTGGAAAAAATGTCATAAATTATAATTTCTAAATTGTTGCTTTTCACTAGTGCTTTGTCCTAATATTTTTGAATTTTGAATAAAGCAGGTAATTTGCTAAAAGTAAAGAATTTAAATGTAAGACTAAATTTTAAGAGCAGAGTCATCATGTTACTGTCAATATATTGTATGCTAATTTCTAGAATTTATTTATGACATAGTTTATAATATATGAAAATAGTATTACATAAATTTCTAGTAAATAATACATTTTGATTTAGAGAAATTGTAGTAGTAGGTATAAATAGCTATGCATAATTTCCAAACAAAACTACAATGTTTGCCTTTTACAGAAAACCTCAGTGTTTGAAGACTTTCTTGAATGCTTTGCCCACTACATTTGATTATTTAAAGAAAAAGCTGTGCTGCAATTCTGAAAGCATGTGGTTCAAGAACCAGCTGCTCCATGGGAGAAGGACGAGCAATGTCATCCTGTATGATTAATTATCTCCAAAAACTTTCTGGAAGGTCACCTGTGGGTCAATTCTGACTCTATGTTATGCAACAACAATACTCTGAAAAGCATCAATTAAAACCTAGCAAAGACACAGAATCACCTGAAAGTACACCTATAAGCAAAAAAAAAAAAAAAAACAAAACAAACCCCTAAAAAACTAACCTCCCCCAAAAAACAAAAAATAAAATAAAAAACCCACAAAAATCAGTCTTAAACATACTAACATTATTTAGAAGTAGGTAGCATTCATTATTTAACCTGGAGAGAAGGAAAAAATCCCAAAGGGAAACCAGTTTGCTTAATTCACTAATAAGCAGACTTCAACTGCTGTAACAGCTACACATGTTGGTATTATGAATATGTTATTTAAATCATCAACAAATCTGAGCCCTTCAGATGTGCATCACTGTGGTTAGTAAGTAAAAATTTTTTTTCTGCAATATATTGTTAAGGTTCAATTCAGAGGATATATTTAACCTATAAGTGGTTGTCAATCAATTACAGCTACAAATCTTGTTACTATAAATATGTTGTTGAAAGCATCAGAACATCTAGATTCTTTATGTGAGCATTAATGTGGTTAATACAAAAAACAGTGTTTTTATTCTTTTTTACAGCAAGCAAGATTCTACTGAAGGTTATCCAAAAACTACTGGAACAGCACATCAGCAGAGAATTGCCAGAAGTCCAGGCCAGGTTTAGAAGGGGTTGTGGTACTAAGGGATATTGTAGCTAATGTTAGATAGATCTTAGCTGAAAACAGGGAATACCAGAAGCATGCCTATCTGTGTTTTATTGATTATACAAAGGCATTTGACTGTGTGAACCATAATGAACTGTGGCTGACTCTGGGAAGAATGGGAATCCCGGAACACTTGATCATTCTAATGCGAAACCTATACTTGGACCAAGAGGTAATCGTCAGACCAGAGCAAGGAAACAATGCATGGTTCAAGATTAGGAAGTGCTTGCTCCAGGGATGTGTCCTATCTCCATACCTTTCCAACCAGTATGCAGAGCAGATTTTCTGAAAAGCTGGGCTCTATGAGAAGTGTGGCGTCAGGATTGGTGGAAGATCTATCAATAATCTGCGTTATTCAGATGACACAGCCTTGCCTGCTGAAATTGAGGAAGAACTGAAGCGCTTGCTGCAGAGGGTCAAGGACTGCAGCCTCCAATATGGATTGAGGCTCTATATCAAGAAGGCAAATATTCTCACCACTGGACCGATTGGCAGCATCAGGATGGATGGTAAGAGATTAGATTGTTCACAACTTTAGTTTGATTGGCTCCACGGTCAACACTCTTGGCACCAGCAGCCAGGAAATTAAAAGATGTATTGCCGTGGGAAAGTCTGCTGTTAGGGACCTCTCCAAGGTATTGAAGAGCAATGGTGTCATTCTGGAGACTAAGGTGTGTTTGATACAGGTCATGGTATTTGCAATCACTTGTTATGCATCAGAGAGTTGGACAATGACTAGGGAGGATAGAAGGAGAATTGATGCCTTTGAGCTGTGGTGGTAGAAGAGAGTATTGAATGTACCATGGACTGCCAAGAAAACAAACAGATTCATCCTAGAGAGGGTTAAACCAGGATGCTCCTTGGAGGCAAGGATTCTGAGGCTCCGTCTGACATACTTTGGGCATGTTGTAAGGAGGGACCAGTTCTTGGAGAAGGATATCATGCTTGAGAGGGTGGAGTGACAGTGCAGGAGGGGAAGACCGTCTTTGAGGTGGATTGATTCAGTGACTGGGGTAATTGGGATGGGTGTGTCAGAGGCAGTGCGATTGGCACAGGATAGAGCAGGGTTTAGGGGTGTTGTACATAGGGTCGCTATGAGTCACAAGAAACTCGACAGCACATAACAACAAAAACAACAATTCTTAAGTTTGTATAAAGCATGCTGTTACTTATTAAATTAAATATATGCAAATTAAAAAACAATTAACTTGTGAAACAATCCATAACATTGGTGAACCTAAAAGACATTATGCTGATTGAAATACATTAATCACAAAAGGATAAACACTGCATAATATCGCTGGTACAAAATAGGACTGACATGAGGAGTTGAAGGGAAACTAGGGAAAGAACGGATAGATAACAATCACTGCATTGGAACAGAGAGAAACAGATGACTGAAAGGAACATATGATTAGGCATTATGTGTATGACAACAGTCTGAAACAAGAGACTCATTACAAAGTAGCCTGGGTGGGGGAAAGGGAGGAGGAAGGAAGAAAATCCACAACAATAAATAAAAATATTTTTAAATGTATGAATTTTTAAAGGTTTATTTAATAGTTGGTGTTACAATTAGTGAGTGAAGCAAAGGGCTTTAATTTGGATGCTTTAGGAAGCTACAATCAAATCTATCCAATATTTTAAGCTTTTCTATTTATCCTAATGCTTTAATTTTCTTAATTAAGAGCAAAAGTTATATTCCTTCAGACAACTTAAAGACAAGAAAAAAGTAGAAATTGGTATCATTTAGTCAATCCAATTATCAATGTATACAAATTTATGATAATTTAACAAGCAATTTGAATACACTTAGAGTGTTTATAAAAATATATGTTGATTTTGCTCAGTGCCATAGAGTTGGTTCTAACTACTAGTGAGCCTATGTACAAGAGAATAAAACATAACGCAGGCCAACACCACACTAACAATCGTTGCTATGTGAACATATTATGAAAGCTCTGTGTGAATCCTTATCCTTGGAAGTCTTTTATCTTTGAGTGACCTCCACTTTATTGGAAGTATGATCTGATAAAGATGATGACCCTCACCAGAGATTAACTCCTCACATTATCATGTACCAAAAAATTGACCCAAAATCTAGTTTCTTAAAAATATTCTGCCAACCCAAACATGGTTCCAAGTTGCTCTGAAGGAGAAATATGAGCAATCTCCTTCTGTATAATTTATAGCCTCTGAAAATCCACTAGAGAGTCATTTATGAGTAGGTTTCTATTGAAGGTACATAATAACATATCTAAGAAAGCAAGCAAGGAGATGCATAAGCTTCATTTAAGAGTATTTATTTATTCTTCCTTGAAATAATTATAACCAGAAAAAAAATATATTGTGAAAAGTTCATGCTGCACATTTACACACACACATATTTATATTTTCATTCCAATTTATCCTGTCCTTTAAAATTGTATAAACCATATCTAAACCAGAATATGAAGATTTTGTTTATTATTTTGTTGTTAATTATTTTCAAAATTCTTGATAATCTGAAGGTGGTCTTTTCTTTGGTAAGTTTTCTAAAAACTCCTGAAGTTCATATTTGCATTGATACAATTTCATATTTTACTTCTGTGACTTTTGACTGACATGGAATATACAAGTAAGTGAGAAGATATTCTCAACAGTGCACTCTTTCTGTATGAAAATACTCAAAGTCATGTGATCATTGGTTCTCTCTTCTTATGAGGCCACGTTGAGACAC
This sequence comes from Elephantulus edwardii, assembly GCF_000299155.1. Lineage (NCBI taxonomy): Eukaryota > Metazoa > Chordata > Mammalia > Macroscelidea > Macroscelididae > Elephantulus > Elephantulus edwardii. The sequence continues at coordinate 987,332 of NW_006399817.1, read as the reverse complement.
AGCCACAGCTTCACCAGTACCTCTTGTTCTCAAAGCAGAGGCTATAAGGTCAGTAGAGCTAGCACATTCTTATTATTTCTCACAAAAAATCTTCTTTAGCTAGTTAAATTCTTAGTGACAGATAGAGATCTTATGAGATATGTGAATATGAGCCCTATCCCTTTTAGCACACTAGGGAGGAAAGACAAATAACATATTGGTAAACTGAAGCTATGTAGCAATTTGGAGAGTTTCTGGGTTTTGCAGGAAGAATTGGCTTGGGGTTCATGCTTATTCTTAATGTTTACTTGGTTTAGAGATGAAAATAGGAACAGATCGGAATGAGAATGGAAAAGAAAATATTTATTCTGAGATTTTAGTAGGAATATTTCACTTGTTTTTAACATTATGCATCTCCTTGCTTGCTTTCTTAGATATGTTATTATGTACCTTCAATAGAAACCTACTCATAAATGACTCTCTAGTGGATTTTCAGAGGCTATAAATTATACAGAAGGAGATTGCTCATATTTCTCCTTCAGAGCAACTTGGAACCATGTTTGGGTTGGCAG
>NW_006399817.1:973827-986681 GCF_000299155.1 Elephantulus edwardii | reverse complement strand
AAAGATGATGACCCTCACCAGAGATTAACTCCTCACATTATCATGTACCAAAAAATTGACCCAAAATCTAGTTTCTTAAAAATATTCTAGCTACACTTCATTTAAGAGTATTTATTTATTCTTCCTTGAAATAATTATAACCAGAAAAAAATATATTGTGAAAAGTTCATGCTGCACATTTACACACACACATATTTATATTTTCATTCCAATTTATCCTGTCCTTTAAAATTGTATAAACCATATCTAAACCAGAATATGAAGATTTTGTTTATTATTTTGTTGTTAATTATTTTCAAAATTCTTGATAATCTGAAGGTGGTCTTTTCTTTGGTAAGTTTTCTAAAAACTCCTGAAGTTCATATTTGCATTGATACAATTTCATATTTTACTTCTGTGACTTTTGACTGACATGGAATATACAAGTAAGTGAGAAGATATTCTCAACAGTGCACTCTTTCTGTATGAAAATACTCAAAGTCATGTGATCATTGGTTCTCTCTTCTTATGAGGCCACGTTGAGACACAGCCACAGCTTCACCAGTACCTCTTGTTCTCAAAGCAGAGGCTATAAGGTCAGTAGAGCTAGCACATTCTTATTATTTCTCACAAAAAATCTTCTTTAGCTAGTTAAATTCTTAGTGACAGATAGAGATCTTATGAGATATGTGAATATGAGCCCTATCCCTTTTAGCACACTAGGGAGGAAAGACAAATAACATATTGGTAAACTGAAGCTATGTAGCAATTTGGAGAGTTTCTGGGTTTTGCAGGAAGAATTGGCTTGGGGTTCATGCTTATTCTTAATGTTTACTTGGTTTAGAGATGAAAATAGGAACAGATCGGAATGAGAATGGAAAAGAAAATATTTATTCTGAGATTTTAGTAGGAATATTTCACTTGTTTTTAACATTATGCATCTCCTTGCTTGCTTTCTTAGATATGTTATTATGTACCTTCAATAGAAACCTACTCATAAATGACTCTCTAGTGGATTTTCAGAGGCTATAAATTATACAGAAGGAGATTGCTCATATTTCTCCTTCAGAGCAACTTGGAACCATGTTTGGGTTGGCAGCACAAGCACTAAGATTCCAGAGCTCTTTTAGATATAAGTACTACCAAAATGTTCAGAAATAGATTATTCAAAGCTCAATGTCTCTCATTATGTAATTAAATGTAGCTAGAAGTATTTTAATGTTTATAGTAACGTGAATTATATTTTTCTGATTTTGGGAGAAAGCAAACATTTAATATTTAATATAAACAAATAATAGATTGAAGGAAAATATATAACCTGCTAGTACGACATTGTACAGTGTGTATTTCACTATACAGAATATTTATTGAAAAATAAATGGCTGTATTCCATTTTTAGAGATAATTATAATTATTACACACTTAAATTTCCCCAGAACTTATTTCAAATGTTCTCATGCTATAATGGAACCGATTATACTTTATGAAATATTATAAATAATTCTTATTATATTCTTTGCTTTCAGTCTTCAAAAATGAGTGAGGAGAGGGTGGAATACATGGAGCTGAAGTTACCTCATTCAAAGGAACAAAAGGGCAAAGCATATACAACTCCAAAAATAAAAAGTAATTTTTTCTTTAGTTTTCTTGCCTCCTGAAAGTAGCATATTAAGTGAAATAAATATAAAATAATAACAATATTATTTATATATATTTGAACTGTCTGGTCATTTAAATGTTATAGGTTATGTTTCTGTGCACTATTTGATGATATCTGTGATCAAGTCAGTCATATTATTCTTAATCTCAAGAATAAATTTTTTAACTGTGAGGTTTGTTACGGTAGTTCTGTAACCTATCTTTTGTTTTTGCTCAGAATTCTCATGGCACTTAATGGCAATATTCCTGGGAGTCATGTGTATTCTTCTCGTGCTGGTAATTGGAGTTGTGGGATATATGTGTGAGTATGAGGTTCATATATTTCTTATAAGAACAATGAGTAAGTGAAAAGTCAGGTGATATAAGTCAAACTACTGATGAATCTTGGTATAGTGTTGGTTTTAATGTAATAATGACTGTAATATATTACTATTTTTCAATTATCAAGTTTTTATACCACAAAAATTAGTTCATGAATATTATGTAAAAAATAATATCATAAATGCAATATAGATTAAAGATATATTCTAAATTAATTTGACTGTATTGTGGGATTTGACATATGACTAAATAATTGGGAAAAGTCTTATATTACTATTGCACTCATTTTTTTACTGCAATTCTACCTAAGACATAAAAATAACAAGCTTTTTTTTAACAAATATTTTTCAGGTGACTGAAATGTTATCTTATATATTATAAGATGATTATAATGATTATATAACATAATAACAAGATAATATGAAATGCAAAAATATAAGTACACCACATATTTTCATATATCATATTAATTTTAATGAATTAAAAATATATAAAAACAATTTAAAAATAAATAAAGTGTAATTACAACAAATTTAGTTTGATAACTTGTTTGGGAAAGGCAAGAGAATGCAATGGAGTGAAATATCCCAGTAAATAAATGTAATGGTTAAAGTACTTGGTCCTGTTTTCAGTAATTAACAAATTGCCTAAGTCGGTAAATGACCAATGTACCTTAATCTTGGAGTCATATTGGTAATATGTCATCAGTAAATGCTTATGAATAGTCCATTGTGAGTACTAAAGCTGCAAAGGCTTTGAGAAACTGACTTTGTTATAAAAGGGGAAAAAAACCCAAGCAAAAAACCCTTAAACAAACCCCCCAACAGGGGAAGGGTGCTTTATCAAATGTTAAAGAATAGAAACATTAGGGGGGAAATAGAAGGATACGGAGAAGAAACGGAATAGTTAGAGTTAATGATTAATAACAGTGAGTAGATAAAGACCATTGCTCTGGAACAAATGAAAGAAATAGCTGTGTAAAAGGAATATATGATTAGACATTACACGTATTACAATAGCCCAGAATAAGAGATATATTATTGTAAAGAGGACTCTGGTCAGGTGGGAGAGAGTTAGGTAATTTTGCAACAATGATTGAATTCTAAAAAACCAAAAAACAAACAAAAAACCCCAAAAGTGAACTGGGGAAGGAAGAAGGGAGGGTGAGGGGTAAAAATGTGGAACCATGAATGAATGAAAATCGATGTACTTGGTAAATGTTCACCAAAATAACAAATAAAATAAATAAGTTCTATTTTATTTGGAAGAGCGCCTCAAGGAGAAACAAGCTTGACCACTATGTCATCATCAAGTTTCCCCTGGCCACTGAAATCAAACATGAAGAAGATAAAAGATAACAACACACTTGAATTTATTGTGGATGTCAATGGAGAGAAGGCCTATAGTCAACTTGCTCCTCACTATGATGCCTTAGATGTTACCAACAAAACTGGGACCATCTAAACTGAGTCCAGCTGGTTAATTTTGAATACAAATTTTATCTCTCACACGCGCGTGCGTACACACACACATACAATAATGACAAAATTTGCTTTGTCTTAGGTAAGTTTCAACTCAGTGACACTATGGAGCTTCCCAGGCTGTGGATATTTAAGAAAAGGGACTCTTATCATTCTATTGAAGATTATCCAGAAATGACTGGAACAATACATTGACAGAGAACTACCAGAAATACAAGCTGGATTTAGAAGAGGCCATGGAACTAGAGACATTATAACCAATGTCAGATGGATCTTGGCAGCAAGCAGAGTAACAGAGTGATATCACTTTGTATTTCATTAGCAATGCAAAGGCATTTGATGTGCTGATCACAACAAATTGTGGTTAACCTTGAGGAAAATGGGGATCCCAGAACACTTGATTGTGCTTGTGTGAAACTTATACTTGGACCAAGAAGCAGTCCTCAAAACAAAGCAAGGATACACTGCATGGTTCAAAATCAGGAAAGGAGTGTGTCAGGATGCATCATGTCTCCATACCTTTTCAATTTATATGCAGAACAAATCATTTGGGAGGCTGGACTTTTTGAGGAGGAATGTGGCATCAGGATTGGAGGAAGACTCATCAACAACTTATGTTATGCAGATTATACAATCTTGTTTGCTAAAGGTGGACTTAAAGTACTTGCTGCAGAAGATCAAGGACTGTAGTTTTCAATATGAATTGAAGCTCAGCATCAAGAAGACAAACATTCTCACCACTGGGACAACTGGCAGCACCATATTAGATGGAGAAGAGAATGAGATTGTTAGTAATTACAGCTGTTCAGATCCACAATCAACACTCTTTTTTTTGTTTTTTGGTGGTTTTTAAAAAAAAAAAAAAAAACAAAACAATCAACACTCTTAACACCAGCAAGTGCATTGGGAAAATCAGCTGTCATCGACCTCTCCAGAATGCTGAAGTACAATGATGTCAGTCTAGATACTAGGTGTGCCTAATCGAGGCCACGGTCTTCTCAACTACTTGTTATGCCTCAGAGAGCTCGACAATGACTAAGGATGACAGAAGAAGTCTAGATGTCTTCGAGTTGTGTTGCTGGAAAAGAGTCTTGAACATACCATGGACTGCCAAGAAAACAAATAGATTTGTCTTGGAGAGGATGAAACAAGTCTCTCCTTTGAGGCTAGGATTTTGAATATCTGCCTTACTTACTTCGGATACATGGACAGGAGAGATCAGTCCTTGGAGAAGGACATCATGCTACTAAGGCTGGAGACAGCACAGGAGAGGGAGACCCCAGATGAGTCAGATTGATACAAAGACTGGGGCATTGGGGGTTGATGTGTTGCAATTAGTGAGATTGGCTCAGGACAGGAAAGAGTTCAGAGCTGCTTTACATAGGGTCGCTATACATCACAGGCTATGCACTTCCTAAATAGCATGCCTCAGGAAATTCTACAAACTTTGATAAATGTTGATAGTTTTAGGGGGGCTTCAGGCCTTTTGTTCATTGTGCAGTAAAGAGTTGTGCTCAACTCGAAGCCAATCAACAACAACAACATTTCTGCATGAAGTAAAAATATCTATTTAACATAATTCACTTTGATACTTAAAACTAGTATAAATAATAGTAATAATAAAAAATTATACTAAAGCCATGTTGATCTTGATTTTATAATGTAAATTGAAGTTTTTCAGTGCTTTTTTAAATGGAGAGGACAGGCTATGGAAGATTCAAAAGAAAAATATATCTTCTCACAAGAAATTCGAGATCACAAAATGGTATTACCTAATAAAGGTAAGTACTACATACTTAAAGAGCAGACATATTTTTTAAAATTGTGATATTTATGTTTTATTTTAATATATAATTGTAAAACTTTAAGGTTTTTATTTTTGTTATCATTATTTTTGTTTCCCTTTCTTCAACATTTTAATTTTTTATATAGTAATTAAATACCTTTCAACCAATGCAACTATGATGTCTCATTTTGTTATAACTTGTTGTCTCTTTGTATAGCCAAGATCAATATTTATTGACATGCTTGAATACTCATTGATTTATTTGTTTGACAATAATTTTCTCCCAAAAAAACCTATACTTGGTTTATAATTGAGAAACAAGATTTATCAGTACAACTTTAAATGTACTTGAGTTAGTCAGAAATAGTCTCAGCCTCAACAATACCCCTACCTTCAGAAGTAGCATTTGATCTATTCCCATTCTGTAGACTTTTGGGATGCAGAAAAATCACTTATTCTCTGATAAATCAGTTTGACATAAACTTTGAAAGGAATGTAACTGAATTATCTAGGAATTGGAATGATAATGGTATCTTCTTTTGGCGAAAAGAAGGTCCTGGACTATGTCAAGCACAGTGGTCTTGTTGTGGAGAAAACTGTTACCATTTTTCAAAAGAAAAGAAAACTTGGATACATAGTGAAAAGTCATGCCAAGATATGGATTCTAGTCTCATACGAATTGAGGACAAAAATGAGCAGGTATGATCCCTTTTTATAACCTTGAGTGAGTCATTTAGGTCTGAATTAGGGTGACTTTTTTTAGGCATCCCTTTACCTGTACTTGACTCATTTGGTAGACCTTTTGACATAGTCTATGTATCTTTCCAATGTTAGACCAAAGGCTGAGACTCTTGTGCTTCAAATCCACCAGTGACTATTAGGTTAAAAGATGGTCAATATTATGCAATTTACAGTCTCAGAAACTCAGTGGAGTCTCTCTGAATTATGAGTTCATTTGACCTGATGGAAATGAGTGAGACTCTTTTTTTTGCATAATATTACAAATTTTTCTACAGAGAATAGTGTAAAGATATTGCTGATGGCTGGAAGAACTAGGTGGGGTTTTTTTTCTCTGTAAAACCAAAAGATAGAGTTTTACATTTAGGGTCATGAAATTATACATTATCTTTCTTTACTATATATTCACAGATTATTTATCCTAAAATTCTTAAGAAAATTTCTGATGATATAAGTAATTCATTTACTCAATGACATCAAGATTAAGTGTATTTAGCTGATTCTCCTTTGGGTTTTCAAGGCTGTAATTTGCTTAAGAGATAGCCCATCTTTCTCCTGAGAGCAGGCCCTTGCATTCTGACTACCAGAGACTCAACCTGTGGGTTAACAGCACAATTTGCTAAGGTCTATGCTACCAGAACTTCCTAATGACATGAATAATGGAGAAGAAATGTCTTATCAGTGCCTTGGTTCTTATTCTTTACTTGGAAATACTTCAAAGACTGTACTTTTAGAGAAATAAAATTCTTCCCAGACATGGTCATGGAGAAAATAGGGTGAAGAATTCAGACACTGAATATAGCTGAAATGTTTCTTCAAAAGTGAGTATTTCAAATACTCAGCTGTTCTGCAAGAGAAAGATGGGCAATCTCCTCACATGAAATTTATAATCTCTATAAATCTTCATGGTTGCTGTAAAGCCAAACACTGTGACATTGTTGAGTCAAATGCGAGAATGGTTACCCGTGGTGGACAGTGTTTGGTGAAGCCCCTCGATTAAAACAAGCTTGGAAGCAGGAATGGCAGCCACTTCCACAATAGCTTGCCTCTGGAAACCCTATGTACCTGGAGAAAGGATAAAAATTATACAGGAGATGTCCAGGACTTTTGTTCATAGGGTTGCTATGACTCGCCAGCAACTCGACGGCACTTAACAACAATAGCATAAATCTTTTAGAGGGTCAACAATGAGTCAATTCTGACTCAACATCAATGTTATTTTTTTAAGAAATAGATATTGTTTTGTTATAGTCTTATAAAAATTATTCATATTCTTTACCGTCTTATTTCTTAAAACAAACTATTACACTTTCTTAAGAGATCCATGATTGCTATCATTCCTAAGAAGGTGATTCAACAGAATGTGGAAATCATTGCACTATCGTTCATTAATATCATGTGCAAGTGAAGTCTTGCTGATCATTCAAAGCAGCTCGAACAGTACCTTGACAGAGAACTTCAGAAATTCAGGTTGGATTTAGAAGAAGCTGTTGCACAAGGGATATCATTACTGTCAGATGAATCTTGACTGAAAGCAGGAAATACTAGAAGAATGTCTATTTGTGTTTTGTTAATTATATCAAAGCATTTGGCTGTGTGATCATAATATATTATGGCTGACATGGAGAAGAATGAGAATCCCAGAATACTTAATTGTGCTCATGTGAAGTCTATACCTAGACCAAGAAGTTGCATGAACAAGGGAACACTGCATGGTTAAAAATCAGAAAAGTTATGCTTCAGGGTTGTATCCTTTTACCATTATCTATTCAATCTATATGCAGAACAAGTGATTTGAGTTTCTGGATTATATGAAGAATGTATCATTGGGATCTGAGGAAGACTTGTCAACACCTGCATTCCACAGATGACACAACCTTGCTTGTGAGCAAAAGTGAGTAGGACTTGAAAAGCTTGCTGCTGAGGATTCAAAGCCTTCAATAATGGGCTAAACCTTAATATAAAGAAGACTAAAATCCTCATCACCGGGCCTATAGGTAGCATGATGACAGAAGGAGGAAGAGATAAAAATTGTCAATACCTTTATTTTGCTTGGATTTACAATCAACACCCTTGACACCAGCATTCAGGAAATCAAAACATGTATTGCATTAGGAAACTTTGTTGTCCTGAATTTCTCTAACGTGCTGAATAGCAAAGATGTCTGCTTGAAGACTAAGATGCTCCTGAACCAAACCATGGTTACTTTTTGATTACTTGCTATGCATCTGAAATCTGTCAGGATGACGGAAGAGTTGATAACTTTATGTTATGAATATTGGAGTTGAATTTTTAATATCCCTTAGGAAAAAGAAGTATGTCTTGGAAAAAGTGCAGCCGCAGTGTTCTTTAGCCTCAAAGATAGTGAATCTTCATCTCACATACTTTAAACAGGTAGTTAGGAGGGATTAGTCCTTGGAAAAGGGTATCATGCCTGGAAAGGATAAGTATCAGTGGAAGAAGGGAAGATTTTTTCTGAGATAGACACAGTGACTATATACCTGTCTGTCAGATGATGAGGATAGCACAGAATAGAGCAGAGTTCCGATACATTTTTCATAGGGTCTCAAAGAATCAGTCCATTTGCTGCACTGAACAACAATATGAAAATTATATGTTGTTTTAAATATTATTTTAACTCTAGTTTAAAAGATGTTCCTTTGATCTTTACCACCTCCTGGCTTAATGTAGTCACTCTTAAATATTTGTCAATTGAATAATTGTAAAATGGTATTTTATGTAATTTTGTTTTGCATTTCCTTTATCTCTGTTGATCTTGAGGATCTTTAATCAGACAAAGAACTCATTAAAGAGCTAAGGAAAACATGTGACCAAGAAACATATTCAAATATTTTTTGCAGTTTTTTTTTTTTTCAGGTATGTTTAAAGACAATAAAGATCAGGAAAGTAAGGGACATGCAGAGTCTTCTCCTCAAAGTATAAAAAGCAAGGATGTAACTTTGAAGACTGAAGTGTCCCTGAGTCAAGTCCCAATATTTTCAATTGCTTCATATGTGTGTGAAAGCTAGATTGTCAATAAATAAAAATTAAAGAATTGATGATTATAAAGTGTGATATGGCAAAAAGAGATGAATATATAGTAAACTTCTAAAAAATAAATCTTGGAGAATGTGCAATTAGAATGCTCCTGACAAATAAGAATGGTAAAATTTTATCTCATATACTTTGGACATTGTCCAGCTTTCTGATGCATAGCATGTAATTGCAAAGACCATGGCCTGTATCAGGCACTGTGAGCATGTTATAAGGAGGGACCAGTCTTTGAAAAGGGACATTTATGCTTGTGAGGGTAGAGGAACAGTGCAGGAGGGGAAGACCCTTGATGAGATGGATTGACTCAGTGACTGGGGTAGTGGAGGTAGGTGTGTTGCAGACAGTAAGACTGGCTCAGCATAGGGCAGGGTTCAGAGCTGGTGTACAGAGGGTGAGTCACAAGGAACTCGATGGCACATAACAACGACAACAACAACCTTAGACATACTATGTTCCTAGATAAAGACATGCTTGTAAAAGTAGATATCATTTAAAAAAGGAAAAGAGGACCCTCAGCAAAATGGAGTGATCACAATGGGTTTAAGCACACAGCACAAATTGTGAGGATGACAAAGGATATGAAGTGTTTTATTGTACACAGGATTAATTTTGTCTTGACAAACTTAATAACAACAAGAGTGTTTTCTTTTTATCTGACATATTTATTATTAATTTTCCCTTTTCTTCTTTGCACAACTTGTTTTCTTATTGATTTCTATGAAAATTTGTTCATTATACTAAATTTTTACAGATATTTGAGATTTATTTCTCATGATTTTTTAGACATCTTTGATGACAAGGAATTCAAATTTGAGTGTGATCATATTTACTTGTCCTATAATTATTTTTATTATATTTTGAGATTTTTACATATTTTGAAAAAAGATTTAATTACTTTTGTGGATAATTTTTATCCTTCTGAGGTTGATTCTATCTTCAATACCTTTGCATTTGCATTTCTTCTCTGTACAATGGAGCTCTTTCTTCCTTCTTTATTTAACAATGAGTGTTTTGAGATAGGCCAGTGTTTTATAATGAGTTTTTTATAGGCAAAATGTTTATGTTATATTAACAATACTAGTAATTCTAATTTTTCCACAGAATTTCATTCAATCACAGATAAATTTTAATCATTGGGTTGGGTTACATAAAAGACAAGCTAATCACCCCTGGAAATGGTTGAATGATGGTAAAGAACTTTCCAAAAGTCTGTAAGTTTTCCTTTCGTACTTTTCTACTTTAATTTTACAGTAACTAATTTATAAATTATATGTCAAGAACAGAAAAAATATCTGTATTATGACAAAATAAATTAACAAGTATATTTTATAGTATTTTAGAAGTTTATAAATGCTTTGAAGTGTTATATAGTCTCTTCCTGCTTAAACAAGAGTAACTGAACGTATATATTTGGGTGAAGTAGATATTTTACTGTTTTATTATGGTTATTAAGAACACTTCCTTGAGTCAGTAAAATTTGTTCAATGCCTTAAAGGCAGTATCTAAGCACATCCTGTGGACTAACTGCTTTTGGCAATAAGAACTCAAGTAAAGATCCTGAGGTAGAAGTGCACATAGAATCGTTGTGGAAATAGAAGAAAGACTTGTGATGCAAGGGTAGATTGAGCAAGAGGATAGATATTGGAAGTCAAAGAGCTAGTCAGAACAAAATCATATGTGAGGGGGAAGACACTATAAAATATGTTTTGGGAGTTGCTGTTGTTTGTTGTTATGAGGTTGTTATGAGGTTGGAAGCAACTCAGAGCTGACTCTCCAATAGGTTTTCTCGGGCAGTGAATTGTATGGGAGTAGATTGTCCATTTTCCTCCAATAGAGAGGCTAATTGTCTGTCTATTGTCTGCCTTTGAGTTGACAGTATAACTCCTTACCCATGAGGCCTCTAGAATTTTAGGAGAACTGAGTAATAAATGGAGATGCTGGAAGGTTAGTTAAGACTTAATTGGAATTATTCAGATAGGGGATTGTTGGTGGCTTGTTTAACAGTAATAGAGATGATACTGTGGAACAGTGGCTAGATTTCTGACAAATATTTGAGCAGCTTTTATGAGAATGCTGTTGCCATCAAGTCTACTAGGGAACCCCAGGAATTCATTTTAGATAATAGTTGGATAAATCTATAAGGCATCAGATATCTATGAAGATGTCATATAGGCATTTTGTTATACAAGTCCATGTGAAAAGTCTTTGAATGAAAATGCATTACTGTGGAACTAAGGAACTTGATGGTGTAAATGGTTTACAGTAACTTAGCCACCAAACTAAAAGTTAGCATTTTGAACCTGTCTATCCAGTGATTCTGTTTTGCGGTGAGGTAGAGGGAGTTCTAGCAATCTTTTTCTAGAAATTATTGCCAAGAAAACATTACACTGTGTAGCAGTTTTACTCTGTAACACATAGGATTGTCATAAATCAGGACCTGATCTGAGTCAGCTAACAACAAAGTATTATAAATATTGCTAATACTATTAGACTAAATGTTTTTTGGGGGAGGGGTGGTCTGTGATTGAATTATAAAGAACCCAAATTTTTAAGATAATCTGGAAAATTAATGTAACCATAAAGTTGATGAGAAACTATGAGAAAAATCAAGAAAGATAATATGAAGTTACCTGAAAAATATAGAGCTGGTGGTTCTTCCCTGTGTTCTATACTATGCTGCTAACCAGATCAGCAGGTTGTATCCATCTGCTGCTCTGCAGGAAAAAACAGAAGTTTCTTCCTGTAAATGTTTATAGCTTCAGAAACTTGATGGAAGGTTGCTATAAATCAGGACTTACCCCATGGCTGGTGCTGGATTGGTAATGAAAAAGAAGTAGAGTTTAAATGGCAAGTAACATATGTTTTTCCTCACTAGAAATATTACTTAGTATACTTTAGATCCATTAATATACATAGAGTTAATTAATATTGATGAACAGATTAACTTCTTTATTTTAGTCTAACTCTATTATTTAAAACCCATGTTTCTGATTCTCATTCAATTTTACAAAATTTACTCCTTCAATGGGGAAGGCAATAAGCTTTGTGGAATAAAAGTATACTAATGTTTGAAATGATAGCAAGCATATTCTATGCTGAAGCAAGCACTAGCATTGGAACCTCCAAGAACACTTTGTACATGAACTTGTGTAATAGTAACATGGAATTATTTTATTAATAATGTCCAGTTACAGTGAGGAAGTTCAGGTGGTATGTTCCATAAGGAGTTACAATACTTATACAAAGACAGACAATTATCTTCCAAAGACCCACTTGATGGTAGCTATGAGTCATTACTGATTTGATGGCAAAGAGAGTTTTTGAATTACAAGATACCACAGAAGAATTTGCTTGGCAGTATGGAAGAAGTTTTAGAAGTTCAAAAGAACAATTTTTCAAATGTACATCTAAGAATAAGTCTATAACTTATTCCTCCTGACCTTCCCTCTTTCTTATCTTCTGTTCTCCATTGATAATACAAACAAATCTTTCAGATGTTACTGGCTTAGTTCCAGAACAATGTATAAGTCAGTATTGCAATAAATCAAGATTTTGCTTCCCCAATGCCTAGAAGAGTTGTATTACCCCTATACTGTAGTTTACCAAATGAGTAACAGCAATTGTTAGAATGTTTGAAATATGAAGATTATCAAAATGTGACACAGACACATGAAGTGAGCACATATTGCTGGGGAAAAAATGGCACTGATAGGTTTTATTCACCTATGGTTATTAAAACCCTTCAATTTGTAAAAAATTGAGAAAAATGAAGATAATACTATTAAAATTTAATATTGTAGTAAATTTCTACATAATTTATTTTAATAAAACTGTGA
>NW_006399817.1:962996-973727 GCF_000299155.1 Elephantulus edwardii | reverse complement strand
CATCAAGTTGAAGCTAACATATAACTAACCCTCCAGTGAATTTTCAGAGACAGATAATCACAGAGGAGGAGATATTTTGCATAAGGATTGGTTTTACTAAAAATATAATGATTATGTTTTCTGATACAGGGATTTTCTGCATAATTCTGAAGCTGATGCAAAATGTGGATATATCAAGCCAACAACTATTACAAATGATAATTGTGCTGAACATTTTCATTACATTTGTGAAAAGAGGTTTCCCTGCATTAATGTTTAAAAACAGGTACTGAACATCATAAAGTATCGATGTTTTTATTCCTTCTTAGTTGTTATTAAAAAAAAAATACCCTTAGGAATACTAAACAAAATCTGTTGACAATGAATAGTTTAAAAGGAATCTTTATCTCTCAAATTACCTTTGAGTGAAAATAATAAATAGCTTTCTATACAATAAAAGTAAACACCAGCAATATTTGTATTTGTTAAGAAAAACAAATCATAAAATGATTCTCTTTTAAACAAATTTCTCTTTATTGGATGAAAGATTACGTGTTTCTTTATTATTACTCATTTAAGCAGATGTGTTTGAAAGGATAAGTAACATATTTCTGTAGCTCAGGAAAGGTGCAAAATGTTAACTATGAAAACATATTTTAGCTTCAACTTTTATTATTCAGTCTCTTAGCTTCCTTCTCACAGATTGATGAATATGTAAACAATTACTAAATACCTTTTTTTGGTGAAATTAATAGATTTATTTTAGATATAGATATTTAATCATAGTCCTTATTGTGTACAGATTGCTGTTGAGTCGAACACGCTTCATATCAACTCTATGAAAAAAAGACCTAAATAAAGCCTTTCTATGACTGTCATCTTTTCTCAAAGTTCATAGAGTTTCCAAAGGCATGTTGTTTAGGAAGTGGATGCCACTCCTGCTTCCAAACCTGTCTTAAACTTGGAGCTCCGTCAAACGCAATGGGTAACTGTTATGATATATGACACCCCAATCATCTGAGGTTCAGCATCACAGCAACCCCAGGTTACCTCAGTGCAGCATATTCACAGAAGAGTGTTGTACCGCTTAGAAGAATGTTCCTCCCAAATATAATAACAACCAACTTTTAAATATAAATGCCCTCCACAAGATCTTGTTGACTCTAAACAAGAGGCTTATATAAAAACAACAAAAACAATACTATGTTATTGTTATGCGCCATTGAGTCACTAGCAACCCATAGTCACCCTATGTACAGCCGCCCTGAAGTCCCTGTCCTGAGCCAGTCTCACTAATTCAGGCACACCAACCCTGATTGTCCCAGTTACTGTAGTACATCAAATTCCATGAGCACTGTTGAAGAGTGTCTATTTTCCTTTATATCTACCATCACAATATGTTACAACAATATCATTGTCTTCACAAATTACATCTTTACCAATAAAAAGGATATTAGTACAATTTTCCAAGAAGTGCTGGTAACATAAAGGTTAAATATTTACCTGCTACCCTAAAGTCCAGCTGTTCTAATCAATGAGTTAGTTGCTCCACAAAAGAAAGATACAGCAGTCAGCTTTGATAAAGAATAGAAATCTTGTCACTAACTATAATCTGTTCTCTAGGGTTTTTAGACATTAAAGCCCACTTGACATTAATGGGTCTTAAGCTTGGTATCATTTTTATCTACAATTACTATTTTATATGAAGCTTAAAATCTCTTCCTGGTATTTTTTTCCTTCAAAATGTGTATCCATATAATTATGAAATAATACCACAAATACTATTTTGTAGGATGCATAATATAAAACTCCACTAATACAAAGTTAAAAACCTTATAAAACTTAATTCAATGTTAAAATATTAAACACTGACTTTTTAAAGTATAATCATGAAAAAGAAAATTAATGTTACTATAAGGAGTTTTACCCAGAATTGTATGCTGTTCGAGGGATATTTCTGAGTTGTGAAGAGTGTCTCTATGAGTCATAGTTAACTTAACCACACCTAACATTACAAACAATAAAATAATACACTGTGTGCTAATCTGTACTGGTTACATAGTGTATTATTTAGAATTCTGAGCATTACAAAAATCAGTACCAAATTAACCACAAAAAAGTTTCTAATTCTTAACAGCACCACATCAGTACTAAATTAACCACAAAAAGGATGAAGTCTCAAAATACTTGAAAATTGGCTTTCTAGCCACTGTGTTGGCTCCCATTGCTGGGATATGGTCTCCAGTTACCTTAACTGCACATACATGGCCTTGCAAATTATCAACAGCTGTGGGACCAATATAAGAGAACAACTCCCACACTGTGAAAGATGGTGGTGAGGGTACCAGGAAGACACAGAGAGATATCAGTGGAGAAAGGGTGAATACTGAGGCACTGCTGTGAAAAGACAGAGGCACTGCTGTGAAGTAACTGTGGTGAGGTGTAATCAGAGGAACTCTCAAGACGGAGGCACTTCTAAAGATTTTGCTTGTTGGATAACTGAAGGATAAGCTGAATTATAACTGCTGTGAGACAAAGTTTGCTGGAAAATTGAGAAAACCAGAGGCTTCTTGCAGTTATGCTGCTAAATTGAATCCTGGACTTTGGCTAATTGAGAAAGTGTGCCTTATTAGTCTAGCTTGGCACTGCTAGACTAAATTTCAACTTGATTTGGCTCTTCACCTTCCTCATTCCTCAACCTATTTTCTTAATAAACAACACAACTGTGAAAAAAATTTTCTGATTGAATTTGCAATGAATATTGGATCCAATTATTGGTTAAAATAGATGCAAGAACATGTGGGATAGCATATATAATTATGTAGCTTCTTGTGTAGTATTATAGATACTATTGATGGGGAAAGCTCACCTATATGAAGTAGAAAAAATTTAGACTTGGTCTTCCCATTCTTGCCACTGCTCCTTTTGCATATGTAGATGCCAAAAATGTCCCAAAATTTCATTTTGGTGATCATTCTCAAAATTAACTGTCCATCTCCATCTTTCCAACCACAAATCCTTCTGTTCGTGTCATGTTTGGGGATTCAGCATTTCACTGGAAGGTCCTCAAGAAGCTCACACAGTTTGATGATATATGAAAGCGTTGAGGCAGCTGGCTCAAGTCAGGAGGCTATCTCAAGCAAGAGGAGAAAGGAGACCGCCTGAGAGACTCTAATGAAATCTTCATTTATTGAAGCACCAGGCTATAGAGCACACCCCAAGGGGATCTAAGGGTGGTGATTTGGTCCAAGCCTTACTCTTGCATTTAGCAAATCTTTAATCAAAGCAGTAGTTTCCTTCTTTTCACCAGGATTAACCACCTGAGTGTACTCAGGTAATTTTAATGGCTGCTATTTAGCATGTGTAATCAACTCTGGCCTCAGGACACACTTACATGTCTTTAGTTTTACAGTGTCTTGTAGAGGAAGTATTCCTCAATTAGAAAAAATATCTTTATTTTGATCACCTAGCTTACTGTAATTTAGTAAGTCGTTTTGGGATGGAGAAGCCATTTGGCAAAGTAAACCCTTGTCACAAAACATAAGATATGTATATTTTGTGAAAATTCATTAAGATGTACAATAAATAATTTATAAAGACTTCTCTATAATTTTTATACCTCCTCCCATCAAGTCAGAATCTACTGAGAGTTGACCCTCTAAATTTTAGGCTGTAAATTGCACTGGAGGAGATGGCCCATATTTCTCACTCACAGCAGTTGGCGATTCAAACCAGCTCCCTTTGGGTTAGCAGCTCAGCTTGCTAATCACTAGCCCACCCAGAGTTCCTGAGATTCTAGTAGGTCTCAAGGAGGACTGTGCTGTTCGGGGTTTTCCCTCTGGGCCAGGGGGAGACTTGCCACAGGGGTTATGTGTGAATCTGAGGAAAGCTCTTCACGTATAGTGAACAGTTGTGGGCTTAGGAGAAGAGAAATATGTATTACAGAACTGTTGTTGTTAGGTGCCCTTGAGTTGAGGACAACTCATAGCTACCCTATGAACACAAAAGATCTGAACACAGTCCTATCCTTTGCTATCCTCACAATCTCTGACACACTTAAAGCCCATAGCTGCAGTCACTGTGTCAACCCACCTGGTTAAGGGCTTTCCTTTCTCGCACCACCCCTCCACCTTTCCAAGCACAATGCTTCTCTCCAAGGAATAAGCTTTCCTAGCAACATGGCCAATAACAACGACAACACAGAGAGAGCTACGTTGGGCTAGTGGACAGAAAGTTATGCCACCAAGCCGAAGGTGGGTGATTTTAATCTGTGGCCCTCAGGCCAGGTTCAAATTGTTTTCCTGTCAAACATTTTTGTAGGTGGTATAGCATAGCACTGGTCTGTGCATTGTACCGAGGTAACTCATGGTTGTTGTGATGCTGACCACTGTGACAGTGATGTGCCAAACGTGGAATGGTCACCCATGGTGGACAGTGTTTGCTGCACCTTCCCAACTAAAAGAAGCCTGGAAGCAGGAGTGGCATCCACTTCCAAAATGGCTTGCCTCCGGAAACCCTATAAACAATGCTCAGGCCTTTCATTCATAGGGTTGTTACGAGTCATCTATGACTCAATGGCACCAAACAACAACAACAAAAACAACATATTTTCATAAAAATTTATATAATAAAAGATACAATTTAAATTTGTAAAAAATTAAACTGTTGTTGTTGATAGGTCCCATTGGGTAGAGCACAGCACATAGAAACCCTAAGAACAAAGGATCTGAAATGTGTTCTATCCTGCACCATCCTCACACTTCCTGACACAGAAGAGTCCATTGCAGCAGCCACTGTATTAATCCACCTGTTGAAGATTTTCCTCTCTTTTGCCAACCTTTCCTAATATCATGCCCTTCTATAAGAAATAGCATCTCCTAGTATCTTGTCCAAAGTATGTGAGGCAAAGCCTCATCATTCTTACCTCTGAAGAGCATTCCATCTGCACCCTCTCCTAGCCATATCTATTCATTTTCTTGGCTGTCCATGGAATATTTAGTGCTCTTATCCAACACCACAGTTCAAATCTGCCAATTCTTTTGCTGTCATCCCTATTCATTGTCGAAATGCATAGCTAGAAATCAGAAAGACAAAAAATGTTGCGCTGCTAAGCTAAGGAGGGAGAATCTCAGATAAAAAAAACAGAATATATTCTTCTCTTATGGTTTAAATTAACCAGCATTTCCATGGGAGAGAGATGAGCAATTGCTCACCCAAATGTTTACAGCCTCCTAAAGCAAATGTGGGGTAAACCATAATTTGGTTCTGACTTGTTATTGTTGTTAAGTGCCAGTCGAGTTGAGTACAACTTACAGCAACCCTATGACTTGATGGCACTTAACAAAAACAAGAACAGTACAACTAGCTAATAATAGTAATAATTTAATGGTTTTATTTCTCCTAAAGTGTCTATTGCTTTAATGATACTTAAAAACATTACCATTGTTATTCCTCGGATTAATCAGTTTATGTCAAAATGTTAATACCGAAGAGCTAAAAAAGAATCAAGATACTTTTAATGCACAATAATAACTAGAATGGATTCTGTACAATTAAAACCATATTGCTTTTTATGTTGTTCTTGTTGTTGTTATGTGCCATTGCAACACCTGCCACTCATGGTGATAACAACAGCTCTGTACCCTACTCTATGCTGAGCCAAACTTATTGTCACTAACGAGCCTACTCCCAGTAATTCAGTCACTGAGTAACTCCATCTCATACAGTATCTTCCTTTCCTGCACTGTCCCTCCACTCTCTTAAGCTTTATGTCCCTCTCCAAGGAATGTTCCCTCCTTGCAACATGCCTAAAATATGTCAGATGGAGGTTCAGAATCCCTGCCTTCAAGGAGCATCCTAGTTTCACCCCCTCTAGGACAAACCTGTCTGTTCTCCTAGCAGTCCAAAGTCACCCACTTTTGGCTTGGTAGCGTTGCTTTTGGTCCACTAGGCCAATTGGTCTCTCTCTATGTTGTTATGTGCTGTCAAGTAGTAGGCAACTTATAGTGACCCTATGAACGAACAAAAGTACTTGACACTTGCATGCGTGACTTTTATTCTTTCTCCAGATTCATAGAATTACATTGTACACAAGAAATAATAATTGAGACTTGCTCTATTAACACCAAGATTAGCAAATCAATCACGAATAGATGAGAGACAGGTCTCTACATAAGAACATTCATCATATTTTTATAATCAATAAAGAACCTATATCAACTAATCAATACTTATATTGGATATTGTTGTAATTGTTATGTGTTGTCGAATCACCTGTGACTCATAGCTACCCTATGTACAGTAACCCTAAACTTTTCTCTGTCTTGTGCCAATCTTACTGTCTCAGACACACGTACCCCCATTACCCCAGTCACTAAATCAATCCACCCTCCCAAGTATGATGTCCATTTCCGAGGACTGGTCTCTCTTTGTAACATGTCCAAAGTACGTTTGACGAAGCTTCAGAATGTTTGTTTCCAAGGAGCAACCTGGTTTAACCCTTTCCAGGATGAACCTGTTCATTTTCTTAGCAGTCCATAATATATTCAATACTCTTCTCCAACACCACAGTTCAAAGATATAGCTGGAGATAAGTCTATAGCTTTTTTAGGCAGATATACTCTTTGACAAATCCCTTTTAAAGGAATCATTGACACAGAACAAACTTTGTATATTCAATATATATATATTGTTTTTATGGCTGTTGAGTTAGAAACAATTAATAGTTAAGCTTCCAGGAGGTCTTCAGAGATCATAAATTGCAGGGAGGAAATTGCTTGTTTCTCTCCCACTGAGCAGTTTGTACATCAGAAAAATGTGACTTTGGATTGACAGCACAATTCCTGACCCACTAGATGAGGAGATTTCACTTTCAAAACCTGTAGACTACAAATATTTTACATAGATTCAATGGCACATAACAACAATTACATACTATGGTGGGTTTAGAAGCAGAAGTGGCATCTACTTCCTAAACAACATGCTTCCGGAAACTCTATGAACTTTTATAAATGTCAATAGTTGTACAGGGGCTTCAGGCCTTTTGTTCATAGCGTTGCTATGAGTCGTGCTCAACTTGAAGGCAGTCAACAACAACAACACACATCCACCTTTGAAACTATCACCAGTATTTCTCTCTCACCTAAATTTTCTTACATATTTACTATGTTATAGCTTACACTTTGAAAAATCCTACACATGGCATTAATTTTCTTCTCTGTAACTATATGGCTTAGCTTTCATGTGTGATGTCAGAATATTGAAAATTAGGTTTTCTATCCATTGTGTTAGCCTTAACTCAAGGCATGGTCTCCAACTACCTCAACTACAAACACATAGTCTTTCAAATAATCAACAGCTATGAGACTAATATAAGGAGTGTAGGCTGGGTTTAAAAGAAGCCGTGACACTAGGGATACTACACCTAATGTCAGAGCTGAAGCAGAGAGTACCAGGGGATTGACTGTATGTCATTGACTATGCAAAGGTATTTGACTGTGTTATTCACAACAAACTATTGCTGACTCTGAGAAGAATGTGAATCCCAGAATACTTGATTCTGTTAAAGCGAAACCTATACTTGGACCAGGAGGCAGTCATCAGAACAGAACAAGGAAACACTGCATGGTTAGAAATTGGGAAGAGTGTGCACCAAGGATGTGTTCTATCTCCATATCATTTCAGTCTGTATGTGGAACAGATTATTTGGGCTCTATGAGGAGAAATGTAGCATCAGGATTGGAGGTATACTCATCAACAATCTGTGTTATGCAGATGACACAACCCTGATTGCTGAAATGGACGAGGGCTTGAAGCACTTGCTGCAGAAGGTCAAGTACTACAGCCTTCAATATAGATTGGAGCTCAACATCAAGAAAACAAAGATTCTCCCCACTGGGCCAACTGGCAGCATTATGATAGATGATGAAGAGATTGAGATTGTTAACAAGTTCAGTTTGCTTGGCTCTACAATCAGCATTCTTGGTAGCAGAAGCCAGGAAATAAAAAGATTAATTGCATTTGGAATGTCCACTATTAGAGACCTCTCTAAAGTACTAAAGTGCAACAATGTCAGTCTGGAGACTAAGGTGCACCTGACACAGGCCATAGTCTTTGCAGTTATTTGCTATCCATCAGAGAGTTAGACAATGACTAGGGATGATAGAAGGAGAATTGATGCCTTTGAGTTGTGGTGCTGGCAAAGAATATTGAATATACCATGTACTGTTAGGAGAGCAAACTAGTTCATCCAGAAGATGGTAAAGCAAGGCTGCTCCTTGGAGGCAAGGATTCTGAAGCTTTGTCTGTCATACTTTGATCATGTTGCAAGGAAGGGCCAGTCTTTGGAGAGGGGCATCATGTTTGGGAGGATGGAAGGACAGCTCAGGAGAGGAAGACCCTCCATGAGATAGATTGATTCAGTGACAGGGGTAAAGGTGATAGGTGTGTCAGAGACAAGAAGATTGGCACTTGGTAGAGCAGGGTTTAGGGTTGTTGTATGTAGGGTCATTATGAGTTGCAGGTGACTCAACAGCACATAACAACAGTTTTTAAAATCTCAGAAATAGGCAAAATTTTGTTGGGTGGGATTTTTTCCCGTCACCTTAAAACATTTTCAGACCCTTTTATCTCTGAGTTTTCTTTACATCTCTGAAAACATTATTCAGTTTAGCTACTGATAACTGAATTTTTACTTCTGTAATAAGATTCTGACTTTTTCTATTGTCATCTATTAAATATTTCTACAAACTGAACAAATATTACTAACCAGGAAAAAACCCACCATCATGAGTTTTAATGGGAGCTTTAGTGACCTTCCACTAGTGCTAATTAGTAGTGCTGCCAACTAAAGGCAAGAGATTGGAATGTACCAGCAGATGTTTAGGGGAGAGATGGACAATCTTTTCCAGTGTTAGAGTATATGAAGACTACCTGGAAGGACAGCTATAAGAAGAAAGAAAATATTGTGATCTATGACATAATTATACAAAATGAAAAATCTTCCTTAACTATAAAAAAACCCATTATATTTAATGAGTTCTTCATATTCACAAAAGCTTCTGTCATTGTGTTAATGACAAAGACACCTTCCATCATTTTCCAATGCTATAACTCCATCTGGGGGGAGAGTACTCTTCTTTATCCCATGGAACAGTTGGTGGATCCCAACAACTAATCTATTAGTTGCATAACACATAACAAACTGTAACATATTGGCAAAGTAGTTAGCATTTCTCCTTCATGCTGTTTCCCCCATTTATATTATTGTTATTATGTATTTAAAGACTAATTAATATAACCTCTAGGTATTATACTATTTCAATATATTATTAAATATAGATGCCCTAGATTTGGAACTCAAGCTGGTTCGGTTAAATCTTTATGGTCTGTATTACTATGTTAAGCCTATAAGATTTGGCTCAAGGGTAGTTAACACCTCCAAACAACAGTTAAATTTCCAATCCTTGGGAAATTTGGGAAATGACATCATACTGAAAAAAAGTGGAAAGTCAGAGAAGAAAAGAAGATCCTCAACACGATGGGTTGATATGGTGACTGGAACATGACCTCGAGCATGTGTCGGATGGTGGGGATGGTGTTGGATAGGACAAGGGGTAGATCTGTTGTTCATAAAATTGCTGTGAGTCATAGAGAGAGCTCTGTTGGCCTAGTGGATAGAAAGTTATGCTCCCAAGCCAAAAGTGGGTGATTTTAATCTATGGCCCTCAGGTTTTAGTTGTTTTTGGTCAAACATTGTTTTAAGTGGCATAGCACTGCTCTGTTAATTTGCTGTACAGAGGTAACTCTGTTGCTGTGATACTAAACACTGTGACACTGATGTGTCAAGTGTGATAATGGTCACCTATGGTGGACAAGGTTTGGTGGAGTTCCCCAATTAAAACAGACTTTGAAGCAGGAGTGTTATCCACTTCCAAATAGCTTGCCTCTGGAAACTATGAACTTAGAAAAACTAAAACAGTTATACAAGTGTTTAGGTGTTTCGTTCATAGGGTTGCTATTAGTCATCTACAACTTGATGGCACTTAACAACAATAATATAAGATTTGAAGTTTTAGTTTAAAATCAGTAATTTTTCTTTAAAGTACTAATTTTATTTGCAAATATTTTGTGAAAGCTAATTTAACTTTTAAGTATTTAATACTTTTAATAGTGCAAAAGTCTTAATACATAGAAATAAAAACTATCAAGCTAAGCAATTCTTACATATTTTTATTTCCTCAACAATGTTCTATTGCTTTCTTTTATAATATGCTTAAAAAACAAAAATATTTAGATTTTTGAGCACATACTTACGTTTAAGTAGTAGAATTTAATAATTCCTTCCAAGAAAATATCTTGAATAAAACATAGTAGGTTCACAAATTCACTGTAATACTTTGAATCTGCCTTCACTATTTTTATCATTTGTGTTACTAATGAACTCAATGAATTTATGTTTTGAAATTTTCTCAGACCATTAATTAAATCACTGGCAAACCATGAAAAGTAAAAACAATTCATCAGGTAAATTGAATTTTAAACCAATATAAAAGAAGTCAACTTGCTCATGGATAGGAAGACTCAATATTGTGAAAATGGGAATACTACCAAAGGCAATTTATACATTCAATGCAATCCCAATACAAATCCCAATCCCATTCTTCAAGGAGATGGAAAAGGTAATCTCTAGCTTCATTTGGAATGGAAAGAAGCCCCGAATAAGAAAAGCACTCCTTAAAAATAGAAAAAATG
>NW_006399817.1:960457-961206 GCF_000299155.1 Elephantulus edwardii | reverse complement strand
GAGAGAGAGAGAGAGCATGCCTGGACATAGTACACCTCTCAACAATTCATCCTGCCTGTTCTTCTTACCCAAAAGTCTTCAGGGTTGTCATCCATGAATGAAGATATGAGTAATCAACACACTTTGTGGTTCAAGTTTCATCTGCATTTTGAATAAATAAGAGAATCATGAGTTTCTTTCTCTTTATTTTGTAATAAAAGTGATGAATAGATAAAATAATTTAAATGGCCATGTCCACATTTCTCTCAAAAAATCCAGACACTTAATATTAAAAAGAAGACCATCTACTTTACCTCTATCTCCATCATCAAATACTGAGATTGTAAATATAAACTTTAAAATAGAAACTAACTTTTTAGTCTTTAAATAAAAAATGGAACTTATATTTAAATGTACCCTCCAAATTGTTTCAGTACTGACCATGGGAAAATATACTAATGTTAGCATATTGTCTATTATAAGCAAAAGCTATTATTTCACTATTTTTCTGAAGATAATTTTGCACATACGGTCTTGAAAAGACTTATTCAAGTAAGAATAACTGAATCTTTGGCTCCTTTCAAATATATTTAGATGAACAACATTTTATTCTTCACAACATTTTCTCACAAAAATCTTTTCAGTCAATTTTTCTATAGATTAAGATATGGAATTAAAAATATTCTTAATCTAAAATTCAGAAATAGAAAATTCAGAAATATATTAACTTTTTCATTAGTAGTCTGAGGAAGTATTTCCTTTGGTAAAGA
>NW_006399817.1:891566-959382 GCF_000299155.1 Elephantulus edwardii | reverse complement strand
GCCTGGATCAGGCACTCTAGACAAATACAGTTGCTTCTTAATACTCTGGAGAGGTCCCTGAGAGCAGATTCTCCCAGTGAAATACGTCTTTTGATGTCCTGACTCCTGGTGTTAAAAGTATTAATTGTGGAGCCAAGAAAGCTGTTATTGTTAACAACCTCCATCTCTTCTCCATCTATCATGGTGTAGGAGGGAAATACTTAAATTGTCAAAAAATGAAGAAATTTCACTGTTTTTCTTTTGAAAGTAGAACTAATGTTTTCTAAGAAATGATATTTTAAATTTCATTTAAGTAACCTCTATTGCATATAGAAGATAAATTACTGGCAAGAGCTTATTTATCAAACTATAATTTCTAAATTAATTTTTGTATTTACATTTATTTTAAGGAAAGTCTACAGAGACTTTGGATTTCAGTTCATTCATTGTTGCACTTTTCTCCTTGTCCACCTCTCCCCCCAATTCACTTTGCATTTTGAAAAGTAAAAGTTCTTTCATTGTTATTCAATCCCTCCCCCCAAGTCCACTTCACTGTCCAATCTTTGTTCTGGACTCCTGTCATAACGATAGTATCTAATCATATATCCTTTTTAAACAGTTCTCTCCCTTATCTGTTTCAATGCAGTATGTTGTTCTTGTTATGGGCTGTCAAATCACATGCGACTCAAATTGACCTTATGTACAACAAGCCCTAAACTCTGCTCTGTCCTGTGCCAATCGCAGTCTCTGATACACCCATCCCGATTACCCCAGTCACTGTATCAATCCACCCCATAGAGGGCCTTCCCCTCCTGCTCTGTCCCTCAGTCCTACCAAACATGATGTCCCTCTCTGAGGACCGGTCTCTTCTTATAACATGTCCAAAGTATGTTAGACAGAACCTCAGAATCCTTGCCTCCCAGGAGCCACCCCATTTACCCTCCCCAGGATGAATCTGTCTGTTTTCCTAGCAATCCATGTACCCTTAATACTCTTCTCCATCACCAAGCTCAATGGCATCAATTCTCCTTCTATCCTCCGTAGTCTTGTCCAACTCTCTGATGCATAACAAGTGATAGCGAATACCATGGCCTGTATCAGGCGCACCTTAGTCTCCAGAGAGACACCATTGCTCTTCAGTACTTTGGAGAGGTCCCTAACAGCAGACTTTCCCATGGCAATATGTCTTCTAATTTCCTGGCTACTGGTGCCAAGAGTGTTGACTGTGGAGCCAAGCAGACTAAAGCTGTGAACAATCTCAATCTTTTCACCATCCATCCTGATGCTGCCAATCGGTCCAGTGGTAAAAATCTTTGTCTTCTTGACATTGAGCCTCAATCTATATTGAAGGCTGCAGTCCTTGACCCTCTGCAGCAAGCGCTTCAGGTCCTCCTCAGTTTCAGCAAGCAGGGTTGTGTCATCAGTGCAGTATACATTATTTAAAGAGAAAATGTATGATTAGAATTGTTAATTATAATGTGAAATTATATGAGAAATTAATGTAGTGACTTTTAGTATAGGGTAGGATTCAGAGCTATTATAAGTGAGATCACTATAAGTATCAGGTGACTTGATTGTACATAACAAAAACAACAAGATTTCTATGTAAAGCAGCAGATTTCTTATTATAATTCACAATTTTAAGTAATGTTTGTTTTTTACTAGTCTTATTAAAGTATAATTAGAGTAAATTTTAGAAAATATATTTCTTTAAAAAATATTCAGCAAATACCTAAAAGAAAGTTTCTAGTAAATGTTGGTGATATTTAAAGAACTTATCACCATTTCCTTTCTATCCTTGTACATTTTTACTATGCATTTATTTAGGTAACATCATCTTTTATTCAAGTAAGAACTCTATTATAAGCATATTTCATGAACATATTCCAGGGTCCTCCTCTCCTGCACTGTCCCTCCACCTCCAAAGCATAATATCTCTCCAAGGACTGGTTCCTCCTGGCCATGTGCACAAAGCATGTGAGGCGAGGCTTTAAAATCCTAGCCTTCAAGGAAAAACTTGGTTTCACCTTTTCCAAGACAGACATATTTGTTTTCTGGGTGGGCCATGCATTGTTCAGGACTCTTCTCCAGCACCATAATTCAAAGACATTGATTCTTCTGTCATCATTAGTCATTGTCCAACCTCTGATGCATAGCAAGTGATTGCAAAGAATATGGCCTGTATCAGGAACACTTCTGTCTCTAGACTGACATTGTTGTTTCTCAATATTCTGGAGAAGTCCCTAACAGCAGATTTTCCCCAATGCAGTTCATTGTGATTTCCTAGCAGCTGGTGCCAAGAGAGCTGATTGTAGAGCCAAGCAGATTGTAATTTTTAACAACTCCATCTATCACGGTGCTGCCCATTGGCCCAGTACTGAGAATTTTTGTTTTCTTGATGTTGAACTTAAGTAGTTAAATTATGGATATACACTATTTATAATATTTCTGATTCTTAAATATAATATTATCATTATCTTAGATAAATATTTTACTAAAATTGGACTTGTTTCTTTGTGTTAAAATGAGAATTACTAACGACTGATAAATATAATATATGAATATGATATGAGCCTGAACAACAAAGCAAAAATTATTAATAATTTAATCTCCCTTTTGGTCATATCAGCTGATTATTGCCAATCTAAACAATGTTCCACACTCATATTGATTAATATAAGCACATTTGCATACATACATAACTTTAATTTGTTTTCTTTTATATTGTATTTTTCTTTTTGTCTTAATTTCCCTTTTATTCTTAATTATTTTGAACTTATTTGGTATGGTAGTGTTAATGGCAATAGAACATCACTTTTATCTTAATAAATACATGTAATATACATCTTCCAGCTAATTTATAATTTTCTCCTTTAAATACCTAGTTGTTGTTGTTGTTTACCACTGAGTTGGAATCTAGCTAATCCAATGGTGGGTTTTTATAGGTAGTAAATCACATGAGAGGGGATCGTCTGTAGGTCTGTCGTTCTCTCGTGGAGCAGAAGGGTATTCTAATAACTGTGTGCCTTTGGGATTGCAGTGCAACCTCTTGTCACTAGGCCAACCCATACAAAAAGGATCCCAGTGTAAAGAAGGATAAACATATAATAACGGAGCTTTGGTGGCCTTGTGATAAGAAATTGCACTTCAATCCTAATGGCACGTGATTCAAATCCACCAGCTGTTCTGTGGGAAGATCGACAATCTTCTCCTGTGTGATTTACTGACTCCGAAAACCTGATGAAGGGCCAGCTATGAGTGATTCCAATTTGATGGAACACTAGGCTATATATTATAATGAGGTCTAAACAAAGAGGAAAATACTGAAGTAAGAGGGATAAACACAAGGTTTCAAAGAATGGCTCAAAAGATAAAACAAACTATTATAATGAAACGTGTAAAGAGCTAGAGTTAAAAGACCAAAGGGAAAGAACATACTCAATATTCCTAAGGCTGAAAGACCTAAATAAAAATTTCATGCCTTCAGTTGTAGCATTGAAAGATTATATGGGTAAAATATTGAATAACAAAGGAAGCATAAAAAAAAGAAGAAAGTAATATATGACATCATAATATTGAAAAAAGTTCATTGCTGCTGAAATATTTCAGGAAGTAACATATGATCAAGAATCAATGGTAATGAAGGGAGAAGTTCTATCTACTCTGACGACACTGGGAAAAAGGAAAAAATAAGCCCCAGGAATTGATGGGATACCAATTAAAATATTTCAGCAATCAGATGCAGCCCTGAAAGTACTAACCAGTCAATTGCAAAATATATGGAAGACAATTGCCTCAGTAATCGACTGGAAGAGATTCATTTTTTTTTCCCATTCCAAAAAACGGTAATCCAACAGAATGTGGAAATTATTAGATAATATTGCTGATTACACATGAAATTAAAATTTTGCTGAAATTATTGAATAATTACTGGAAAATTGCATTTGCAGAAATTTATACTGCATTCAGCACAGTCAGTAGAACCAGGAATAACATTGTTGTGAAAAAGATCTTGGTTGAAAGCAGAGATTACCAGAAAGATTTTTGTTTGTATTTCATTAGCTTTACAAAGGAAGTTGATAGTGTGGGTCATAACAAATTATGTCTAACTTTCAGATAGAAGGGAAACCCACAACATTTAATTGTGCTCTTTCAAAACCTACGTATAGACCAAGAAGCAACTGTATTATAGAACAAGGTAGTATGGCTTGGTTTAAAATCAGGAGAGGTATCAGCCATGATTATATCCTTTCTCCATACCTATTCAATCTGTATGCTGAGAAAATTACTGAAGATCTGGTATATAGGATTAAAAAAAAGAATGTGGCATCAGGATTGTGGGAAATCTCATCAATGCTCTATGTTATGTGGACAGTCCAACCTTAATTGCCAGAAGTGAAGAAGATTAAAATACTTACTACAGAAGATTAAAGACTACAATCTTCAATACAAATCACAGCTTAACATGAAGAAAGCAATGTCTTAACCACTGGACCAATACATTACATCTTGATAAATGGAGAAAAGATTGAAGCTGTCAACTTTTTAAGTTTGGTTGGAATACAATTAATAGGAATAGTGGCCTAGAAATCAAAAGATTTATTTCATTGGGAAATCTACTGTCAAGGACCTTTCTAAAGTGTTAAAGGGCAAATATGACAGTGTAAAAACTAAGGGTATTATGGTTATCACAAAAGTCCAGAATTCAGGCTGTATAGTGGAGTGTACTCAGGGTGGGGCGGGGGGTGGTGGATTGCATACTAATGAAGGAATTTTCATTTTACTTTTCAAAGAGAGGAGTGAACTGGGGGTGAGGGAGTACAGGGAGAAAAGTGCAACAATGAATGAATGGAAATCCAAAATCTCTGTAAATATTCATTAAAATTAATAAAATAAAATAATTTTTTAAAAAACAACTAAGGTGTGCCTGACCCAGTCCATAGTATTTTTAGTTGTTTCGTATACATATGAAAGTTGGACAATGACTAAGGATGACAGAAGAAGAGTCAATGCCTTTGACTTGTGGTGTTATAGAGGAGACTGAATATCCCATGGACAGCCAAAAGAATAATTTGTTTTAGAGAAAGTGCAACCTGAGTGAGTGCTTTTCAGCAGCAGATGATGAAACTTGGTCTAATATACTTTGGGCATGTTGTTAGGAAAGATCAGCACTTGGGAAAAGACATCATTATGGGAAAGGTGGACGATCAGAGAAAAAGATGACCCTCAGCAAGGTGGACATTTTTACAGTGATACAGTTACCATAACAATGGGCTCAGGCATAAGAGAGATTTTGAAATCCAGGCCAAAAAAAGTAAGGTGGAGATCTGTTGATAACTATGGGTCATAGTCAACCCAATAGCACCTAAAAACAACAATAATATAATGATTTTATTTCACTGGAGCTCTGGTGGCCTACTGGTAAGGACTTGCACTGCCAGTCCAAAGGCACATGGTTCTATTAAAAATATGAGCAATCTCATCCCTTACAATTTACTGCCCTGAAATCCTACTGGAGGGTCAGCTATGAGTTGGTTCCAACTCAATGGTACACAACAACAACAATGCAGAATAGATCTTTGAATAAAATGATAACTTTTTCTAGATTGCAATTTTTAACATTTGCTGAATATAAATGAAAATCATTCATTAACATTAGATCTTTATTTTATTGCTTTCTTAACTCTGGTCCAATACATCTTTAAAACAAATAATCATGACATTACAATTTAGAATAAGAAGGCAAATATCACTGTAATAAGTTATAGTAAAATAAATTTTGTTTGATATAATTATATCTATTAAATTATAAAATTATACTTAATATCCTAGACTCTCTGTTTTTATCATTTCTCATTTTTCTGAGATCTTTGTGTAAATAACCATTTTCTGTAGTCAGTTTGCCTTTTTTCATATACTGAAAAACTGAATATGATATATGTTTTAGGAATATTTCTATGAGATCAACTTTTGTGTACTGGGTGTGGAAAGATGGATAATTTAAGATAACTTACCATTTCTAAATTGTCCTCTGTGGTTTCAACCTGATTGGCTCAAATATATATAAATTCTATGAGGTTATAACCCTAGCAAGAGACAGTCTATATGTCTATTTTTATTGATGTAAAATATCTATTTCTATACACTACAAATGTTAAGTTCTGTGGTACTAAATAAAACAAGTAGCAAAGATAGACTGCTAGTGGTTACCCAAACATACTGTTATGAGTAAAGATTATTTTTATTTGAAGAGGAGCAGAAACCAAGTAACCAAGTAACTTTAAGCCGAACAATGTCAGTATATGCATAGATTAATTTTTACTTCTCATTTGCACTTTAAATTACCATTTCATATAGGTTTCTATTTAAATGAATCATTTTAAAGAGATTCTCTTCAATTTACTATTATTTATTTTCTTGTTTCTCTAATAGTCTACTTTCTCACTTCCCATATACTTATGTTTTTCTACTCTACATATTTATGAGAATTGCATTTCTAGACTATATACATTTTTTTTTATGTTGAGGGCATTTGCTGATTAAAGTTTTCAATTCTAGAATGTTGAAATTCACTCTGTGCATGCCAACTGCTATTGAAAGGTCTGTTGTACATTTTAACTAAGTCAGGACAAAAATTTCTCTAAGTGGAGTCAATTTTTGCTTTTGTATATTTAGGGACGCTATGAATTGCAAGCAACTCGACGGCACCTAAAAACAACAAGAGCAAAACTTAGTAGGAATAAATTACTTCTATTGATGCACAGTTTTCCTGTGGCTTTTTATCAAAGCAAGTTAGTATTATACACTTGTTAGTAGCTGCCCCACCTTAATCTATCTTTGGACTTCATATCAAGCCTAGGAGAATAGCATGCGGAAGTGTCTCTTCATTCTCCTATTGACTCTCTAGTGGACTCCTCTTCAACTTTGGGACAAAAATCATTGAAAGACCTTCAAAATGTCAAATTCTTCAGACTCTGAACAACCACCAGGTACTATTTTTTAAATTCCAAATATATAATTTAAAGGCAGCAAATTTTTAAATTATTTTTAGTTATTTTAGTGATTGGCTGGAGTACTGTTATAAATGTCCTAAATTTTCCTTAATGTTTCTCAGAAACATAGTACTTTAAAATTAATTAACAGGAAAAAATTGCTTTATGGATAAATTAAAAAGTATAATTGAGCCATTTAAATATTTTTACAAGGACCAGATGATATTTTGTATACAAAGATGATTTAAATGTTCTTTCCTTAAAAACAACCACTATTGCTACTACTAGTGATACTTAGGATGTCAACCTGAAAACACATAGTTCGAATACACCAGCTGCTCTGTAGTAAAAAAAATAAATAATCTCACCGTCAAGTGATTTAATGTCTCTCAAAATGCATTGGAGAGCATTGGTCTCAGTAAAAAAAAATTGCTACTACTCTATTTGCATTGACAAATGAATCTATTAAATCAAGCTATCATACATTTATCATCTTATAAAATAATTATATAATTTCTGTTCTGGAAGTAATCACAGAGCAGGCAGAAACAATCACTATTGAAGATGTAGAAACACCACTTGCCCTTCCTCCTCCGCCTCCTACAGAAGATGAGTGGGAACCAAGTCCTGAAAACACAAACACAAGAGGTAAATTATCCATACCACACTGTAGTCATTTATGTTTTTCTCTGATTTACTATTCTGTAAAGTTTGTATTTTAGATTTGGGTATTCTAATTATTACAGAAAATATAAAATTGGAATATTTTCCATACATATTGGAAACGGGAGTGACATCCATTTCCTAAACAACGTCCTCTGGAAACTCTATGAACTTTGATATATGTCGATAGTTATAGAGGGACTTCAGGCCTTTTGTTCATAGCGTCGCTATGAGTTGTGCTTCACTTAAAGGCAATCACAACAACAATTGAGAAATAAAACAAAAACACTTTTCTGCACAAAAATGCTTCAAATTTTATATTGTAAGTAATGTATAGAAGGGTATTAGAGCAATTTAGATATGCCTATACAATTCAGCAAACTTGTAAAATAGGCAACAGAAGTTTGAACAATATATGTTTGTCTTCTTTTCATCATAATAAAAATGAAAAATATTTATATTAGAGCAGGACTTTTCAGCTTTGGGATTATTTGTGTCCTGTGTTGAACTATTCTTTTTTGTGCCTATTGTAGAATGTTTGGCTGCATCTTGAACATACACTCACTAGATACCAGTAGTGTCCCATAATGAAAAGTACTTCTGAGCATTGCCATATGTCCTTTGAGAGAGTGCAAAGAGCAGCAAAAGTACTGCTTTTGCTTGATTACATTATAATCCAGAAAAGTTAAAGAAATGTTTAGATGGACTATTTTCACTTTATTTAAATATTTAAATATGCAATCCTTCTTAAACATAAGTTATTTTTTAACAAGAATATTTATATATATTCTTATATGCATATATATGTTTATAAGCATATATACACATATACACACATATATACACACATATGTGTCTACATATATACACAAACACATATATACATGTATACATTTGCATGCACATACACACACATATACACATATGCACACACAATATGTATAAAGAGATAGAGATATAGAGAGATAGCTATATATAACACAAGAAATTGCCAACCCACATATTTCAATTGGTTCAAATAAAAAAGTTCACCACCTACTCTGCGATAAAAGGATGGGCAACCTTTTTCTATGTAATTTACAGCCTTCGAAAACACACTGAAGGGTCAACTATGGATCAGTCCTGACTTAACAGCAATGAAATAGATACATACATGTACAAAAAACATACACAAGCATACACACATATCTGTATATATATACACATATATACATATGTGTTGTTGTTAACAGCATATATATGTGTGTGTATATATATCTCAGTATATTATGCAGTTCTAACTCACCAGCCACTCTGTGGGAAAATAACAGACAATCTCCTCTTTTCCTGTGTGATTTATTGACTCTGGAAAATCTTCTAAAGAATTAACTATGAGTCATTCTGACTCAATGATACATTGTTGTTGTTATGTACCATTGAGTGGAAACAAACCAATAACTAATCCACTGACTGGTTTTCAGAGGCAGTTAATTGCAAGGAAGGAGATTGCCCATTCTTCTCCTGCAAACAACTGGTGGATTTGAACTGCCTGCCCTAGGGATTACAGTGCAGCTTCTTACCAGAGCTCCAAATGGTACATAACAGCAAATATATATTTATGGATACACAGACATGTGTGTATTTATATATAAAAATTCTATTTTATAATACATATATATTTCTGGAAAGAAATATGTATTTCAACAAACTAATGTAATATTAATTTCTAAAATCTATGTGTAAATGTAATAGTTATCTTTTATGAAATGAAAAATATTCTTTATACTAAACCAAAAATAATATGACTAAAACATTTTCTGACCTTTACAATAATTCTTTCTATGGAGAAGGATATGCTATTCATCATTAGGCTTAGATGAGGAACACTGCCTTACTAATACAAACTTAAATAATTAAGCATTTCCTCTTTATATTGGTGGAGATTCTATAATCTGAATTGAAATGTTGTACTTCGTATTTAAGAATTAGTAATGATATCTTACAATGAAATGTTTCCACTATGTCCTATGTCTATGACCATTCTCAATTTTGGTGGCAAGACGTCGAGACTCATATGATAGTCACAACTATTTTGTAACAGATAAAAGGACACTATACACATGTAACCAAAAGGAATTAGATTTCATACAGTTTGGGAGAGATAAGACACAAGCTTCCAAGGACATTTCCCAGCGAAGTTAAATAGGAAACACTTCATTCACCAGTCGCTCTATCGGAGAAAGACCATCAATTTCTTTTCTTGTACTTTTCTTGCCTCTTAAAACCTGCTTGAGATTCAGCAATGAGTCAGTTCCAACTCTTCAGTACATAACAACATTCAACATGTACAGAATGTTACAAACTGGAAAGGTTTGCTGGAGCTATTCGGTGCTCAAGGTGTTTATGGAGACTAATCATACAGGCTTAGTGATACCAAATTGTGCTGCCAACCCAAACACTCAAGGCTTGAATCCACTTGCTGCTCTTTGGGAGAAAGATTTACAATTAATTCCCTGCATAATTTACAACCTCGGAAAACAAATACTGGAAGGTCATTATGAGTCAGTCCTTATTTGAAGGTACACTAACACAACAATCACAGGGGCAATTGATTTGGAGCTAATCATTTATTCCTGGAACATATGGTAGTTCAGGATGCTGGAAGAAAAATATGTATTCAACATAAATGATATCATTTGTCTAATGAGCCACTTTTATAAGTTAATGATAGTAGTAGTCTTCCCAACACGGGTTTCCCAGACACATGACAAAAGTCAATCTTTTAAGTAACATTTTAAGATTGGTAGGTACTCAATTTTCTATCTTCTTAAAAATAACATTACCTATCTTCTCACTAAACACACAAAATATTTTCTTTCAGAAAATATAGGATAGGTTGAAAGTATTGTGCAATGGAAGATAATATTAGCATTCTTTACAATAATAGAAGATTATATTTTTTTCTGATATCATTGTTTCTGATTTATAGCCTCTTCTACCACCTATTCTTTGTATGCAGTAATTCCTGTGATCCTTGGAGTCTTCAGCCTTTTGCTCATGATTTTATGTGGATTCTTTGGTTACCAATGTAAGTTTGATTATTTGAAGGGAGAGTTATACTAAAAGTCTTATGTATTTATCACATTATGAATTCCATAATCACATCTCAAGTACTCATATTTTTGCAAGTGTTTTCTGTAACAACAAACAGAGAAAAAGAGAAAAAAGGTTTTAACTATAATGGCCTTTTACTAAGAATTTGAGTTTTTAAACTCAGAATACTCACCATTTTATCCAATGAAATTCTGTGAATAAAATATATAGACATGATATTGAGAATAATAATTCACAGTTTAAAACTACAACTCATTTAGATATTTAGCTAAATTAATTTGAACACTCTGCTCTTTGATATAGATTATAATTTGTTTTTGAAATGTGTTCAAAATATGAGTCTCCAGCAGCTTCATAGTAACATAATTTTTCCCACTATTGGTATTATTTTTGAAGTTTTACTTAAAAATTACAAATCTTTAATGTAATTAAGTAAAAAAGTTTTAGTCATCCACACATAATACCAAAGGATTTGATGACTTTTGGTTTTTTTTTGTGATGTTGTCATCTATTTTGGATTTAATTATATTTATTAAATTAAACATCTCATGAGTAATTTATATTTTATTTCAGAATGAAACATAGATTTAGAAATAATGGTGCATAAAATAAAATTATAGTTTAATGTGTATATAATTTCGGGAGCAATATTAACAGAAAAAAATTACTAAACATAAACTATACAATTAAACCCTATAATCTAATTAGTTACTTTTTCATCATAAGCATGTACTCTATATACGTTTTGAAATCTTGTTCATAGACTTCCGAGGTCTTCAGGCATCAGAGAGCAAGATGAAAAATCTTAATCAATGGATTGAGTCTTTTCAAAAGAAATCAGAGATATTTACTGAAGCCCAAAGGGTTCTTGACCAAAATAAAGGTACCGTAAAAAAATAAAACATTCTATCATTTAAAAAATAAATTGCTTTATTTGCTATTGTTTTAGTTTTAAATGTATGGTTATACTGTGGCATTGGGAGCTCACTAATGCAAGATAATGGCCATTTAATTAACTTTTTTCTCTTTTAGTTATTCATGTTATTTCTTGAAATAAAGTGAATCTCACGTTCTGTAAATGTATCTCCTTGTGTTAGTTATATTGATTTTTCATTTACTTACCATTTATTAAATATTTCATATATTCAAATCCCTGAGGAAGACCTTAAGTGCTTGCTGCAGAAGGTCAAGGACTCTAGTGTTCCATATAGATTGAAGATCAACATCAAGAAAACAAAGATTCTCACTACTGGTCCAATTGGCAGCACCCTGATAGATAGAGAGGAACCTGAGGTTAACAGTTACAGCTTTCTTGGCTTTCACAAACAACGTGCTTAGCACTAGCAGTCAGGAAGTCAAAAGACATATTGCACTGGGGAAAATCTGCTGTCAGAGACCTCTCCAGAGTACTGAAGAGCAACAATGTTAGTCTGGAGAGTAAGGTGTGCCTTATCCAGGCCATGGTCTTTGCAATCACTTGCTATATATCAGAGAGCTGGACAATGACTAAGGATGATAGAAGAAGAATTGATGCCTTCGAGTTGTGGTTCTAGAGAAGAGTCTCAAACATACCATGGACTGCAAGAAAACAAATAAGTCTGTCTGAGAGAGAGTGAAACCAAGTTTCTCTTTGGAGGCAAAGATTTGGAAACTCCGTCTCACATATTCCAGCATATGACCAGTAAGGATCAGTCCTTGGAGAAGCACATCATGCTCAGAATGGTGGAGGGACAGTGCAGGAGAGGAAGGCCCAGATGAGATGGATTGATACAATAACTTGGGCAATGGGAATTGGTATGTCAGAATCAGTAAGACTGGCTCAGGACAGGGCAAGCTTCATAGTGTTGCTATGTGTCACAGGAGATTTGATGGCACATAGCAGCAAGAAGTCCCTCTGCCAGTGATCAAGAATACACAGTATATGAATCAATCCTTTAGGAGGCTTATAGAAAAAAATATAAAAATTAACAAAAGTATTAAGGTCTATAATTAAGAAACGTGTAACATATTCAAGAAGGAAAGATATAGAAGCAGCTAAATATCTGAAAGTTAATTATGTTTTTATAATATTTTATTTGCACCTTTTAGATGGAAATTTAAAAAACCAGAGTAGCTGTAAAATTTCATTTTGGCCAGAAGTTGTTATAAAAAAATAATGTTTTTTTTAAAAATATCAAATAAATATTGTGCAAAGTTCTTTTCCATTGTGAATTCTTCTGCTCTTGAGATACTGAGCCCTTACTGAACACTTGAGTCATGCTAGAGTACTTCAGTGGTTTTTTTGGGGGGGTTTTTTTGGTTTTTAAGAGAATGAAGCCTTTATTGCCTTGTTTCACACAAAGCTGGCAGAGTTGGTGGTTCAGTGGTTTTTAATGTTAAAAGACTAACTTTTTTATTAATTGTTCCAGCCAGACTAGACTAATTCAATTGGGAAGAAAAAGGAAATAAAATTATATTTATATCTTATAACATGATCATCATTATTATTTTGTCTTTAATTCAATAATATCAAAACTACCTAAAATGTCTATCTTCTCCTAATGTTGTCTTGGTGTCCTGCATAGAAACCCTACAACAAATCCGAAATCAGAACATATTTCTCATTGAGGCTCTACAAGAATTCAACAAGGCTAACCAAGGTAATTTGCAAATGATGACAGTTTGAGCTAATAATAATTCTTAATAGCAGACTCATTATCATGGAGGGAAAAGCTATGAAGCAATAAGACATTGTTAGTGTATGTCTGTGGGGTCTAATTTATAATAAATATTTTCTTTCTTAGGAGACAGGTGTGGATCTCCTCTGAATCACTGGATTCAATACAAAGATACCTGCTACCACAAAACCTGGAAAAAAGTCACTTGGTTCAACTGTACTAGTCTTTGTGTCTCTTTCAATGCTACGTTTTTAAAAATAGGAAGCCCAAGTTTAATGGTAAGATTGCACATTATTATTATTGTTGTTGTTGTTGCTGTTGTCATTCTAGTTAGTAGTCAAGTTGGCTCTGATTCATAGTAATCCTGTGTACAACAGAATCAAATATCACCTTGTCCTGCCCCATCTTCACAATGTTGCAGCCACTGTGCCTACAAATTTCATTGAGGTTTTCTTCTTTTTCACTGGTCTTCTACTTTATCAAGAATGAGGTCCTTCTCGGGGGACTTGTATGTAAAATTAAGTTTTGCAACCTTGACCTTTAAAGTATATTCTTTTTATACTTCTTTGAAGATAGATTTGTTTGTTCCTCTGACAGTTTACATTGTTGTTCCTGACAGTTTACATTATTGTTATTATTGGATAACATCAAATTGGAGGATGGAAGCCAACTCATAGCTGACCCTCCAGTGTGTTTTCAGAGGTAATAAATTGCACGAAAGATGATTGCCAATCTTTCTCCTATGGAGCAGCTGGCAGATTGAAATTGCCCTTTTGGCTTGACAGCACAGCTCCTTATCAGTAAGCTATCAGAGTTCCTTCTGACAATCCGTTGTTGTGGTTGTCAAGTGCCATTGATTAGAATATTATTTATAGTTTCCCTGTGAACAACAGATCTGAACTCTGTCCTATCCAGTGCCATCCTCACAGTCCCTGGCATACTCAGGCCCATTGCTTGCAGCCACAGTGTCATCTCATTGAAGCTCTTCCTCTATTTAACAGACCCTCCAGCTTTCCAAGCATGATAATATTTTCCAAGGAATAGACTCTCATAACATAGCCCGAAGTATATGAGATGATGATTCATCATCTTTGGCCCTAAGGCGATCTATGACTGCACTCTTTCCATGACATATGTGTTTATTCTTTTGGCAGTCCACGGGACATTGGCAGTCCATGTTGTTGTTAGTTGTCATACAGTATGACTCACATAGAGCCTGTGAACAGCCAACCCTAAACCTACCCTACACTGCGTCTTCCTCATCATCTCCAAGACACTAGAACCTATTGCAGAAGTTATAATGTTAATCCATCCCATTTAAGGTCTTCCTCTCCTTCTCTGACCCGCCATCTTTCCAAGCATGATGTCCCTTTCCAAGGAATAACCATGTTTAGCTGCATGTTTAAAGTGTGAAAAATAAAGCTTCATTAACCTTGTCTCCAAGAAGCACTCAAGCCACCCCCTTTTAAGGACATATTTGTTTGTTCTTTTGGCAATCAATGGGATATTCATTGCTCTTCTTCAGCACTATAACTCTAAGGCATTAATTATTCTTCTGTTATTCATTGTCTAGATCTCTGATGCATAGCAGATAATTAAGAAGTCTATTGCCTGAATCAGATGCATTTTAGTCTTCAAACTGATATTATGGCTCTTCAGTATTTTTGAGAGATCTCTGGGCAGACTTGCCCAATGCAATATGTCATCTGAATTTCTGAGTGTTCTTGGTATCAGCAGCCAGAGAATCAAAAGATGAATTGCATTGAGAAAATCTGCTGTCAAGGACCTCTCTAGAGTACTGAAGAGCAATGAAGTCAGTCTAGAGACAAAGGTGCACCTGA
The DNA here is from genome assembly GCF_000299155.1 of Elephantulus edwardii. Classification (NCBI taxonomy): domain Eukaryota; kingdom Metazoa; phylum Chordata; class Mammalia; order Macroscelidea; family Macroscelididae; genus Elephantulus; species Elephantulus edwardii. Next base: position 944,157 of record NW_006399817.1, on the reverse strand, counting down.
TCCAAGCCATGGTCTTCACAATTTCTTGCTATGCATGAGAGAGCTGGAAAGTGAATAAGGATGACCGAAGATGAATCAATACCTTTGAGTTTTGGTCCTGGAGAAGAGTGTTGAATAAACTATGGACTAACAAGAGAATAAACAGGTCTGTCCTGAAAATTGTGAAAGCAGGCTGTTGTTTAGAGGTAAGGATTTTGAAGCTGCCTCTGACATACTTTGAGCATGTTGCCAGGAGGGACAAGTCTTTGAAGAAGGACATCAAGCTTGGAAAGGTTGAGGAAAAGTGCAAGAATGGAAGATATTGGATGAGATGGATTGATTCAGCGACTGGGTTAATGATGATAGGTGTGTTGGAGACAATGAAATTGGTTCAAAATAGAACAGAGTTTGGAGCTGTTGTACATAGATAAACAACTTTCTGGAACATAACAACAACAACAGCAGCAGCAAGAGTGTTGACTATTTATCCAAGCAATGTGAAATTATTGACAACTTCAATCTTTTCTCCATCTATCATAATGTTGGCTGTTGAGCCTATGACCAGGATCTTTGTCTTAATTGATGTTTATATGTAAGCCATACTGAATGTTATAGTTCTTAATCTTCTGCAGCAAACATTTAATATTCGCATCATTGTCAGCAAGTATAGTTGCATCATCAGTATAACACCGGTTATTGATGAGTTTTCCTCCAGTTACGATGACACACACAGATCTCCACAGATCTAGCTTTGTAAGCTATTTGTTCAGCACAGAGATAAAATAGGTATGTAGGAAATATATCACCCTCATGTACACTGTTTCTGATCTTAAACCATGCATTGTTCTGCTCACACAACAGTTTCTTGGTTTAGGTATAGACTCCATATTCTGGAGTTGTTGTGTACCATCCAGTCAGAAGCAACTCATAACAGACCCTCCACTGGGTTTACAGAGAAAGTAAATCATATGCTATCAGATTGTTCATCTTTCTCCTGTGAAACAGCTGGGAGATTTGAATTCTTTCACTGAACCACCAAAGCTCCACATGGGGTATACCAGTTGAAAGAAAGGTTCATCTAGAGTTTACAAAAGTCTTAGGGACCTCCCTGGCTCCATTCTTGTTTTTAACTTAACTTTACCCCACTTTGCAAATTATCCTCCTTTCTTTTCCCTCAGCAAACCAGGCATACTACCATCATTATGTTACAGAATGGAAGGAGTTCTTTCCATAATCAACACAAAGACAGACTGCAGTACCCAAAGCACTTCATTGCATATCTGGAAATGCAAAGAGAATCATCTCAAAACTGCCTCCCTTCTAAGAGCAGTCACTGGATTTTAACATGGGCTCCATGTTAATCTAGTAAACAAATTACTACTATTAGTTCAGTGGTGGTTGTTGTTGTTGTTATGTGCCGTCGAGTCGTTTGCGACTCATAGTGACCCTGTGCACAACAGCCCTAAACCGTGCTCAATTCTGCGCCAACCGCACTGCCTCTGACACACCCATCCCGATTACCCCAGTCACCGAATCAATCCATCTCACAAAGGGTCATCCCCTCCTGCGCTGTCCCTCCACCCTCCCAAGCATGATGTCCCTCTCCAAGGACCCGTCCCTCCTGGCAACGTGTCCAAAGTATGTCAGATGAAACCCCAGAATCCTTGCCTCCAAGGAGTAGCTTGTTTTAATCCTCTCCAAGATGAATCTGTTTGTTTTCCTGGCAGTCCATGGTACATCCAGTACTCTTCTCCAGCACCACAGCTCAAAAGCATCCACTCTCCTTCTTTCCTCCCTAGTCATTGTCCAACTCTCTGATGCATAGCAAGCGATTGCAAATACCATGGCCTGTATCAGGCACACCTTAGTCTCCAGAGAGACACCGTTGCTCCTGAGTACTTTAGAGAGGTCCCTAACAGCAGACTTTCCCATCGCGATACGCTTTTTGATTTCCTGATTGCTGGTGCCGAGAGTGTTGACTGTGGAGCCGAGCAAACTGAAGCTGTGAACAATCTCAATCTCTTCACCATTCATCCAGACACTGCCAATTGGTCCAGTGGTGAGAATCTTTGTCTTCTTGACATTGAGCCTCAGTCCATACTGAAGGCTACAGTTCAGTGGCACAGGACTTATATTTTTTATTCAAAGAAAACAGTTTATAGTTACTGTTACTAGTAAACAGACAACTTGTGATATCATTTACATATGACTAAAAATAACATCTCCAAAGACATAAATGCTAATCCAGAGAAGAGGCATTTCTTTTCCTCTCCTGGTAAACACATAACTTAAGATACAGTTAAAATATAATAGAGAAAAAGGAAACTTTCCAATTCTTATATACAGTTTCTAGTAAACACACAACTTGGGGTACAGTTTACAAATGACTGAGAAAAGACAATTCCAAGTCAATGAAAGATGCATTTTTTCCTCCCAGTAAACTGACAGTTTAAGGTACTGTGCATGACTATGGAGAAGTTACAATAGAGTGTGAGAACCAAGCAAATATTAATTAGATGATTCCACCAGTTTTACAGGCTAGAGACAGATGATGTCAGTTTTGCAACTATAATTTACGTATGAATAATCCTGAATTTACTAGGACTACCCTATAAGCCACGCCATCCAATCCAGTACTTTTTCCTCAGATGTAATATTGGTTATACATTAAAACTGTTAACACCCTCATCTTACTTGAATCTAAAATTAAAACCCTTGGTACCAGCTAACAGGAAATCAGGAGGCATGTTGCACCAGTACCATCTGCAGTTAGGGACCTCTCCAAATTATTGAGGAGTAATGATGTTAGTTTGAATACTAAGGTGTGTTTGATTCAGACCATAGTCCCTCTGATCATGTGCTATGTATCTGAGAGCTGGACAATGAATAAGGGTGAGAAAAGAATTGAAACCTTTGAGCTGTAGTGTTGGAGATGAGTACTGAATCTACCAAAAGAAGAAACAAGTATGTTTTGGAGATGATTCAGCCAGTATGCTCTTTGGAGGCAAAGATAATAAGGCTTTACCTCACATATTTAGGGTATGTTGCTAAGAGGTGCTATTCCTTGGAGAGGAATATGGTGCTTAGAAAAGTAGAGGGACAACTTAAGAGAGGAAGATCTTCCAGCATATAGATTGGCACAGTGACTGTCATAATGGGCTCTAGAGTGTCAGGAAGTGTGAAAATGGTACAGGCTAGAACGTAGTTCAGATTTGTTGTTTATAGGGTTGCTACAGGTTATACTTGATGTCACCTAACAACAACAATAACAACATAACTTTGGTTAACTATTTAATCTTCTTCAAATATTTATCCAGTTACCACACTCTTAAAACACTTTCTCAGAAAACATACTGCAACATTTATGTTACTATTCTCTCAGAGACACCCTTCCCTGAATTCTCAGTCCCTCTTCTTCTGTTCTATGCATTTTTATATAACATCTGTCATCTTCTAACATACCATATAATTTGCATATGCAATTTCATTTTATCTGTACCAACCCCAAATACTAGAAAAATTCTTCTACTTTTTGTTTAATGATATATACTGAGTATAAAAAAATGTTTGGCACATACTTAAATCAGAAAGTAAATAAAGAAAATTATTCCTATTGTAGCATATTATCTTCTTTAAAATTAATCTATTAGTGACAGTCAATTTTCTTCATATTTAGTTGACAGTTTGAATAATATGTAGACTTCACAGTGCTGAAATATTTTTCCATACTTAATTTATCAGTCTCAGTGTGTGTGTATACATCCACTTCCTAAACAACATGCCTCCATAAACTCTATGAACTTTTATAAAGGTCAATAGTCATAGAAAGGCTTCAAGACTTTTGTTCATAAGTTCTCCATTAGTCATACTCAAATTGAAGGCAATAAATTATATATATGTTGTTGTTGTTAAGTGCCGTTGAGTCGCAGGTGACCATAGCGACTCTATGAACGAAGAAATACACACAGACACACACACATACACACACATAAAACGTTTGATGTTCACTTTTCATTTGACTAAGCAGGACATTTTCAGTCCTAACTCTCAATGAGATTGCTTGACACAGTGACTGTGACAATGGGCTTGAGTATTACAGAGAATGTGAGGATGGTACAGGACAGGATAAGCTTCCAGTCTATTGTCCATAGCATCACTATGAAGCATCAGAGAGTTACAGCAATACAATTTTAATATCGTAGAATCATGTTTATGTATCTTTAATTCTTTCAGAATTTCCTGAAGTTATATTCAGTAAGTCATACTTGGCTTGAAGAACATAATAAGGAAGAGGACAAGGAGTTGAGTTGGGAGGATGACGCTAAGTCATCTCTGGACCCGTAAGTATAAAGTTTTAAATTAGTTCCTTATTTAATTCTTTTTTTTTAATTTAGTATTAATTTCCAGGAAAATTTACAGATCTTTTGGATTTTCATTAATTCATTCTAGCACTTTTATTCCCTCCCAACCCTCTCCCCCAATACACTACTCTCTTGGAAAAGTAAAATTCTTTCATAGTTTTATAATCTTTCGCCCCAGGTCACTCCCCTACACAGACTTCGCTCTGGACTCCTGTCATGACAATAATACTAATCACATATCCCTTTTAAAATGTTTTCTCCCTCATCTGTTTCAATGCAGTAAACATTATTAAACCCATATTTCTCAGTCTCCCTCGCCGTCCCCCCCACTGATGTCAGTCCTGTTTTACAACAGTGGCACTAGGCAGTATTTGTCCTTTTTTGACTGAGATACTTCACTCAGCATAATGTCCTCCAGGGTCATCCATTTTAAATAATATTGCATGAGTTCCTTGTTTTTCAATGCAGCATAGGATTCCATCGTGTGAATATACCACAGCTTTTCTATTCATTCGTTTGTTGATGGGTTGTTTCCATCTCCTTGCTATTGTGAACAAAGCCATGATAAATATGGGTGTGAATATATCTTCTTTGGTATCAGTTACGGTCTCTTTGGTGTATATTCGAGCAGTGGAATTGCTCAGCCAAATGGTATCTCTATTTGCAACTTTTTGAGAAAGCACCATCCTTCCTTCCACAGTGGTTGCACCATTTTACACTCCCACCAACAGTTAATAAGGGTTCCAGTTTCTCCACAACCTCACCAGCATTTGTTGCTTGCTGTTCTTTTAATGTGCTATTCAGACTGGGTTGAGACGATATCTCATAGTTGTTTTGTAATTCCTTATTTATTTCTTAATGGCATTACTTAAAGACTCAGGAAATTGAGAAAATTTCTGGGAACATAGTATAAATTTATTTGATTTTTGTTTTGCTATTTTTATTATTTTGTGAAAAAATTCATAACTCAAAAAGTCATTAAAATTGTATTATGTGTGCAACTATTTTTTATCATTTGATTGATTAAAAATTTTGGCAATAAAATAATATTGGAAGAATACTATTATAAATGCACTTTGACCAATATTTGATTTTTGAGTTGTGGTGGGAGATGATGGGAGAAGTCTAGACTTTTTCCTGAATAAGCCGGAAGGGGATTGTGCTGTTACCCAAAGACTGTGCCTCTTTGGAGGTTTGTATCCATTAGTGGCTCCAATGGAGAAAGATGGACAATCTCTTCCTGTGGGATCTGCAGCTTCAGGAAACCTCTAGAGGGCTAGCTATGAGCCAGATCTGACTCAATGACCATGTGTTTTCATATTTAATTTATCATATATTATATTAATAATTCAATAAATATAGCCAAAGTCTGTATTTTTTTAAAATATGTGATATCTCTGAAAATGGTGTCAGTGTCTTTATATCTCTGTGTTGGTCACAATAGTTGCTATATTAAATTTCGTAGAGTAAATTCAGTAATGTTCTTTGATTAGAGCACACTCACTATAAGAGTGACTAATGTGTTCTCCATCTTTAGGGATTTATCAGAGTCAACTGTGGATATGAAAAAGAAGTGCCCATACTTAAATGCACTCACCATTGGTACTGATGACTGCAGCAAATATTATTCGTGTATGTGTGAAAAGAATGCTCAAGACAAATTATGAGGTTTCCATCCTAATAAAATTCCAGACTATACTCTGTCTCCTCTTTGGCAGCAATTTCTCTTTCCCATTATTTCTGTTTTTCATGGCAAAAAATTGATCATAGTGTTTCTGAGGGGAGGATACAGATCATAACATTGCAGAGAGATGGGAAGAATATCACGATAGTTCCCAACACCTAGTAATTCCAGAATTTCTTTAGTTTTAGTGACAAGTATAACTAGTGTAATAAACACATTTTTCATGAATACTTGTTTTGTTGATTTTTTAAAAAAATTTAAAATCTGTTTCTTCTTTTAGTGTTGTGTAATTATGGAGAGGGAAAAACGAACCAAAATAAAACTTATATAATGCAAAATAAAAATGTGATTATGCAAAATTACAATAAAAACAAAATTTTCCTCTCTTACCCCTAAAATCCAAACATTAGAAAAGCTGCATTTTACCATCTTGACAGAAGAGGACACTATTGACATAGGAATCAAACAAAAGATCTCAACTATCAACCTAACCCACTAAAAAGTATTCAACATATATAGTAAGCTGCAACTAACTCAAAGGCAACAAACAATAAGAGGCAAGAGAAAGACAAGCAATCTCCTTCAGTGTGATTTACAGCTTCTGAAAACCTATTGGAGGGTAAACTACGACCCAGATCAAATTTAAGGGCACATAACGTCAATGACAATAATAGGTCAGTGATCTATAGGGTATGGGGCATTGTACTCCTGTAAAAATTGGCCCATACTATCATACTGTTCCATTCTACAGGCTTGCTGAGTCATAGTCAATTCAATGACAATGAGTTTTTATTTGTTTTTAAGTTTCTTTCACAAAGATGAATTATTTGCACCCAATATAGAATCCATTTTAATTCATATCTATGTCATGTGGGCTAGCAGGACTGTACTCTAGACTTAAGCAAAGTAAGGCTACGAAGATGATGCAGGATCTGGCGAGTTTTGAATCTGTTATACATGATGAGATCACTATGAGTCAGAGATAACTAAAGGCAGCTAACCCCAACATCACCAATAGTCTGACTCAGGCAGAGTAGGCAGGAAAACAAGACACTCAGAAAAGTTGGACTCATGAAATAGAAATGTGAAACTTAGATGGTTAAAATTACATATAATTTGGGAAATTAAAGTGTGAACTACAAATGTAACCTGAGAGTTGGAAAATTGTTTATGGTTACTTAATGCAAAGGGCTTCTTGCCATAGTCAATTGTCAGTAATACAAATAAATTGCAATATCCAGACCACTTTATTTTAGATCTGGGAGAGCAATGACTTCCTTCTCAAAAACTGCTTCTCTGAGAAAAGTCATTAGGTTTTATGCTGGAGTTAGGTGTTCCAGTTCCTAGCAAACAGATTATGATATAATTTACATATGACTGAGAAATACATCTTCAAAGAGATAAATACAAACTCAAATACATATAACTTGAAAAAAATCTACAAAGAGACAGTAATTCAGTTACTTGTAACTGAGAAAAATGTCTTCAAAGAGATAAATTCTCATTAAATTATATATAACTGTAAAAAACATCTTCAAAGAGATAAGTGCTAATCAAGAAAAAATAGCATACAACTGAGAAAAAATATTTCAAAGAGGTGAATAATAATGCAAGAAAGATGCTTTTTCTTTCCTGAAAATAGCCAGCTTAAAGCACTTTACATAACTAAAGAAAGAAAAACAGATTCTAAGGCAAACAAGCAGCTTTGCAGTCTGGAAGCAACTGATGCCAGCTTTACAACTATATCATATGTTTGAACAATCCAGAATTCATCATTACCACCAAATCAGTAAGCTTTATAAAGTATTCTTATTAATATTCCAGCTGACAAGTCCTTTGTTCTTTGTGCTTCGATAGCTAATCATGGTAAATTTTGTTCTTTTTCTTAGACATCTGTAATTTTTTAATTTTATTTTTTAAAAGCCTTCCTTACCTAAAGGTAATACGAATTTTCTAAAAATAAAGAGTAATAAGTATATATATCTATATATTCACTTAAAAAAACCCTTAGAAGAATTTATATAAATTCAACACATTTTTGGGTGTAAGTATTGATATTATTACTTTTTTAACACTGCTACCAAGAGTTAGGAAAAAATGGAAAGAAAAACAAAGCCAAAAACCTTAAACTCATTACCATCAAGTCAGAGCAGACGCATAGGTGTCCCTCCAGTGGGTTATAAGAGATTGTAAATTGCATGGGAGAAGATTCTCATCTCTTTTCTCTGGAAAAGCTGATAGTCATGAACTACCCGTATTTGAGTTGACAGTGCAACTCTCTACACTCTAGGTCATCAGAACCCAAGGATAGTTAAATGACTAATTTTAAAAATAATATGTATCTTTATATAGAGCCTCAAAAATCTGAAAAAAAAAGTCTCTATGTAAAGAGAGTGGTTTATTTTTTTCCAGAATTTTAGAAATAGTAGAAGAGTAGAAACTTTGCAGAAAACAAGGTTATTATCTCACTAAAGTAGGAAAAAAGGGAGAGATCTAGAAGGTCGATTTTAATGCAGATTCCCTTTTATTCTATTCATACCTTTCCACTGATTAAAATTCCCTCTCTTACCATTAATTAGTAACTTTGCAATGTGATATTCAGAACATCATAAAATATTTACTAATCCATTGGAGTAGTATGTCAATATTAAGATATTATCTAAATTTGTACCAATTAATATTTTTAGAGAGGTGGGGAAGTACTATGCTTTCTATGCTTATCTAACTTGTTATAAAAAAATGGAAAAATTTGCCAAAGAAATATTGTCATTAGGAAAAATAAATGCTTATGAGGTAGTAAAGGTTTGAGAGAAAAAGCCTTGATAGGGCAGCATTAATAAGTTCAGAATCTTCTAAATATATTTATATAAACAAAAATATATACATATATACACATATACATGCATATATACACACGTGTGTGTGTGTGTGTGTGTGTGTGTGTGTATTATAAAACTATAGTTATAAAACTGACATCAGTTTTCTCCAGGCTACAAAACTAGCTACTTACTTTGTCTTAGAATTCTTTATTTCTTTTCTTTAGTCACGTAAAGTAGTTTACAGGAGGGAAAATGCATCTTTCCTAGATCAGCAACTTTTTTGAAATTCTTTTTCCCAGTCATATGTAACCTATATTTTAATCAGCCTAATCTGCCTGTTTATTAGGAAAGGAAGTATGTCTTTTCTGAATTAGCTTTTATCTTTTCAAAACCTATTTTCCTCAGTTATATGTTAACTATTTTATCAGGATACCTGTTTATTTGTACTTATATGTGAATTGTGTTGTGGTTTTATAAACGTAGAAATTTTTTCATTTTACTAACAAAAATGCATTATAAAGTAAGTTAGTATCTAAACTTAGTATAAAAGACTAATGACCACTACCAGACAGGAGGGAGTCTCTTGAGCAGGATCTCATTGCTTTCTACCATATCTGTAATAAAATACTTATGGATATTGCAATCTGTCTGTCTTATGGGCAATTGACTGGAGAAAAGAACCCTTTGCACTCTGTAACAGCCTTAGGAGGAAAAAAATTACCTCCAGAAACGAAGTAAAGTGAAAAGAAGCAAGATAGTCTATAGTATTTTATTATATCCTGGAGGTAATAAAGCTAAATTTGTACATTGAGGGTCTAAAGGAGTAGTGAGATGTTTATAATAGAAATGGATTCAGAACTTGATTAGATTTCTCCTTAAAATCTTTATGAAGTTCTGAATTTCTGAATGTTATAAAACTAAAATGCAAACTGGTAACTTCTGGAAAATAGAACATATTATTATTAGTACCACAGTAATAACATGACAAAGGTTATTGTTCACAAATGAAAAAGGGAAAAAGATATTTAAGCCACAGATAGTGTATTAAAATATAATCTACTTCTTATTAATGCTTTTCATACACTTTATCAACCAACAAAAACAAAATAAAAAGTATTTCTTGATTTCCAATTAATTTCTTGAGGAATTAAGAGCTGATTCAAACAATGGGGCATTACTAACCTAAAAGTTGATTATTGGAGTGAACCTAGAAGTACCTAGAAAAAAAGGTATGTAAGTTCTACTGACCTGTTTCCTAAAGGACATACAACTGTAGCAGGTATCTTCCACTCCACATACATGGAATCACTAAAAGTAGGAACTGACTTTACAAAAAAGTAATAGCAACATATATCCCCCACTCAGAAACACTTATGAATGAAACGTAGCCAATACAATAACAAAATATATGTGTCTGAAGAGTTAACAGAAGAAAAGCTGACTGTGTGAATTGGTGGAAGAGTGCATTTCTGCTCACATTTTAGATGGAAGGTGCTAATGTTGTCCACACTGTGGTGATATTTCTGTGGCATTGAGAGGGAGATGTCTTTCACCCTATGACAAGAATGTGGTCACAGTTGCTATTTACTAACAGTTTTGCAGAGATAATGGCATTTCTTGCTCGTGAACTACTTAACAAAAAAGATTTAAAACCCTGATATTTCTAAATATGTGTTTTTAAAGCAAGAATACCATGAAGAAAGTTGTTGTTGTTGTTATGTGCCGTCGAGTCGCTTGAGACTCATAGAGACCCTATGTACAACAAACAGCCCTAAACCGTGCTCTATCCTGTGCCAATCTCACTGCCTCTGACACATCCATCCTGATTACCCCAATCACTGAATCAATCAACCTCATAGAGGGTCTTCCGCTCCTGCGCTGTCCCTCCACTCAGCCCAGCATGATGTCTCTCTCCAAAGACCTGTCTCTACTTACAACATGTCCAAAGTATGTCAGGTGAAGACCCAGAATCATTGCCTCCAAGGAGCAGCCTGGTTTAACCCTCTCAGGATGAATCTATTTGTTTTCTTGGCAGTCCATGGTACATTCAGGACTCTTCTCCAGCACCACAGCTCAAAGGCATCAATTCTCCTTCTATCCTCCCTAGTCATTGTCCAACTCTCTCATGCATAACAAGTGATTGCAAAAACCATGGCCTGTATCAGGCACACCTTAGTCTCCAGAGAGACACTGTTGCTCTTGAGTACTTTAGAGAGGTCTCTAACTGCAGACTTTCCCATCGCAATACGTTTTTTGATTTCCTGCCTACTGGTGCCAAGAGTGTTGACCGTGGAGCCGAGCAAACTGAAGCTGTGAACAATCTCAATCTCTTCACCATCCATCCTGATGCTATCGATTGGTCCAGTAGTGAGAATGAAGAAAGTAAAATAGGAAAATTTTCGGGACAATAAGTTGAATAAGGTACAAATAGAGCAAACAAGATTGATTTAAAGATATTTATAAGCATGTAAGAAAAGAGGCAGAAGAAAAATCAAGAATTCACACTTATCAGAATGTTACTGAATGCAAGATGTTATTTCTGTGGTCAAATCCCAATAAGACAGATGGATTGCAATATCCAAAGCACTTTATTACAGATCTGGGAGAGTGGAGAGAATCATCTCAAAAACTGCCTCCCAATCTAAACAGTGATACTTGGTTTATGAAAGGCCACCTGGAAGCTGGGCAGCATTACATACTGATGCACCCCTTGGGAGACATTCCAATCAGCCAGGTGTAAGATGGCTACAGCCAATCAGAAGAGAGCATGACATCCTAGCTAAAGTCAGCTATGACATAACCCACCTGAGGGTCGAATAGCTCGACATATGAGAACAGGTAGAGGGCATCTAATCAACATTCTCCACAGAGAGCTGATCACTGAATAGATCAACCTACCTCCACTCCCCCCCACCCCATATGAAACCTTTGTTTTAGCTTCCAAACATGTGACTTCTCATCCCCTTGCAGAACTTCTTCCAAGAGCTCATAATAAACTCCTTTGTTTCACTTCATCTGGTTCTCTGCTGCCTTTTTACCTCACAGGTTAGGTGTTACAGTTACTTGCAAACAAACAGCATATGATATTAATTTACATGTGAGAAAAAGAATTTCAAAGAGCTAAATAAATACATTTCAGGAAAGAATTACATAGGACAGAGAAAAAAAATTCTTCAAAGAGATGTTGTTGCTGTTTGTTGTTGTTGTTGTTGTTAAGTGTCATCGAGTCGCAGGCGACTCATAGCGACCCTATGAAGGAGAGTCCTTGACGCTTGGGTGCCTTTCATCCTCTCTCCAAGTTCATAGGGTTTCCGGAGGCAAGCTATTATGGAATTGAAATACAGCTAATTCAGGAAATAATTACATATGACTGAAAAAAATATCTTCAAAGAGACAAATGCTAATTCTGAAGAGAATTAGAAAAGACTGAGAAAAACAGCTTTAAAGAGGTAACTGCAAATCCAGAAAAGAATTACTTATGACTGAGAAAAACAGTTTTAAAGCGGTAAATACTAATCCAGGACAAATGAATTTCCTTTCTGGTAAGCGAACAGTTCAAAGTACTTTACATGACTAGAGAAAGAAAATAGAATTCTAGGGCAAGACAACCAGCTTTGCAGGCAAGAGGTAACCGATATCAGTTTTAGAACTATACCATATATTTAAATAATCCTGAAGTTATTAAAGTTAGGTTAGCAAACTTAAAGAAGAAATCAGAAAGAATGAGAGAAACTTAATGCAGGTTTATTAAAGGGGTGAGGGAAGCTCCTGGGTGAGTTCCTCATTCTGCAAATGAACTCCACCAAAACACCGCAAGCAATTCCATCAGCCCGAACTGAGTGTTCCACCATTCAAGGACACATTCCCTACTGACAACCAAAACCTGATAAGAATACTAAGCCCACTTGCATCTAGCACCCTCTACAGTGGAACATGAGAACTGTATACACAATGCCAGCATAAACACACACACTGTAGCTGAATCAGGACAATAGTTTTAGACTCTATACAGAATTCAACCACAAGCCATCTCCCAAATTAACTCAAAACCCCATTTTTAGCTTAAATTCCTCCTCTTCTAACACCAATAGTAATCATAAGAATAGTTATTAATTGATCCATGTCTCTTTAAGTTCTTACTTCACAGAATCAAGGAGATGACCAACTTAATTCTCCCCTGGCCACTAATCCTGACTGACTCACTCCAGGCTCTGAAACCCCCAGATCATCACCCCTGTTCAGCAGGAAGTAGCCAAAAGAAGGATACGTAGCCCTGTTTTATCACTAAAGAGTCTGAGATGTTAAATCTGGGCAAAGGGGTGCAAAGAGAAGAATGAAGCATTCAGAACTCAACTGCTGATGACCTTGCCTGCTGTTGATAAGAAGCGCAAATGGCCTTGCTTGTCTGGCTGAGCTAGCAGGTGGCTATTAAATTGGAGTGGGATGTCCTTCCCTAAAGACTCTGTTTATAAAAATCCTCCCCAGTAAGTTCATGGTGTGACTTCCCATTCTGAATCTCCAGGATGAGGAACTCACCCGAGAGCTCCCCACCCCCCACCTTAATAAAGCTGCATTAAGCTTTCTCTCATTCTCTCTGATTTCTTCTTTAAGTCTGTTAACCTAACAATTAATACCACCCTATCAAGAACATAAAATTTGATCATGCACAAATTAAATGGAAAGAAAATAAAAATTTAGGGTTTAAGTTGATACCACTTGAATCAAAATTAAATTACCTTTTTTTGATAGAAATAATACTGCATTTATGAAATTCTGGATTACAGGCCACCATCTTTGCAATCACTTGCTATGCATCAGAGAGCTGGACTAGGGGTGATAGAAAAATTGATGCCTTTGAGCTGTGGTGCTAGAGAAGAGTACTGAATATACATCATGAACTACTAAGAGAACAAACAGGTTCTTCCTAACAAGGGTTAAACCAGGCTGCTCCTTGGAGGCAAGGATTTTGAACCTTCATCTGATGTACTTTAGACATGTTACAAGGAAGGACCAGTCCTTGCAGAAGGACATCATGCTTGAAAGCATGCAGGGAGAGTGCGGGAGAGGAATACTTTTAATGAGATGGATTGATTTAGTCATTGGGGTAATGAGGGTAGGTGTGTCAGAGACAGTGAGTTTGGCACAGGATAGAGTGGGTTTTAGGAATGTTGTACATAGGGTCGCTATGAATTGTACTTGACAGCACATAACAACAACAACAACATGAATTAAATTTGTAGTCACAACAATAATGTGAACCTGTAAGAGAGTTTATCAGGAAGTTATTTGTATTTATAATTGTAAGCCAATGACTGATTTTACAAATCTACCTCAAAGATGAAGCATTTGATTCTATAAGTATTTTTTCTTTCTTAAAAGTCTTTTAATTATGTAATTAATATAGAGTTTCTAAACTGGTCCCTTGGATGGAGTCAAGTAGTCTCATGGATGTACAAACATCCAAGTACTCAGGGATAGATGCACAGGGGTGTATGCCTCCAGATTCATGGATATATTCCATCATAAGAATTTAGGCAATATTCATTTAACAGTTTTAATACTGAAAACGTGAGAGAAAGGAAAAGAAAGCAATATGTAAGCTTAAACGGACAATCAAATTATTAACTGGGTGGAGGGGAAAGAAGTATTAAAACTTAACATCAGACCCAAGTTCAGCAATGAGAGACATTCATCTGGTCTCATAAATCTTAGGTAACAAGATAAAAATTATCAACCATAACATATCTTATTCTCACATGATGTCATTTCCACAAATATAGTATGTGAAGAATACAGTGATGAGTATCAACTCAGATCACAGTGAAAATACAAGTGTTTGATTTTTTTTTTCAAGTGTTTGATTTTTTTTCCATTAAAATTTTAGAAGCAAAAAAAAAAAGTTTTAGAAGCAATCGTAAAAGAATATTATAAAACTGGTACATACATATACGTATGTATACATCATTTTTTCCCCTTCAGTATTTTCCAAGTAAAAGGAATTTATATTTTTTGTGTGAGACCCTTAAGCAGAGTGTAAGAATAAAAGAAACATGATGTTTTCACAGAATTCACAGAAACAGAACTCTTAATCTTCCTACCTGCTTACATATTCTCTGAAGGATGTCACCAATATGCTTATTACCAGGCCACAGATGGCTAGTGCTAGGATACAGTTAAGACTTATTGAATGGTTTGAACCCAGATGAGCAAGCCAATTTCAGTTAATTACTCTTTGTAGCTGAGCTTTCATTGTCAATCCAAATTTACAAACACTAGAAGGAGGCACGCAAAGTAAGGGGAACCCTGTTACACTAAAGGCAAGTGAGTCTCTAATGTTTTGACCAACTTACCTAGTACTCCAATCTCACTTTTGACCACGTGATGTAATTTGTAACTTTAAGTAGTTTCTTATTTTCTCTAAAGTGAGAGAATATAAATTGTGCAGATAGCACAGTTTAGAAGTTGCCTGAAAAATTCGGTAAATTATGTATAGAACAGTTTTCTTAATGGACTTTCCCCCCCCCCTTGGACATATAGTATCCTTATATGTATTCCTCCCTGAAAAACTCTGCTTATTTTCCATCATAGAAAGTATCCACCAAATTAAGTGTCAGTTTGTCTGGGCCTTGATCTCAGTGGCATGGTAATATGTTATGAAATAATGTGGCAGCGAGAAAGTACTACAGGATTCAAACTCAGAAAAGCAGTAAGTCACGGATGTGTCCTGTCTTTATACCTCTTCAATCCGTATGCAGAATAGATCATTCAAGAGGCTGGACTTTATGAGGAAGAATGTAACATTGAATTGGAGGAAGACTGATCAACAACCTGTGCTATGCAGATGACACAACCTTATATGTTGAAATTGTGGAAGGCCTGAAACATCTGCTGCAGAGGGTCAAATACTGTAATTTGTAATAAGGATTAAAGTTCAACATCAAGAAAACAAAGATTCTCAGTTACTGGGCCAATTGGAATCATCATGATAGATGGAGAAGAGATTGAAAGTGTTAAAAATTTCAGCTTTCTCAGTTCCACAATCAACACTCTTGGCACCAGCAGTAAGGAAACCAAAAGACAAACTGCATTAGGAAAATTTGCTGTCAGAGACGTTTGTGGAGTGGTGAAGAGAAAGGATGTCAGGCTGGAGACTAATGTGCATCTGATTCAGGACATGGTCTTTGCAATTACTTGCTATGCATCAGAGAACTAAGCAATGACCAAGGATGACAGAAGAATCAATTGAGTTGTTCGGTCCAGAGAAGAGTTTTGAACATACCATGGCCCACATCAGGTCCTCGTGGCAGACAGGACTGACAGGCCCCAGCTCCCAGCTGGAAACAAAGCAGGACGCTTCAATGATGTAGATCCTCCCAGAAGAGCTGTGGGTGAGCATTAACAATACTGGTAAGTATATTCATTTTCTCCTGGACACAGAGCCTACTAATTGGTCCTAAAAGCCTTTTGAGGTCCCAACACTTCTCACTATCTCTTAGTTGTTGGACTGGATGAAAAACCTCATAAGCAGTTCCTTACTTCACCTCTACCTTGCATGAGAAATTCTGAGTTGTAAAACAGTGGTAGATGGAATTTGCTCCAGGACTTAAGAACCATAAATGACATAACTGGGCCTCTACATCTTGTGGTTCCTAACCTCTACATTATATTAGACAAAGTGCTAGTCTATAGGCCTTTTATTGTAAGAACCACCTTCCCTTTGTAACTTGATTTGTGCTACTATTAGAACCTCTACTCGGAATATTATTGCTTTTTAATTTTTGACTCATGTACTTTTAACTTGTTAGTTAAATTTGTGTCTTCTAGGCTGCAACACTTCCATGATACATCTTCAAGGATATGAACATGTACGGCTAAGCACAATTAATAACAGTGCATCTAAATTCCAAAATAAATCTCCATAATAGTTTATGTGTTTCCTACTACCAAAGGGGCCCTTTATAGTAGTGAGAGAAGATCTTCACCCTGAAACCTACAGCGTCCCTTTTCAGCAGGAAGTAGCTAAGAGAATATGCCATCCCCTTTTCTTTATGAATCAGGGTGAAGTCTCTCTCAGGAAGGAGTGATAAGGAATGGCAAAGGACACACTGACAAAGGAGATTAATCAGAACTGGCTTTGACAAGCACTGTGGCAATTGGACAATTAAAACAGACATTGGGGGGGGAAGAAGAACGAACTGGGGAGGAGGGTGGAGAAAACAGTGCAACAATGAATGAATGAAAACCCAAAATCTCTGTAAATGTTCCTTAACACTAATAAAATTTAATATTAATTTAAAAAAAAAGAACAAAAAGATCTGTACTGGAAAGGGTGAAATCAATCTGCTCCTGGAGGCAATGATTTTGAAACTCTATCTCACACCCTTTTGTCATGTAACCAGGAGGGGCTAGTCTTTGGAGCAGAATAGCATGCTTGGAAGGGTCTAGGGACAACAAAGACAAGGCAGGATGAGATGAATTGGCACAATAACTGGGGTACTAAGGACAGGTAAGTAATATGGGTGTCAGAAACAGTGAGATTAGCTCAGGATAGAGCAGAGTTCAGAGTTATTGCAGGTGGCACTATGGCACATAACTGGCAACCCACAGCTGATTGTTAAAAAAATCACAATTGCTAATTATGATGAATGGAGAGGCGACTGGAACTGTCAACAGCTTCATCTTGCTTGTATCAGCAATTACCCTTGGTACCAGCATTAGGAAGTAAGGAGACACATTGCACTGGAAAAATCTTTAATTAGGGACCTCTCCAAACTTTCGAGGAGTAATGGTGTCAGTTTGAGTAATAAGGTGCATCTGATTCAGGCCACAGTCTTTCAGATCACTTGCTGTGCATCTCAGAGCTGGACAACAAATAAGGATGACAGAAAAAGAATTGATGCCTTTGAGCTATAGTGTTGAAGAACAGCACTCAACATCCCATGGACAGCCAAGAGAGCAAATAGATATGTCTTGAACAGGGTGCAACTGGAGTGCTCTTTTGAGGCATTAATGATGAAGCTTCACCTCTCATACTTTGGGAATGTTGTTAGGAGGGGCTATTTCTTGAGCCATGATGCTGTAAAAGGTGGAGGGCCAGCAAAGGGGAGGAAGACCTTCAACCAGGAGCATTGACACAGTGACTGCTGCAATGTGCTTGTGTATTGAGAAGCATGAGATTGGCACAGAATAAAACAGGGTTCAAATATTATTTTGTAGGGTCGCAATGAGTTGTACTTGACTTGATGGCACCTAACATTATCATCATCAACAACAACAGCTAGCATATCACCCTCAGAGTAATGATCTGATAGAAAATTGGAGTAGGCAATGGAAACATTCTTTATCTAAAACAGGGGGACTAAGAGTATAAAGGGCTACCTCACATATCTTCAAGGGGGTATGGTCACAGCAGTATGAAAGAAACTAGAGAAGGTTCACAACTGGAAAGATTCTCACCTTTCTCCGGCATATCTGGAGAAGAAGTAGGGGGAGGTGTCAGAGATAATATTCCATTTCCTCCTACATAACCTTAAATTGTTTTCTTTTTCCTAGACACTATGTTTTCAAGTTTCGGATTGCAGCTACAGGCTTCAGAATCAGGAGTGATTCCTGAGCAAATAACTGTAACAAAATAACTGAAATAGAATAGCCAAGGTTGTAATTGAATGAATCATACTTTCACCTCATCTTGCAAAACTAGGGTTAAAGATGAATACTACTGCCCTTCCTGGTAATCAAGCAACTCAGTGGTGCTGTACCTATGTAACCCTACCCAACATTAATAGGAATGGATTAATTGAGAATCATTTACCAAACTAGTCTTGCTACCTCCTGTTTGGACTTGAATGGTAGCTGACCCTGAGGTCTCTTTTCAAGGTGGGAAAGTTTAGGTAAAAATCAATTGAAAATGAGAGAGAGGAGAAATAATAGGTAAGAGTAAAGAAATGTATAAGTGGGTCCTGCAGTGAGGGAAATATAACATTATATTAATACCTTTAGAGAGAGGCAGGGAATATGTTCTCTAGCTAAACTTAAGAGACTAGGAAAGTGATGCCAAGATACACTTAACAATTTAAATGAAATTTGTTTAATTTTATGTGTTCATTTGGATTGATTGATGAATACTGATGTTTCTTCTATGTAGTAATGTTAAGATATATTGTAAAACATGAATGGTGGTTATTATAATCAGGGGATATGTTTTATCTAGAAGAAAAATGCAAGCCTGCATTTAACTAGTGCTGAGTGGATATACTAAAAGGAGGAAACTTGGTCCTGAAGAAGTGCTTGTTGGAAACAGTGGAACTAGACCTCATGGACCTTAGTCTAGTACTCTGAGGAGATTTTCACTTAAACGGATTTGTAGATTTACCTTGGACTGGTGATTGAAGAGATTTACATTTGCAGCAAAGAAGAGACAGGCTGTTTCAGCATGTTTTGTCAGCACTGTTGACCTAGTATGCATAGATGTACGGACAAGCCCAAAAGGGTTGTTGACTTGAGGAGGAGGGAGTCAAGTGGATCTCTGTCTTGCTGATTTATCCCCATGGGGGGAGGGGACTATGACTGAATTAAGAGATCAGTCACTCTGAAACACAGGAAAAATTATGGACTTCTCAGCTACCAACTGATTCCCATTTGGATCTAGACACTTGATGGCTGGTCATGAGTTGACCAGAACCTAAGGAGATTAAGATAAAATGTTTCATGCTGTGAGATAGCATTGATTGCTGCAAATTGATGGCTTGCTACTACTGAACTTTGCTTATGGATACAGATATTAAGTTCTAACTGGGACAGAAGATTCTTCAGAGAAAGGAATATGCTTGTTTCTTCAAGGGAATTGGTTTCATGTTATTGTTGTTATTAGATGCCATTGAGTCAGGTACAACCCATAGTGCCTCTATGAGTAACAAATCTGAACCCTGTACAATCTTGTGCCATTCTCACACTCTCTGGCACTCTCAGGCCCTTTACCATGTTAATCCACTAGGTTGAATGTCTTGTTCTCTTTCCCTGTCCCTCTACCTTTCCAAGATTGATGTCTCTCTCCAAGGAATAACCTCTTGATAGGGATGAGCAAAGAAAAAAGTGGCTATGTAAAATGGAGAAGATAAAGGCATGAGGCATGACATTACTGACTTGGACTCTTTCATGCATATAGTTCTTTTTATGATTATAAAATAAATGGTAATTCTTCAAATATGAAAGTTAATGATTTGAAAAGCCAGGAAGTAGTTTGTGGTCTCAAAGGTTTACTGTTCAAAATAACCTTCCTAGCAGTTGATTCACTGTTTGTTTTCTACTGAGGATTTATTACATTAAGGAGATTGGATTAGGTTAAAATACAAGCGTCACCCTATTAGAAACTCATATAAATCCATGGAATCTAAATATTAGCTCTTTTTTTTTTTTGAACACCCATTTTCCAGCTGCACTAGAACTGAGTCAGTAACACTCAGCAGTCTCTGAAAAGCTGTCCTACAAACCTAAAATTGCATTAATTATTTCCATAATTGGTCTGAGTCTCTTACAGGGAATCACTGAACCCAAGGAACATAGAGGATTCCTTGAAGGGACTGTTGATGTTGTAAATCACAGAGTTACACAGCAAATAAAATATTTAGGTCACTTTTGACTCCATATTTCTTGTCATGGTACTGCTGTTAATCTTAGAAGAAAGAATTATTAGTGGTACAAGTCTGTACTGTAATCCTGAAGAAACTCAGTTCAAATCTTACAGCTATTCTGCAAGAGAAGGATGAGCAATCTCCTCCCATGTGATGAACTGCCCCTGAAAACCCACTGGAAAGTCAGCTCTGTACAGAACAATAATGATAATATCAGTATCTTTTCACAAAGACAAATAAAAAAACAAAACAAAACACCAACCTGTGAAGATAAATTAGAAAGTTAAAAGATCCTTGTTCAGAGTCTCTTGTTTATTGCAAATCCTTTTTCTAAAAGACACAAAAGATAACTTTACACTTGGATTTCACCTGATGAGCTGCATAGGAATCAGATTGACTGCATTTGTGGAAGAAATAGTTGGAGAAACTCAATATCGGCAGTCAAAGCTAGGCCAGGGGCAGAGTGTGGATCAGATTATTAATTACTCATATGCAAATTCAAATTGAGGCTGAAGAAAATTAAAATAAGACCACAGGAATGCAGATGTGATCTTGAATCAATTCCATTTGAATTTCATAATCATCTTAAGAATAATTTTGAGGCATGAAACAGCACTGATAGAAAACCAGATGAGTTGTGGGATGATAAAAAGTTGTGAGATGAAAGAAAAAGTTCATTACAAAAACAGAGGAGAAAGTAAAAAATAAAAATGGATGTCAGAATTGACTCTAAAGATTGCACTAGAGTGTCAATAAGTCAAATCTAAAGAAAAACATGTTGAAGTGAAAGACCTGAATAGATGATTTCAAAAGGTGGCTTGGTAGGGCAAAGCAAAGTAGTATAATGGAATGTGCAGAGAGCTGGAAATGGAGAATAAAAAGGGAAGAACTCACTCTGTATTTCCAAGCTGAAAAAAAACTGAAAAACAAACTTAAGCTTCGTGTCACAATATTGAAAGATGCTGTAGACAATATATTGAATGACACAGAAAGCATCAAAAGAAGATAGAGGGAATACACAGAGTCACTGTCAAAAAGAATTGTTTGCCACTGAAAAATTTCAGAAAGTACTCTATGAACAGGAGCCAGTGTAATGAAGGAGGAAGTAGAAGATGCATTAAAGATATTGGCAAAGAATAAGGCCCCAGTAATAAATGGAATACCAACGGACTTGTTTCAACCTGATGCAACCTAGGATGCACTCACCAGTCTATGCTAGAAAATTTGGAGGATGGCTGTCTGGCCAACGGATTGAAAAGGTCCATATTTGTTCCCATTTCCAAGAAAGGTGACACAAATGAATATGGAAATTATCAAACTATCATTGATATTTTGAAGCAGGAGTGACATCCACTTCCTTAACAACATGCCTTTGGAAAACCTATGAACTTTGATAAATGATGATAGCTGTAGAAAGGCTTCAGCCTTTTGTTCATAGGTTCACTATGAGTCATGCTTGATTCGACGTCAGTGAACAGCACAGCAACATCATTGATATAATATGTAAACCAAATACTGCTGAAGATCACTCAAAAATGACTGGAAGAGTACATAGATAAGGAACTTCCAGAAGTTCAAGAAGGATTTTGAAGAAGCCATAGCAACAGGGATATCATTGCTGATGTCAGAAGGATCCTGGCTCAAAGTAAGGAATACCAGAAGAATATCTCTTTGTGCTTTTTGACTATAGAAAGGCGTTTGACCGTGGGGATCATGACAAGTTGTGGCTGACATTGAGAAAAGTGGAAATCCCAGAGCACTTGATTGTGTTCACGTGCAACCTATACCTGGATCAGGACGTTGTTGTGCAAATGGAGCAGGGGAGCACTGCATGGTTTAGAATTGGGAATGGAGTGTGTCAAGGTTGTATTCTCTCTGCATACCTATTCAATCTGTATGCTGAGCAAATTATCAGAGAAGCTGGACTTTCTGAGAAGGAGTGTAGCATCAGGATTGGAGGGAGACTCATCAATAACCAGCATTATACAGATGACACAACTTTGCTTGCTTAAAGTTAGAAGGCCTTGAAGCATTTGTTGCAGAAAATCAAGGAATGCAGCCTTTGGTATGGTTTGCACCTCAGTGTCTGGAAAATGAAGATTATTACCACTGGATTGGCAGTGTCATGATGTATGTAGAAGAGACTGAAACTGTCAATACCTTTATCTTGCTTGGATACACAATTAACACTCTTGGTATGAAGAGTCAGGATATAGGAGACACATTGCACTGGCAAAATCTACAGTTAGGAAATTTCCAAAGTATTGAGAATAGGGATGTCAGTTTGAGGACTAAGGTGTGTCTGATTCAGGCCATCATCTTTCCAATTACTAGGTATGCATCTGAGAGCTGGAAAATGAATAAAGGTGACAGAAAGGGAATTGATGCTTTTGAGTTGTGGTGCTGGAGAAGAGCACTGAACATCCCATGGAAAGCCAAGAGAACAAACAGATATGTCTTGGAGAAGGGGAACATGAGTACGCTTTAGTGGCAAGAATTATGAGGCTACACATCATATACTTTGGACGTCCTGCTAGGAGGTGCTATACCTTGGAGAGGCCATTTTGTTGGTAAGGTTGGAGGGTCAGCATAGGAAAGGAAGACCCTCAACCAGGTGGATTGATACAGTGACTGTTGCAATGGGCTCTTGTGTGTCAGGAAGTGTAAGGATGGCACAGGATAGAATAGGGTTCAGATCTTTTGCTCATAAGATTGCGATGAGTTGTGCTCAACTCGATGGCACACAACAACTACAAGAAGTTGGAACCAAATCATGGCTTACTCCACTCTGGTTTTAGGAGGCTGTAAATGTCTGGATAAGCGATTGCTCATCTTTCTCCCTTGGAAATGCTGGTTAATTTGAATTATCAGAGAAGAATATATTTTGGTTTTTTATCAGAGATGCTTCACCTTTAGGTTAGGATTGTAGTGGGTTTGGGGGTTGGGTTTTTTGGTTGTTGTTGTCATTGTTGTTTGCCAGCACAGCAATTAGAAACTGAGGCATTCTTTTCTCCAAATGATTTACAGCCTTGGAACTCTACATTGAAATTTTACTCTACTCTGTAAGATTGCTGTGAATTGCCATTAGTATTATTGCAATCAAACTTTCCCTACTTTTAGTTTTTAAATGGTATAGAATTCAGTTTTATGTGACAATTTAAACACAATATGGTTCCTATTTAACAATACCTACAGAAACTGTTTGTGGCAGTCATTATATTCTTTTCAAGATATGAATAGTCTGCTGTCTGGTTGTTTTCTTTCTGCAGGGTTTTTAGACAATTGGATTTTGATCACCTACTCTTTCTTTTGAGATACCTCTAATTAGAGGCAAACCCCAGTTGTTTAGTTACATGACTGAATCTGTTAGCCATTTCCACTATATAGAGACTATCAAATTGCTTATATTTTTATCTGTTGTTGTAACAGATGGCTTAAACATTACAAGTTGAAAGATGCCTTACATAGCTTATTTTGGTTTGGTTTTTATTTAATGTGCTAGGTACTTACTTGTCTCTTTCAATCCTACTGGTTTCTTTATATTTATATGTTATTGCATTGATTTTTCAGGTATACCACATTGGGTTTTTTGTGCTATGAAGTGGCAACTGTCTCATAGTTGATACTTCAGTAGGTTTTCAGAGGCAGTTAATTTCACTGAAGAATAATATACATCCTTTTACATTGAAGTAGTTTGTAGATTCAAACTGCGAGATTACAGCACAGTCTCTTAACCACTAGGCCACCAGAGATTCCTGTCATAATTTGTTATTGTTGTTGTTATTTGTCATCGAGTCAACTGAAAACCATCACAATCTTTTGTAAAATAGCTCGGAATCCTATCCTGAGTCAGTCTATCTCTGACACATCTGCCTCCATTATCTCAGTTACTGTGTCAGTCCATCTCATCTGGTAACTTCCTCTCCTGTGCTGTCCCTCCTCTCTCCCAAACGTGATGTTCTTCTCCAAGCCTTGGTCCCTACTGGTTATGTTTGTAAAATATGTGAGAAGGAGCTTCAAAATCCTTGCTTGTAAGGAACATCTTGATTTCACCCTCTTCAAGACAGACCTCTTTGTTCTCTTGGAAGTCCATGATAAGTTCAATACTCTTTTCCAGCACCACAACTCAAAGACATCAATTCTTCTGTCAGTCTTAGACATTGTCCATCTTTTTGATGCATAGCAAGTAATTGTGAAGATCATGGCTTGGATTAAGCTCACCTTCTTCTCTAGACTGACATCCCTGCACTTTAGTACTTCTGAGAGATTCCTGACAGAATCTAATATAATTCATCTATGTCCTGACTGCTGGTGCTAAGAAAGTTGATTGTGGAGCTTAGCAAACTGGAAGTGTTAACAACCACATTTCTTTTCCATCTACCACGGTGCTGCTATTTGGCCCAGTGCTGAGAATCTTTGTCTTCTTGATGTTGAGCATCAGTTTATATTGCAGACTATAGCTCTAAAACCTCTACATCAAATGCTTTAGGTCCTCTTCAATTTCAGCAGGCAAGGTTGTGTCATCTGCATAGCACAGGTTGTTGATGAGTCTTCCCTCCAATCCTGATGTCACATCCCCCCTCCTAAAGCCAGCTTTTTAGATGATCTGTTCTGGTGGATTCAATGGGTTTAATCTAAGTGAAATATATCTTCATGTCCTTTTTCATTTTCAAACTTGTAAGGTTTTTTTCTTTTTAGTTGTTGGAATTTTCTATAAATTTTAACAATTAATATCTTTTCAAATATATCATCGCCACATTTTTTTACCCCAGTCTGCAGGACTCTTTTCAACCTTTTGGAAAAGTCTTTTGATGCATATAGACATAAGATTTTCAAAACGCCCTATTCTTCAATTTGAATATCTTCATTCAGCATTGTTAGTGTATTTTTTCCATAAATTAGGGGCTTTACCATTGTCTCAGAGACTTACGGGTAACATTGTGCACTAGACACTCTGCAGTTTAGACCCTCTGGACCAAATATATAAAAAGTAGAAGTATCAGATGTAGATAATTCTAGAATTTTTAATTTAAAAAGAAAAGATAAAGAAAAACATTAAGTATTTACAGAAATGAAAAAATATTTCCAACATCAAATATGTAGATAATGGAACACAGCTCTATAAACACAGTATAGCTTGATCATTTTGAACAACCTTCTGTGTGGTATGGGAACCTGCAGCAGAGGTTACATACATAACAGAGTTAGCAGAAGAGGGGGAAAGGTGTGATCTCCTCCCTTCCCCCATACTGCTCCCTTGAATATCAGGGGTTTGATAATACCTTATCCCCCGCCCCCACATAAACACTATGTGGTTATTTATGTGCCCCTAGCAAGTCCCATCTTTCTCAAGACCACAACCACATATTTTTCCACACTGCTTCACTTGTTTGGTCTCTCCTCCTTCTGTGGCCATCAACACCTCTAGATTTCTCACCAACTTCACTGAACTTTACATTGCTAGGTCATGTTCTGCTCAACTAATATCATTCCAGTTCTCCACACACTTTGTGTCTGTATCATTGAGGATTTTCCTTGTTCTTGTGTGACATTTTCTCCATCTCATAATGCTTACACAACAAGTGGATATCTGACTTCTATCTTTCAGTCACTGTCTTTGTTTTTTTTTTTTTTTCTGTCTTCCAGTCTTCTTATTGTCAATAGAAAGTTTGGCTGGAGTAGTCATTCAGTTTCATCTTCTATCCTATCCTTCACCAACGTTTCTGTTAATCTTGATTCTTTGGATAGTTGGAAGTTTTGGGCATATAGTTGTATCATCAGTTCTCCTCAGATAACTCCTCTGTGTCTTTTATTGTTTTTTAGTTACTATATCCCCCTTCAAGGGAGGTCTGGTGACCTAGAAGGGAGCTCTGGTGGCCTAGAGGGAGCTCTGGTGGCCTAGAAGGGAGCTCTGGTAGCCTAGTACAAGAAGCTGTGCTGCAACACCTAATGCACATTGTTCAAGGCCACCAAGCTTCTTCGTGGGAGAGGGATGGGCAGTCTCCTCCCATGTAATTAACTGCCTCTGAAAACCCTCTGGAGGGTAAGCTATGGGTTGGTTCCGACTGTACTGTACACAAAAACAGCAACAACATATCAATCTGTACGTGATTTATATATGCCTGTTATCGTCAATAAATTGAGGTTTCATTTTATTTTTAAATCCATTTTTCTCATTTGATTATATATATATTTGGAGGAATATTCTTCTAAGTGGTACAACACTCTTTTGTCAATATGCTGTATTGAGGTAGTCTGGGGTTGCGCTGATGCTGAATTTTGTGCCACTGGGTGTCAAATGCCATGACGGTTACCCATGGTGGGCAGTTTTTGGTGGAGCTCCCAGTTTAATACAGTTTTGGAGACAGTGGCATCAACTTCCTAAACAACATGCCTCTGAAAACTCTATGAATTTGACAAATGATTATAGTTATATAAAGGCTTCAGGCCTATATATAATTTATGTATGTGTGTACGTGTGTGTGTGTATACACACACACATACAATAAAAATATATAATTTTTTATTACTCTAGGAGATTAGATTTTTTCATTTATTTTTGAATTTGCTAACTTATTTTGTATTTTTTAAATTTTATTCTTTATTATATCATTCTACGTATAATTCTGGTGTTGCCAGTAGGCTGGGTGAATTTCCTCTTGTTTGTATGACCACTATAGTCATCTTCAGTGGAGATTTGCGTGATCATGTGAAAAGTAGATTTCCTTTCAATTTAGAGGTATCATGTACATGGTTCTCAGAATTCCCCCACAGATCTTGAGGGAGACTATTGACTTTTTGTTGATATTAGAAGATACCACAGCTGTAGAGATAAAATGAATTTTTAATTTTTTTTTTTTTATCCTAGGGAGGCAGTGTGATCCAAATGGGTAAGAATGGCCTTCTTTGAAGAAACAAATTGGCATCAAGAAGATCAGGAAACACTCTGGTGGCCTCAATTCTTCGCGTATTTTTCAGCTAGGTACCTTTGCCTGTGAATGTGTTTTCTATGAAGTTGTCTTCTTGATCTCTTCTACCAGGGAGCTGCATATTATTCTTCCAAAAGTTCGCTGACCCTTAAATTCAGGTTTCGATATCAAGACTGCCACAAACACCCCAAGATGGTATAAAAACATGTTACTTACCACGTGGATGTGAGGATATATTACTAATATATTTGAGTCCTCTGTAGAGAACACAAGCTTCTTAAGTGGATTAAAAGTGGCTTAAGAGATCAAGGATAGTTCACATGAAACACTAGCAGTCCTAAAACTGTTAGGATAAGAATTCCTATCCAGTGGCATTAACCATTCTATGGTTGCTATGTCTATCTTCCCTGCTGAGTCATATATCAGAACACATATATCGTGTTGTCAAATGAAAACCATCTATTGTCAACAGAAAATAGTCCAATACTATCTAAATGTATCACGTTATCTTTTCTCCTTTAACATCTCATGTTTTCAAGAGTTAAGAATTGTTGATTTGGATCTCACTTTTACAGAAACCATTTTTTAGGGATCAATCCAGTCAAAAAAGCTCAATTATTTATACATGATCAGTCTAGGTCTTGGCAGATACACAAAGTTCTTCCTCCTCACCAGGTAATTGTGCATCCATGACTAAGTCAAGCAAACAGCATGACTTCACTCACTTCAAATTGATAACAACATAAAAAATCCATGTCCTCTCTCATTTTGGATCAGTATATCCACCATTTCCTGACGTCCAAATATTTTTGTATTTACTATATCATCTTCTAGAGAAGTATCATCTCACATTAAGCAGAAAAGTATATACAAATACAAAAATAAATAGGAAAACTCAGCTATTTATATAAGTGTACAAAAAGATTTCCACAGATCCCCCTCATCAGTAACTCATAGTCTTCCCACACATGTCATTCATCCAGCTACTTCATTGAATTTAATGGTTGGTTACCCAATGCAGACAATTTGGGGTGGAGCTCCCTGATTCAGACAAGCTGGGAAGCAGGAGTGGCATCCACTTCCATAATAGCTTGCCTCTGGAGATGCTATGAACCTGGAGAGAGGATGAAAGACACACAAGCGTTGAGGACTCTCCTTCATAGGGTCACTATGAGTTGCCTGCGACTCGATGGCTCTTAACAACAGCAACAACAAAGGTTGGTGTGTTTTGATTTATTTTTTTGTTTTATTATTGCATAATCCAGGATTAAGACCTCATTAAATATGTTAAAGTAATATTAATGAATATGTATGATTAATTGCATGATGTCTTTGTCCCTTCCTAATGATTTTGCCCTGCTTGGCATGCAACCTCTACTCATTTACACATTTGAATACAAAAGTGCTTCAATGCTTGGCAAGTTCCAATAGTTATTTTTATGAAACTAGAGAGAAAGGTCAACGAAGTTCGTTTCACGAATTATATGCTTTTATGATGATTTTGGAGGTGGGGCTCAGGTGTTGGGTCTTATGCTTTGTAGGGTTTAAATGTCCTGCTGACGTGAAAGGAGGGAGCAATTGGTTTCTCTTCTCTGGCCTATCTTCAGCAAACAAGGAAGAGCAAAAGGTAAATCTTAATCTTCTCATGAATCAAATATCAAAAAGTAAATTCAGACACCTAATTGCATTTGACAAAGTAAAATATTGGGTATTCTAACCAAATTGCACATTGTGTTTTGTGAAAGTTATTTAACTATTCAATTTCTCTTAGGAGTTTTCGATTGTTTTGGTGTTTGAGTTTGCAGGTTTTGTGCAGTTTTATTAAATATATTGGTAAATATTTTATATTCCAAAAGTTATTTTAGGTATCACAATTCTAAATTTATGTGTAGAGCTATACATTTAATATTTTAGCATTGATTGTCATCCTATGAATTTCTAAATTGACTTGCAATTTCAAATAGATAGGTATATAGAGGTGTGTATATGTATTGGTTGTTTATGATCTATCAACAATCTGCGCTATGCAGATGACACAACTTTGCTCGCTGAAACTGAGGAGGACCTCATGCACTTACTGCTGAGGGTCAAGGACTGCAGCCTTCAATATGGACTGAGGCTCAATGTCAAGAAGACAAAAATTCTCACCACTGGACCAATCGGTAGCATCAGGATGGATGGCGAAGAGATTGAGAGTGTTCACAGCTTCAGTTTGCTCGGCTCCACGGTCAACACTCTTGGCACCAGTAGCCAGGAAATCAAAAATCGTATTGTGATGGGAAAGTCTGCGGTTAGGGACCTCTTTAAAGTACTCAAGAGCAATGGTGTCTCTCTGGAGACTAAGGTGCACCTGATACAGGCCATGGTCTTTGCAATCACTTATTATGCATCAGAGAGTTGGACAATGACTAGGGAGGATAGAAGGAGAATTGACGCCTTTGAGCTGTGGTGCTGGAGAAGAGTATTGAATGTACCATGGACTGCCAATAAAACAAACAGATTCATTGTAGAGTGGGTTAAAACCAGGCTGCTCCTTGGAGCCAAGGATTCTGGGGCTTCACCTGACATACTTTGGACATGTTGTAAGGAGACACATGTCTTTAGAGAGGGACATCATGCTGGGTAGAGTAGAGGGACAGCGCAGGAGGGGAAGACCCTCTATGAGGTGGATTGATTCAGTGACTGGGGTAATCGGGATGGGTGTTTCAGAGGCAATGAGATTGGCACAGGATAGAGCACGGTTTAGGGCTGTTGTACATAGGGTCGCTATGAGTCACAAATGACTCAACGGCACATAACAACAACAACAACATACATAGCTATATGTAACCATATGTAACACTATATATATAACACTATATAAAGAGAACTGTATATAGATAACTATATAAGTATACATAACACTATATATAACACTAGATATATCACTATATATAACTATATATCTATTTCTATATTACATTATACTGTATTATGTTACCTTATATCATATCATATAATACAACATGAAGTTTGCTATTATTATCTTCTTGATGTTGAGCTTTAGTTCATATTTAAGGCTATAGTCCTTGACCTTGTGCAGCACATCCCTCAGGTCCTCCTCAGTTTTGGTAAGCAAGATTGTGTCATCTGGATAATGAAGGTTCTTGAATAATCTCCTTCCAATACTGATGCTTCATTCTTCCTCATAGAGCCCAGGATGACCTGTTCTGCATATAGATTAAAAATATATGTAGATAAAATGCATGCTTTGCATACACATTTCTTGGGGGGTGTGTGTGTGTGTGTATGTGTGTGTATTTTTTCCCCCCAAGGAATTCTGGTGGTCAAATCTACAAAGAGCTCTATAAGCTCTGTAAGAGAAGGATGAGCAATCTAGTGTAATATTACTGCCTCCAAAAACCCACTGGAGGGTCAGCTATGGGTAGTTTGAAACTCACCTCCACACAACAGCAAAGCACATATATATGTTCCAGATAGATAGATAGATATAGAGTTGGAAATTACTCATAGCTGACCCTCTGGTGGGTTTTCAGAGGCAGTTAATGGCATGGGAAGAGATTGCACATCCTCTCATGGGGCAGCTGGTGGCATTGAACCATGTGCTTTTGGGATTGCAGCGAAGCTTCTTGCCACTAGGCCACCAGAGCTATACACACACCACTCACACACATACACACATAGGTGTTGTTGTTGTTATTGTTGATTGCCATTGAATCAAGCATGACTCTTAGTGACTCTATGAACAAAAGACCTAAAGCCTGTCTATAACTATCATCTTTTCTCCAAGTTCATAGAATTTCCAGAAGCAAATTGTTTAGAAAATGGATACCACTCCTCCTTCCAATACACAGCTATTATAAAATGCAAATGGTGTGGAGTTGTTGTTATCATATATTTATTTATATTCATATATTTGCAATCACTTGCTATGCATCAGAGAGTTGGACAATGACTAGGGATGATAGAAGGAGAATTGATGCCTTTAAGATGTGATTTTGGAGAAGAGAGTTGCATATACCATGAACTGCTAAGAGAATGAACATGTTCATCATGGAAAGAGTTAAACCAGGCTGCTCCTTGGAGGCAAGGATTCTGAAGTTTTAACTGACATACTTTGGACATGTTGAAAAGAGGGGTCCATCCTTGGAGAGGGATGTCATGCTTGAGAGGGCAGAGGGACAGAACAGGAGAGAAATACCCTCAATGAGAAGGATTGATTCACTGACTGGGATAATGGGGGTAGATGTGTCAGAGACAATAAGATCGGCACAGGATAGAGCAAGGTTTTGGTCTGTTGTACATAGGGTAGCTATGAGGCACAGGCAGCTTGACGGTGCATAATAACAGCTAAAACAACATTATGTATATATATTTACATTTCTAAATGATACTTTTATATGCTTGTCTAGTAACTTAATAACTTTAATTCTGTGTAAGTTTGTATTGTCTCATTACTTATATTTTGCTTGTCTGTTTTGTCTCATTGTAGTTCTGGGTTTTTTTCCATGGTTGTTAAATTTTACTTCTATGGAGAGGATTGTGAATTTTATAGCATGTGTTAAATTTTTTAAAAAGTCTTTTAAATTATGCAAGTATAATTTTGTGTTTACAATTATTTTATTCAGTATGAATCTTCAGGGTAATTTTTAATTGAGTAGCTGTTGTTATGCGCTGTTGTATCCACCATGACTGATAGTGCCCCTACGCACATTAGCTCTGAACCCTGCTCTATCCTGAGCCAACCTCACCGTCTGCTACACACCTATCTCCATTATTTCAGTTATTGTGTCAATCCATCCCATCCAGTATTCCCTCTTGCACTGTTCTTCTCTTCTTCCAAGGATACTGTTCATTTCCAAGATTATTCTCTCCTGGCTGTATGCTCAAAGTGTGTAAGAAAGAGCTTCAAAATCCTTGCCTCCAATGAGCAGCCTGGTTTTATCCTCTCTAGGACAAACTTGTTTGTTCCCTTGTCAGTCCTTGGTATGTTCAATACTCTTCTCCAGTACCACAACTAAAGGCATTTATTCTTCTTCTGTCATCCTTCTTCATTGTCCAGCTGTTTGATGTATAACAATGAACTGCAAAGATGATAACCTGGATCAGGAGCACCATAATGATGCAATTAGCCCAGTGATGAGAATCTTTGTCTTCTGAGCATCAATCCATATTGAAGACTTAAGTCCATGACCCTCATCAAATGCTTTAGGCCCTCCTAAGTTTTAGCAAGCAAGGTGTGTCATCTTCATAACTTAAGTTGTTGATGAGTCTTGCTCCAATCCTTATGCCACATTATTCCTCATAAAGCCCAGCCTCTCAAATAATCTTATTTATATAGGTTGAAAAGCTATGGAAAATTAATGCATCCATGAAGCACTCCTTTCCCAATTTTGAACCATGCATTGCTTCTTGCTTTGCTGATGATGACTTTCTAGTCCACGTATAGGTTTCACAGGAGCAAAATCAGGTGTTCTGGGATTCTTATTCTTTTCAATAGTAGCCATAATTTGTTATCATCCATACAGTCAAATGCCTTTGCATAGTCAATGAAACACAGACAGACTTTCCTTTGGTACTATCTGCTTTCAGCCAAGATCCACCTGATATTGGCTATGATGTTGCTAGTGTCATGTCCTCTTCTAAACCCAGGTTTTATTTCTGGTAGTCTTCTGTTGATGTACTGTTCTAATTGGTTTTGGATAATCTTCACAGGATTTCTTTTGCATGTGATATTAGTGAAGTGTCCACATTCTGTTGGAGCAATTGTCTGAAACCATGGACTTAAGGATAGAAATTAGGCTGCATGTAGAATGACAGAATTGTATACCATCAATGATTTATTCATTGCAAAGAAACAGAAACAGTGACTATACACATGATCATCATCAGACGGTCTCCACAAGAATCAAATGGTTTACATTTGTCAATAGAATCATTGGAGAAGCTCAATATCACCTGTAAAATTTAGGCTTGGTGCTGATTATGGAACACACCATCAACTACTCATATGCTAATTCAAATTGAAGTTAAAGAAGGTTAGAAAAAATCCACAAGAACCAAAATTTGACCTACAGTATATTCCACTTGAATTTCAAAACCATTTCAGGACTAGGTTTGAGGACTTGAACTTTAATAAACAAAAACCAGAGGAATTATGGGAAGAAATCAAGAATATCATCCATGAAGAATGTAAACGTTCATTTCAAAGACAGAGGAAAAAGAAATGACTGAGGTAGATGCCAGACTACGTTCTGAATATTACACTAGATTAATAAGAAGGCAGAGCAAAGGTAATGAATCAGGAAGTTAAGGAGCTTAACAGAAGATTTCAAAGGGCTGCTCAGGAAGACAAAGTGTTATAATGAAATACGTAAAACGCTGGAGTCAGAATTAATAGGGCTGAACTCACTCAGCATTTCTTAAGCTGAAAGAACTGAGGAACAAATTCAAGCCGTGAGTGTATATTATGGACAGAATATTTAATGATTATAAATTGAAATTGCACTGAGTAAATATAGCATATTCTGTAGTTTAGTGTATGACTGAGTGGCATCCACTTCCTAAACAGCATGCCTCTCGAAACTCTATGAACTTTGATAAATGGCAATGGCTATGGAAGGGCTTCAGGCCTTTTGTTCATGGGGTCATTATGAGTTGTGCTCGACTCGACAGCAATCAGCAACAACAACATTGTCAAGGACTTCCTTAATATGCTAAGGACCAAAACTGTCAGTTTAAAGACTAAGGTGCATGATATTATGAATAGTTTATTATGTATCTGAAAGTTGGACAATTGATAAGGAAGACTGAAGGACAGTTTATACATTTTAATTTTTCTCTTGGTTCGAGTATTTGATATCCCATAGATTGCCAAAATAATGAACAAGTCTATATTAGAGTATTTGCAGTGTGCTCCTTAGAAGAAAGGATCATGAACCCTTGTTTCACACATTTTGTGCATGTTGACAGAATTGATCAGTCTGAGGGAAAAGACACTATTCTGGGAAAGGTAGTGGATCAGCAAAGGACAGGAAGACCCTTGGCAATGTGGATTTACACAGTATCTACAGCTATAGGTTTGAGCAAAGTAGAGATTGTTAGGATTGTCACAGTTTCAATCTATTGTTCGTAACGTCACAATGAGTCCTAGTTCACCTAATAACATCAAAACACCACAACTGATAATTCTGGTTATCTATGTAATTCCTTTTATAACTTAAAAGTTGGGAGTTTTCATGCTTGCTTACTTTTAATCCTGCCTGTAATGGACAATTCCTAGATATATATTAAGGGAACTTGGTGCTTTAGTTTATATCACGTAGTCAATAACTAAAATATTTTTTTCAATTGCCCTGGCAATTCAAGCTCAGTAACAGCTCCATGGGGGAAAGAAAGATGAGGCAGTATTTTCCTATAAAATAATTTACTTCAACACAGATCTTGTCAGTTTTACAAATGACTGAAAATGTGTATTTTATAAATCTTAAATAATTTTATGTTCTTTCACATGAATGATAAATTTAATACCTATTATTGTTGTTGATTGCCTTCGAGTCAAGCATGACTCATAGTTACCCTATGGACAAAAGGCTTGAAGCCCTATACTTGTTCTTAATCAAAAGCAAGAATTTTGAAAGCTTCAATTTAAAAAATTTTTTCATTTTTGTTAAATGACATTTCAAATAGTTAAAAAAGTTTTCTTTGAAAGTCTATGGTTTTTACTCTTTAAAAAGGGGAAAAGGGAAATAAAAAGAATAATAATTATAAAACACAATATATATTAATGATTATATAAAGCACAATGTACAGAAATAAAAAAATTGAATGCAAGCAATTTGTAAATATTAATCCTATTAGTTGTTGGTGTCATAAAATTAAATAAAGCAAACAAACCAAAAAACCCAAACCCAATGCTGTTATTTAAAGTCCAATTTTTAATGGGACTTTAAGAAAGGTGGTTGTTGTTATTGTAAGATGTTGTCAAGTCGAGTATGACTCATAGTGACTCTAGGAACAGCCAACCCGAACCCTCCCCTGGCCTGTGCCATCTCACCATCTCTGAAACATTCAAGTCAATTACTGAAGTCACCATGTCAATCCATTTCAGTGGGGGTCTTCCTCTCCTTCATTGAACCCCCATTTCTCTAATCATGATGTCCCTTCCAATGGAAAACCTTGCTTGTACAAATTATGTGAACCAATTACTGTAGTTACTGTGTCAATCCATGTCATTCAGGCTTTCCTGTCTGAATCTTTAGAGACTTATTTTGTTTACTGAACCTTGCATTTTCCAAGGATCATGTTCTCCTCTAGGGACTGGTCCCATTTGATAATCTGCCCAAAGTATGTGAGATGCACTATCCTTTCTAAGGAATCCTTTGACTGCACTTTTTCTGATACATATGCTTGTTCCCCTCGCAGATGATGATACAGTTAATATTCTTTGCCAACAACATCAAAATTCAAAGTCATCTATTCTTTGGTTTTACTTATTTATTGTCTAATTTTCACATGAAACAACTGAATATGAAACTATTGAAAATATCTTTGGATCTCTCTTATATGGCTACAGATATTATCCTATCATATAGCATCTTATTTTGGGATATCTCTCTTATTGCTGACCCCCCCAGTGGGTTTTCAGAGGATGTAAATAGCATGAAAGAAGATTTTCCGTCCTTCTCCTGAAAAGAATTTGATGGATTCAAGCAGCCAGAGAGACAGGACCTTTAAATTAGCAATGCAATTCACTATGCCACTAGAGAATATTTCAGGATAAAACTTAAAATGATATTTTTAAAACTGAAGTTGGAATTAGCTCACTACACTGTCATTGTAGACATTATAGTCCATATCATTGTCTATGGGGGGAAAAAAGTAAAAATTAATCTACCTCAGCTCACTGAGAGGAGACTATCAATTGTGATGCATTTCCTTTTGAGTCTGATAATTTCATATTTTCTTAAATTTGTAATCATACACCCCATTACCCAATTATTAAATGATAATTATGAGTATTTCTTCTTGGTTTGAGTAATAACTAATCAGTAAGTGAAGATCCTAAAATATCTATCTTATTCACATTATTAAGATTAGCTCTATTTTAAGGAGGCAGGTCTGGTCCACTTTCATTTTAATAGCATTCAAACTGAGGGAGGATATCATCTTCTGGTGCTGTATCAGATAATGATTTTCTGCTATGTATAACTTTTGTTGGTTTTATTTTTAGAAGTAGATTATCAATTCCTTTTCCCTATTCTGTCTTATTTTAGAAGTTCTGCTTAAATTTCACTATATCTGTGACCCTATTTGTATTTACATTTAAGAAAGGCTCAATTTCAAGAAAACAAAGATTCTTGTCATTGGGCCAATTGGCAGCATCATGATAGACAGGGAAGAAATTGAGATTATTAATAGTTTCCACTTCCTTGGTTCCACAATCAACACTCTTGGCACCACAGACAGAAAATCAAAAGATAAATTGCACTGGGAAAGTCTGCTGTCAAAGACCTCTCCAGAGTGCCAAACAGTAAGGATATCAGTCTAGATGCTAAGGTGTGCCTGATTCAAGTCATGGTCATCGCAATACTTGATATACATCAAAGAGCTGTACAACGACTAAGGATGATTGGAGGTGAATTGATGTCTTTGAGTATTGAACACACCATGGACTGGTAAGAGAACAAACAGGTCTTCCCTAGAGAGGATGAAATCAAGCTGTTCCTTGGATTTTGAAGCTCCATCTCACATACTTTGGTCATGTGGCCAGAAGTGACCTGTCCTTGAAGAAAGACATTATGTGAAGGCGGGACAATCACCTCCTGTACCAGTCAGATTCTATTTGACAGTTCACAAACAACAACAACAACAAAATAAAATTTAAAAAAAGAATGACATGCTCGGAAGAGTGCAGAGACAAAACAGGAGAGGAGACTCAAGTAATGGAAGTATGTGTGTCAGAGACAAGAAGATTGGCTTAAGATAGGGCAGGGTTCAGATCTATTGTACATAGGGTCACTATGAGTCACAGGTGACACGACAACAAATTACAACAACAACAAGGTTCAGTTTAAGTCACCATACAGGAATTTTGGTGGCCAAGTGGCAAGAAGAAGTGCTGCAATCCTGAAGGCATGTGGTTTCAGGCCACCAGCTACTCTATCAAAGAAGGATGGCCAATATACTCTCGTGTGATTAACTGCCTCTAAAAACATGCTGGAGGACCAGCTATGGGTTGTTCTGACTCAATGGTACACCACAACCACAAGTCAACATGTGATAATTTATAGTAAAAATCTTCAGTGATGCATCATTAAACAGTGTTTTGCTCTTTCTACTGTGCAGATTTCTGGTCATATTCAAAATAATGAGCTTAATCCTTCTTTAGCATAACTAATCATATCATTTTAATTCATTGTTCTAGAACACGACTATTCGTCTGGTCATAACTGACTTCTTGATCATACCACCACCATACTCAAAGGACAAAATGGCAACAAAGCAAACATCAGGTGAGGATGATTTTATTTCATTTATTGTTTTTTCAAGGCAGGTTTTAATGACCTAGTACTAAGAAGTTGCACTACCGAACCAAAGGCAAGCAGTAAGAATATATCCTTTCTCATCAGAATATGGACATTCTCCTCCACTGGAATTTAAGCACATGAAAACCTACTAAAGGATCAACTACGAGTTGATTCTGAGTTGATGACATATGACAAGAACATTGTTACATTAATTCATATAATAAGTTATCATAAATGTAGTAAAGTTTTCATAAATGTAATAAACCTTTAGTATATATATTGTGTTGCTATCTGTGCAGGCTAGATTTAGAAAAGGTCGTGGTACTAGGGATATTATAGCTAATGTTAG
Organism: Elephantulus edwardii; assembly: GCF_000299155.1. Taxonomy (NCBI): domain Eukaryota; kingdom Metazoa; phylum Chordata; class Mammalia; order Macroscelidea; family Macroscelididae; genus Elephantulus; species Elephantulus edwardii. The sequence goes on along the minus strand of NW_006399817.1, from coordinate 905,877 downwards.
ATGGATCTTGGCAGAAAGCAGAGAATACCAGAAGAATATCTATCTGTGCTTCATTGACTATGCAAAGGCTTTTGACTGTGTGGATCACAACAAGCTATGGCTGATTCTGAGAAGAATGGGAATCTTAGAACATTTGATTGTGCTTATGTGAAACCTATACTTGGACCAAGAGGCAGTCGTCAGAATAGAGCAGGGAGACGCTGAATGGTTCAAAATCAAGAAAGGGGTCCATCAGGGATGTATTTTGTCTCCATAACTTTTCAATCTGTACACTGAACAGATTATCTGAGACACTGGGCTGTACAAGGAAGAATGTGGCTTCAGTATTTGTCAAAGAACCAACAACCTGTGTTATGTGGATGACACAACCCTGCTTGCTAAAACTGAAGAGGACCTGAAGCGCTTGCTACAGAAGGTCAAGGACTGCAGCCTCCTATATGGATTGAAGCTCAACATCAAGAAAACAAAGATTCTCACCACAGGGACAATTGGCAGCATCAGTATGGATGGTGAAGAGATTGAGATAGTTAACAGTTTTAGTTTGCTTGGCTCCACAGTCAACACTCTTGGTAACAGCAGTCAGGAAATCAGGAGACGAATTCCATTGGGAAAGTCAGCTGTGAGGGACTTCTCAAGAGTACTGATGTGCAATGACATCAGGCTGGAGACTAAGGTGCACCTGATCCAGGCTATAGTCTTTGCAATTACTTGCTATGCATTGGAGATTTGGACAGTGAATAGCGATGATAGAGAATTGATGCCTTTGAGTGTGGTGCTGGAGAAGAGTGTTGAGTATACCATAGACTACTAGGAGAACAAACAGGTTTGTCCTGGAGAGGGTGAAGCCAGAATGTTCCCTGGAGTCAAAGATTCTGAAGCTTCGTCTGACATACTTTGGGCATGTTGCAAGGAAGGACTAGTCCTTGGAGAGGGACATCATGTTTGGGAGAGTGGAGGGATGGCACAGGAGAGGAAGACCCTTAATGAGATGGAATGATTCTGTGAGTGGAGTGGTGTGAATGAGTGTGTTTGAGATGGCGAAGTTGGCACAGCATAGAACGGTGTTTAGGTCTCTAAGGTGTTTAGGGCTATGAGTTGCAAGTGACTCAATGGCACATAACAACAACAACAACATCTGAAAGATCAGCAGTCCTAAATTTCCTATTTCTCACAAGAGAAAAATTGGCAGTCTTTTGACATGATACAGTCCTTGGAACGCTATTGAGGGTCATTATGAATCAGAATCCACCTGATGACAGTGGATATTTAGAACACATTCATTATTGATTAGGGACATTGATTAATATTTAAGGTGATGAAAATTTTAATAACAATATAATGGTAGTGACAATGGTTTCTAAACATGATGAATATAATTAATATCAGTTAATAATTTATGTAAAAATCGGTGGAATGCCATATATATGTCTGTCTGTCTATCTATCTATCTATCTATCTATCTATCTATCTATCTATCTATCTATATCTATCTATCATCTATCTCTCACAATTTAAAAATGAAATGTTACATGTTTTCCATAGTATTAAGCATGCTGTACACTCATATTCACAAAATTTTTTTCTTGCAGCAACAGACATCATGACTTTGAATAAGTGTACTTAGAATAGGATTTGACTCTTGTGATAACCATAATACCCTATCATACATAGCTTTTAAATTATTCTCTCCCTCATCTGTTTCAGTGTAGTATACACAATTTATCCAGTAGGGTATTATGGTTATCACAAGAGTCCACAATTAAGGTAACAAAATAAAATTTAAAAGAAAAGAATAGGATTTGAAAGGAAATATACTGAGAGTGAGAGAAAATTTACCTCTTTTTAATGTATTTCAAGCCATCAACATTATTTTCTTTATGATTTTACCTTTTAATGACTAGGAATGGATATATCTCCAATGTTAGATGGCAATTATCATACAGAATGTTCTTGCTAGATGCTATTGAATCAACTCCAACCCATTGGAACCCTAACACAACAAAATGAAAATTACTGATCCTGAACTTTTCTCAAATTTTCAAGGTGTGGGAGTGGTTGATCATAGGGTAGCACAACTTGATGGGCAGAGAGAGAAGTGGGTGAAGCAAATGGGAAAGATCCAGTGTGAAAAACAATATATACAAACTTTGTAAATAAAACAATATTCTAAAAAAATTCTACTATGTGTTTTAGTCCATTGTTACAATCACTATGTTATTTCATCTTCTTGAGACTCTTCCTTTTTTTCTTTTTCATGTTTGCAAACATGTCATTTCCCAAGGAGAGTCCTTTATGAGAAAATGACCAATGTGAGATGAAGTCTTACATTCATTCCTTACCTCCAAGGAACAATCTTCCTGTGTTTATTTCAATACAGATTTATTTAAATTATTAAGTGCTACCTCATCTCTTTTGAACAACATTTTAGTAGGTCAACAGTGAAATTTCTTTTTCCATGATAACTATTTCAATAATATTAAATGTTTATGTGTCTTGAATATTGATTGCTGAGCTCTTATGAATAAAATTGCACAAATCAAAGTGATTTCAAAGACCTTAATCCTTCCTCATTTTTACTTCTTTTCCTGTAGATTCTCTATGTCTCCCATGGAGGTTCATTACTGACATTCTGGGGATTATCTTTACTAAGTTAATGATTGTACCAGTAATCGTATCATTGATCAATTTTCCTGGTAAGATAATCAAATGAGACAACATTAAAAATCACAAAAAAAATAATTATCTTATTCAATAAGTAAATATTTTTATTGCTTCTTTAAATGTTCACTAAAATCTATTCTAATATCCCATGGATTTACATTAAGTAGAAAAATCAACTGAATAACCATACAAATTAAAATACTATCATAGCATAAATTCTAGCTCATGAGAATCTTTCATCAGTTTTTAAGAATGAAAATTTGCAAACTGCTATTATGGTGGAATGTTTCCTCTGTTTCTTACATAGATGACAGTGGATCAAAACCAACTGTCTTTACATCAGTAGCTCAGTACAGACTACACTATCAGAGAACTCTTTTATGGTGCTCATTGTGTACCTTCTTGTCTAACTCTCTTTATGGATATCTAAAAGACACAATGAATAGCTCAAAGCTCAATTTCTGATTCCCCCAAATTCCACACATACTCTATAGCCTTATTAAGTCTACAAGTCATTTTCATGACGCATGGGTCTACCAACAGAAATATCAGTTGCTTGAATCTGTGAGTTGTAGTGAAGGACAGCAGAGATAGAAAATATAAAGGTCAGAAGATGTAGAACTTCAATGTATAAAGCTCAGAAACTGGTTATAGATTTAGCTCAGAGACTGATGGAGGTCTGTAATGAATCCGAAGAAACTTAGTAGCAGTGGCAATAGCCTTACTTATGTATTTGCTTGTTTGATAAATAAGAGTATTTGAATCTTCATTTACTCTTTATTTTCTGTGTTCATTTGTGTTGTTATTTATAATCAACACTTCAAAAAATCATATTAAGAGATTGTTTAGGCTGTCATTATGAAATAGTCTTCACTTCTAATAATGTTTCTCAGTGCCCATTGTGAGACCTCTTGTGGTAGTATTTTTCTACTCGTTTGTGTTGCACAGTATCACAGTGTGTATATCTCTCTATCTCTATCATCTCTATCTCTATATCTTGTATCTGTATGTCACTTTATGTATTTAATGCATTTCACATTCAATTACATAATAATTATTTGTAATGTGCTTAAAAACACTGAAAGTATGATTGAAAATATTATTTGTATTCAAGATAATTTTACATGAAGCCCTGGTAATGACCTAGAAAATAGAGTTTGCTAGTAACCCAAAGAAAGGCAGTTTGAATCTATCAGTTGTTCTGAGGGAGAAAAGTGGTCATTACGCTCTAGGACAATTATAATTAGAACTTCTGAAAACCTCCTAAAGAATCAGCTATGAATCAGATCAGACTTGGTGGCAAATAACAAAAACAACGTAACTTATTTTGTATTAAATTCTACCATCTACTCTTTTCATTTATAGCTCTAAATAGCATAACTTTTTATTTTACACTATTTTGAAATAATTTCATTGTTTCACTCTGCACTCTGTAATTATTTATTAACTGCTATTAAGTTGACTTATAACTAGTGATCTTTGAATAACAGATTTGAATCTTGCCCATATCCTGTGCCATCCTCATCATTGTTACGCTTACTGTGTCAATCCACCTTATTAAAGGTCTTTCTCTCTTACTCTAATTTTATATCTTTAGCAGCATTTCTTTTTCCAAAGACTAGTACAAAGCATGTGAAAAATGGTTTTCCTTACTTGTCTCTATGGTTCTTCCTGCCTCATAACTTTCTTTGGATTTCCCAGAATGTAAATTGCATTGAAGGCTTTTATCACTTGGAGCCACTGGTAAATTCAAAGCTTCAAAGGCAAGTCATTTTTAGGTTAGTAGGCTAACTTCTTACAGACTAGGCCACCAGAGCTCTTAGCCAAAATAATGGGCAGTCTTAGCCAGGAAATCAAAAAACGTATTGCAATGGGAAAGTCTGCGGTTAGGGACCTCTCTAAAGTACTCAAGAGCAACAGTGTCTTTCCAGAGACTAAGGTGAGCTTGATACAGGCCATGGTTTTTGCAATCACTTGTTATGCATCAGAGAGTTGAATAATGACTAGGGAGGATAGAAGGAGAATTGACGCCTTTGAGCTGTGGTGCTGGAGAAGAGTATTGACTGTACCATGGACTGCCAAGAAAACAAACAGATTCATCCTAGAGAGGGTTAAACCAGGCTGCTCCTTGGAGGCAAGGATTCTGGGGCTTTTCCTGCCATACTTTGGACATGTTGTAAGGAGAGACAGGTCTAGAGAGGGACATCATGCTGGACAGAGTAGAGGGAGAGCGCAGGAGGGGAAGACCCTCTATGAGGTGGATTGATTCAGTGACTGGGGTAATCAGGATGGATGTGTCAGAGGCAATGCGATTGGCACAGGATAGAGCAGGGTTTAGGGCTGTTGTACATAGGGTCGCTATGAGTCTCAAACAATTCGATGGCACATAACAACAACAACATAATCATACAGATACACACACTACAAGAGTTACGTTACACAATGTAAATCTTAACATATCCATAATTTTGAATACTTTTTATGACATTATTGTTTCTTAAATGCTATCTACTATAGAACATTGACTCTGACTTTCCCCAGCTGCACAAATTAATAACAAATAATAATAAACTCAGTATTGGCCTTACCCAAGAACACTAAATAGGCAACAAATTAAAATTAAGAAAGCCAAATGTTACATTTCATTCACTGAGCAAGACTTAAGTTATTTGGCATTAAAGTTTTATGATGTTTCTCAAGTTCTTAAAAACAATGACAAATATCTGTACCAAAAAATCTGAACATCTTATAAATTAAAATAATTGAAGTAGGAGATGTGGCTCTGGTGCAGAGGTATGAGGAGATAATAAAAGCAAAGATTGAAGCAAGAGCAGTCAGATTAAAAAAATATACTTACTGTTTATTTTTTTAAGTATAGTATGTGAAATACTGAAACCATGCATTTTAAATATTCATCCTGTTAAAGCTTTATTGAAATTAGTGAGTTTTATGAGGAATTTATGGACTTTATAGTCTTGAAGAAGCAATGATATTTTCCAAGAGAAAAGTTACAACAGATTGTAGTTTCAGTGTCTACTTGCTTATGCATTTTATACTCTCTGTTTTTGGATTCTATTTCATACAAGCATTCTAAATATTGTTTTACTCTCTCCTTTTGCAATGTTTCCTCTCCTCTCTCTGTATATTGCTCATCACATCCAGAGAAGATAATGGCTGGGATCCTGGGAATCTTCCTTATTGTGTTACTGGCGATTGTAATACCAATGACAGTCACAGCTATTGTTTCTCGTAAGTATTTGAAAAGTCATAGGGGAATATACTGTTTAATGATAACAATTAATATTTTGTGTTGTTTGGAACTAGAGCTCTCCTTTTAATGTATGCCATTCTGTCAGAAAGGCGTTCTCTTCGAGTAAATTATAAGGAGTTTCACTCCTAACCCAGTACCTCTCTGAAGTTTCAAATCTCTGCTTTCTCTCCCTGAGAAATCTGAGCCATTTAATTTCATGCTGATTGTAGCCTCCAAGGGGTCAGCAACGAGCTTGTTTTGTCTTGGTGGCAATGAATTTCAATTATGTGTTTTGTGTCATCTATTTAAGAAATTTTAGCAATTTAGCAACTAAAGGATGGTTTATTAATGTGGACTAAATACACAATTTTTCAAATGTAAATTGCAGAATTTTCATATATTACTTTTAATTATCAATTTATATTCTGTATATATACATATGTGTATGCCACATCTTAATGATATGCACTCAAAGATGAAAATAAGAGCAATGATCTTGATAAATACTGCAAAAACTGGTAAAATTTACCCTTTAAACTACTTAATTTTTTTTAAAAAAATCAATAAATGATAATTTTTTTAGTGGTGAAATAATGTTAATATAATTGATAGGGTTAAATGATATGAAACATCTCATACTGAAGAAATACCCCCATAAAATAAAAAAAAAAATTTGCTATTGAGTCAGAACCAAATAGTAGTTGAATCTCCAATGGTGTTCTGAAGCAAAAATGGTAACATTTCATCCCACATACTTTGAGCATGTTGTTAGGAAGGAGCTCACCTTGAACAGAGACATGATACATGGGAAGGTGGGTGCTTAATGTAAAAAAGGTGTAAAAAGAGAGAGGGCCAGGTGAAAAGCACCATATTTGAAGGGCCAGGTGAGAAGCTCCATATCTGATGTTTATCAGCTTCACAAAGGGGACTTTTCTCTGTCCACACTATCAGTAATATAAAATCAATTCAATGAGGTCAGACATGTCCCGACAGTACCACATATCTTTCTATTCATCTCAATACAAATCCTACTGCTTTATATGTTCAAATCTGATGTGATAGCTCACAGACTACAGAGAACCAAATTGGGGAAGGTTATAAATCAGATTAATTACAAATGCAGTCAAAATGACTGCAGAAATGTACACACAGTCACCTCATTTCTGAGTCTCATAGCCTTAAGTGTGCTAAATTCTCAGTACTGCCAATATTGGCTTCCTTTCCCTATTGCCCAACAAAGTTCTCAGTACTGACAATATTGTCTTCCCCACCACCCCAAGTCCCATCAATATTGTCTTCACCACCACCCCAAGTCCCACATCTCACATCAATTCTCCACTTTTGCCATGGCTTCTACCATCCCAAAGCATGTCCTACATTTTCCTGCCTCCTCTTTGCTGAGGAGGAAGAGGTCTCTTTCTCCTTCTTTGGTTGGGGAAGTTTCTGATTCTTTTGTCTAGAGCTATTTCATTTTATTGGTGAGACTAACCAATCTTTTTGTAGATTGCTGAGACTGGCCAATCCCCTTGTGAATGGTAGATAGTCAATCTCTATGGACAAGCTTATATATCCTGTTTGCATATTCCCACCATCTACATGGGTCAGTCATCCATTTGAAACGGATGGGATTATAAACAATACTATAAAAGTCATATTGAAAGACAAACTCCATAAGAGTAGTACCCTCAACAAGGTAAATTGACACAGTGACTGTACCAATAGGCTTAAGTGTTTCAGAGAAGATAAGAAAGATATTGGCTAGGGCAGGGTAGAGACCCATTGTTCATAGAACCACTATGATTCCACGGTGATGACAACAACAAATGAGAAATGACTAATAACTAAATGACAAGTGAGAAAAGCAAATAGCTCTAGAACTCATTACTCATCTTCGTGAAGCCACTGGTAGTTTGGACCTGTCAGAGAGGCTCATCCTTATCCTTTTAATTGGTAGCCTAACTCCTTATGTAATATGCCAAACAAAATTATTATTGTAGAAATACTTATTTCTGTAAGAATTCCTTTAACCTTTCTAAGTAATAAAATACCAAAAGCGACTTTGTGAAATGGAATGTGACACAAAATCTGAAGAAGACACATCCATCAACAAGCTGTGTTATGCAGATGATATAACTTTGCTGAAAATGAGGACGTAATGAATTTCAACTCAGCAAATCAAAAACTACAGTCTTCAAGATGAATTAGAGAAAAAATCCTGAAATTGCCAGTAATTTAATCTTGCTTGTGTTCACAATCAACACCTTTGGTACTATCAAAGAGTCAAGAAATCAAAAGATAGTGCTTTGGAAAATCTGTTGACAGGAACCTCTTCAAAGTACTGAAAGGCAATGATAGCAGTTTAAAGTCTAAGATGTACCTGGTGCAAGCCATGCTGTTTTCAATTATTTTATTTACATCTGAAAGTTGGACAATTATTGTGAATGACAGAATAATCAATGTCTTTGATTTGTAGTTCCAGAAAAGAGTACCAAGCAGCTCATGCACTGTCAACAGAAAAAAAAAAAAGTTTGTCTTATAAAAAGGATGGACAGGGTGCTCCTGGGAAACAAGGATGGTAAAATTTCAGCCCTCACATTTCGAGCCTGTTGTGAGGAGCGAGCAGTCCTTGAAGAAGGACATCTCAGTTGGAAAGATGGAGGGTCAATGTAGCAGAGGAAAACCCTCAACAAGAAAGAGTAGCATAGTGACTATGTGTAACGGTGGGTCAAATACATCTGAGATGGTAAGGAAGACATAAGACAGTGAATGCTCATATCTGTTGTTATTAGGGTTGCTATGCTTTGCTGCCCAGCTGTTAAGAAGTTGCACTATAATCCTAAAAGCATGGGGTTCAAATTCACCAGTTGCTTTGTGGCAGAAGGCTTGGCAATCTCCACCTGTGCAATATACTTTGAAAATCTGCTAAAGAGTCAGATATGAGTGGTTACTACACAATGCTACATAACAACAGTATGGCTCACAATAGGCTTGAAGAAACCTAAGAACAATTAACAGGATAAGATTATACTTTTTCTATCTTTCAAGCCAAGAATAAAGAGTTTCTTTACAAAGTATAGCAATATTTTTTTACAAATAAACATGATGTTTATAAATAAGTACATAAAATAATATTATTATGTTTACAATTGACTCAAATTCTGTCTGTTCTAACAAACATTACAACTTAAGACAATCATTTGGGCATGATTTAGTATATCACGTGGAATTGCTATGAGTTCAAAACCCATCGTCCTTTCAAGATTGCAAATAATCTACTTCTAAAAATTGATAGGCCTATCTGTGAGAGTCTTCAGAACAAAATAAGAGAAAAACAATACAATGCCACAATTTTAAAATTTCATCTTAAAGAAGGATTAAAAAGAAGATTTCAAAGGGAAGCTTGGGAAGACAAAGTAAAATGTTATAATGCAATATGCAAAGACCTGGAGTTAGAAAATCAAAAGGAAAGCTCATCATTTCTTAAGCTGAAGAAACTGAAGAAAAATTCAAGCCTTGAACTGCAATACTCAAAGATGCTATGGAAAGAATACTGAGTGATTCAGGAATCATCAAGAGAAGATAGAAGGAGTGCACAGAGTCACTGTACAAAAAATAACTTGCTGACACGGAAGAAATTGACAAACAGAATATGACCAAGAAGCAATGTGGGTAATGGAGGGAATTTAAGCTTCTCTGAAGGAACGGGCAAGAACTAAAACTTCAGGAATTAAATTCCTGTGGGCTTGATTTCACTTTTCTTAGCTTTAGCTTAAACTTGCATGTGAGTAGTTGGTGATCTGTTCCACAATGCGCACCAGGTCTAGTTTTCATAAATGATGAGTTCTTTCCACAGATATAATCTATCTGATTCCTATGCATACCATCAGGTGAAATCCATGTGTATAGCTTGCATTTATGTTTCTTGTAAAATGTATTTGCAATGAATAAATTGTTGATTGTGCAAAATTCTATCATCTTATCAGCATCATTTCTGTCACAAGTCCATGCTTTCCAATTACTGATCCTTCTTCTCTGCTCCCAACTTTTGCATTCCAGTCACATATCACTATTAATACATCTTGATTGCATGTTCAATCAATCTCTGACTGCAGAAGTTGGCAGAAATCATCTATTTCCTCTTCTTTGGCTCTAGTTGTTGGTGCATATATTTGAATGATAGTGGTTTACATTATCCTGTCACAATATTATAGAAATATCTAGAAATGACTTTTTTAACGATGAAAAAAACCCCATTTTTCTTCACCTTTTCATCTCCAGTATAATAGATCATATGATCATCTGTTTCAAAATGTCCCATGCCAGTCCATCTCATCTTGCCAATACCTACAATGTCGATATTTATGTGTTCCATTTCTTCCTTAACAATATCTAAGTTTCCTACATTCATAGTTCTCACATTCTATGTTCCAACCACTAGTGTCTGCTTACAACTGTTCCTCCTCCTTAGTTTTTCTATGCATGAAAGTTCCACATCTGTTGCCTTATCTGCTAGTCTCAAGTCTATTCTATTTTACATAGGTTTTTTTGAAATGGATGGCCAATCCTTCTTACTAGTATATCTTAATCTGAATGCTCGGATTTAGAAACATACCTGACAAACAAGCATTTTACAGAACAATGAAGAAGAAAGATCTTTCCCAATTGTAGAAATAGCCAGCAGTCTTAGTTTTGTGCCTGCCCTTGACATGAGTCTATTGACCCACCCATTTCCCTGTTACACCAGTATTCCTCTCTTCTTCCACATACTCCCTTCATCATCTATCTCCTGCTATACACCCCTTGATCTGATAGCTTATATCTCAAGCTTTTTGGGTTTCTGTGATTCCAAATTCTTCAAGATGTTGCCGATTTCTTATGCTGTGTTCAGTGTCCTTGGAGTTTAGGGGCCTTCTTGTGGTTTGAGGCCTTGAACACTGATGAGTGAAGACCAGATGAGTTATGGGAAGATATCAAGAATATCATCCAGGAAAAGTGCAAAAGGTCATTGCAAAAACAAAGGAGAAAGAAAAGACCAAAATGGATGTCAGAAGAGACTCTGAATAATGTACTAGAGCACCAAGAAGCCAAAGCAGAAGGAAGAAATCAAGACATTAAGGAGCTGAACAGGAGATTTCAAAATGCTATGCAACAAGACAAATAAAGTATTATAATGAAATGTGCAGAGCTAGAGTCAGAAAATCACAGATGCCAAACTCACTCAGCATTTCTTAAGTGCAAGGAACTGAAGAGGAAATTCAAGCCTCCAGTTGAAATACTTAGGGATGCTTTGGGCAGAATACTGAGTGATACTGCTAATATTAAAGAAAGATGGAAAAATATACAGAGTCCTTATACCAAAAGGAATTGGCAGACACAGAATTATTTAATGAAACAGCATATGAGCAAGCACCTATGGTGATGAAGTAAGAAGTCCAGACTTCTTTGAAAGAATTGACTAAGATAAAGTCCCAGGAATTGATGGTATACCAATTGACATATTTCAACTAGCAGTTGCTGCTGTAGAGGAAATCATCGAATTGTGCCAAGAAATCTGGAGAACAACCACTTGGCCAACTGACTGGAAGAAATCTATATTTGTTCCCATTCCAAAGAAAGGTGATCCCAAAGAGTGTGGAAGTTATTGAACAATATCATTAATTTCACATGCAAGCAAGACTCTGCTGAAGATTAACCAAAATGATTGGAACAGCACATCAACAGAGAACTACCAGAAGTGCAGGCTGGGTTTAGGTGGGGTCATGGTACTAGTGATATTGTAGCTAATGTTAGATCGATCTTGGCTGAAAGCAAGGAGTACCAAAAGAATGTCTGTCTTTTTTTCATTGATTACGCAAAGGCATTTGACTGTGTGGATCATAACAAACTGTGGCTAACTCTGAGAAGAATGAGAATCCCAGAACACTCGATTGTGCTAATGTAAAACCTTTACTTGGACAAGTAGGCAGTCATCAGATCAGAGCAGGGAAACACTGCATGGCTCAAAATTTGGAAGAATGCATGCCAGGGCTGCATCTTTTCACCATAGCTTTTCAATGTTTATGCAGAACAGATTGTCTGGGAGACTGGGTTCTGTGAGAAGTGTGGCATCAGGATTGGAGGAAGAATCATCAACAATCTGTGTTATGCAGATGATACAACCCTGCTTGTGAAACTGAGGAGGACCTGAAGTGCTTGCTGTGGAAGATCAGGGACTGAAGTCTTCAATATGTTTTGAGGCTCAATATCAAGAAAACAAAGATTGGCAGCATCACAATGGATGGTGAAGAGATTGAGATTATTCAGAGTTTTGGTTTGCTTGGCACCACAGTCAACACTCTTGGCACCAGAAGCCAGAAATTTAAAAGACATATTGCAATGGGAAAATCTGTGGATAGAGACCTCTCTAAAGTACTGAAGTGAAACGATGTCACTCTGGAGACTAAGTGTGCCTGATACATGCCATGGTCTTTGCAATCACTTGCTATGCATCAGAGAGCTGGACAATGACTAGGGATGATAAAAGGAGAATTGATGCCTTTAAGCTGTGGTGTTGGAGAAGATTATTGAATATACCATGGACTGCTAAGAAAACGAAAAGGTTTGTCCTAGACAGGGTGAAGCTTGGCTGGTCCTTGGAAGCAATGATTCTGAAGCTTCGTCTGGCATACTTTGGACAGGTTGCAAGGAGAGACCAGTCCTCGGAAAAGGATGTCGTGCTTGTGAGGGTGGAGGGACAGCGCAGGAGTTCTGGGATTCCCGTTCTTATCAGTGTGAGCCATAATTTGTTGGGATCCACACAGTCATACGCCTTTGAATAGTTGATAAAACACAAATAGGCATCCTACTGGCAATCTTTACCTTCAGGCATGGTTCAATTGACATCTCTAATGACACTTGGAAACAAAGTGCTTAATAGTGGCTTATTGAATGTGGATTTTATAGCTCATAAATTTGATTTACACCACATGGTTGAGATATTGTCTTTATTAGATACTTTAAAATTGACTCTATCTCATAGCAATTCTATGTATACCTTATTAAAACACCCCAATTCTCATAAAATCTCATAAGGTTTTTGTCCAATTTACCCATTTGTAGCAGTTACTGTATCAATCCATCTCTTTGAGAGTTTACCTTTACTTACTGACAATATACTTTACCAAGCATGACGTCCTTTTTCAGTGGCTGCCCATCTTGATAAGTTGTCCAAATCTGTACCTTTAAGACTGCATGTTTGGTTGCGGAGCGCAAGCAGGGCAACACGGCACAGTAAGTCTTATTTGCTGAGGACTGGTGACTTGGCAGCTTAATATCTGGGAACAGACTGCAACCTCTAACTCCCAGTGCTGCCCAAGCCCTGCATCCCCTATCCCTGCCACAGCAACATGTCCAGGGACACTACCCCACCACCACCCCGCGCCCCCACACTTTTGGTACACCCTGGTGGCCTCACCACAACCCTGCACCCCCTGGTGGTGCTCCAGGGACACTAGAGACTCCTTCATGCAACACAACAACAGCCATGGACAATACGATTCTGAGTCAGCACATTAAGGCACACCATGGAGACAACCATAATCTGAAGCCACCAATTAAGCTGCTGTGGGACTGATCTGCCACGAGAAAGGCTGGTAGGATCCTAATTGAGTTCTCTTGGTCAATGCCTATGGTCTGGAAGAGTTCCCAAGGTTGAGCCCACTGGTGGGAATTTGGCTGAGCTCTCTCAGGGCACACCAACTGCCCAGGAAAGAGTGGGCCAGTGATAATTTGGCGGAACTTTTGTGGACACTGCAGACCAGCCAGAGGCAAGGGGGTTGGTGGAAATTTGACTTTGTCTTGTTGAGTTCCTTTGACCCAGGAGCCTTCCTTGGTAGGGGTCACAGTGTAAGGGCAACTGCATGAGCACCACTGGACAGGGACTAGTGAATGAAAACCACTGGGTGGGAGACAGACATCTGAAACTTGAATAGGGACCCTAGTTGTAAGCAAACCCAGACAACTGAGGCCTGAGTGAGGTCCCCCAAGTGGTTGACCTGCTCTTGTGATTGCCGCAACCACGTACATGCCCTTCCCCATTTGGCTCCACACCTGTGTCTACACATCTGGTTAATCAACCTGCCTTTAATCCGGAGCACCTTGACCCATCTTACCTACAAGAGGCTGCTCTCACAGGCTCTGAACTGATATATCCCTGGAGACAGACGTTCAGAGAAAAGCACAAGTGTGATAGCTACCCAACTGATCTCTAGATCATTGTCTTCATCAAGAATATATCAATGTCTCGAAGAAAGCAAGCTGTCCCACACAATACACAAGCACAAAACAAGATATCACCCCCAAAGGGTGACACAGTATAAATGGATTTCATGAAGCCAGAAAGCCTGATGAAACTTTCTGACA
>NW_006399817.1:865277-879275 GCF_000299155.1 Elephantulus edwardii | reverse complement strand
TTAAAATTATTTTTTAAAAAAAGACTGCATGTTTTCCAAGACACACACATTCTTTCTGCAGTCCAATCAATACTCTTCTCCAAAGAAATCAAAGGCACTGATTCTTCTAGGGTTACCTTCTTCATTCCTAACTTTCAAATATATCTGAATCTATTGAATATATTCTCTCTTGGGTCAGATACACCTCAATCTTTAAACTAGCATACTTGCTCTTTAGCACTTTAAAGAAGTCTTTTACAGCACCTTGCTCAATGCAATATGTCTTTTGATTTATTGACTGCTACTCCCATGGGTGTTGATTTTGTACCCAAATAAAATGATGTAAAATCTTCTTTATTTTTGCTCATACTATATCAATACTGATGATTTTCTAAAGTGAATGAAATCTCCATGGTTTTAGATGGAAAGTACACAGGTAAGGTCAGACATCTTCACTTCTGAATGGCATCCTGTCTATATTTGTCATTTTCAGCACCTATAATGGAAGAAAGAATATTCTTATACAATTAACTTCTTTATTCTTAATAATATACCCTTTTTATTATTACTATTACCAATAATATTTTATCAAATGTAGAGTGTATTTGAAATTTCCCTATTCCACTATGTAATGTTTATGTAAGATTCATTTAAGTTAAAACCAAAACTTCATATTCACAACTGTAAAATGAGCAGTGATAATTACCCTCCCTCCTTACCTACTTTGATCTTGTCATACATACGGAAGATTACTTCCTTCTTAAACACAGTTCACCATAGAGCACAGACTTTGACATTTCTCAGATGCAGATATGAGTAATCAAACGGTAATCTACACAGAATTGAATCTGGAGAAGAAGTCAGAAAGGCAGAAAATTAAGGATGCTAATGCCTCCATTTTGAATACTGACCAAGAGCTAACTTATGTGGAATTAAACCTTCATACTACATCTCAGAATCTTCAAAATAATGACAGAAATCTCTTCTGTAAAGGTAAAATATTTAATTTGTAATACACTTGGCTGAAAAGTATAATTTTAGTGCCAAGTTGTGGGGAAAAAAATAAACAGAAAAAAGACCTGGTACAATTATAGTTAGATTAACAATATACACTCACTATTTTTTGGTTTTGAGGATGGAAGCTAAAATACACATATATTATAAAATTTGAAGATTACTTTTATTCAGGCTTTATTTAAATTGTGTTTGATGTATAATTTATGGTATATTATTTTATGAAAAATGCTAATATTTTTTATTAAAAATTTACAATGAAGAATATGAAGAAATATCTTTTGTATATGTCACCCTGTGCTTTTGGATTCTCATATCTAAACATTGTAAATATTAGTATATTTATCTTTTCTGAGTGTTTATACTCATCTTTTTTTTTTCATATCTCTCATTATCTTCAGGGAAGCTCATTGCTGGTGTCCTTGGAATCATCTGCATTGTCTTGATGACCAGTATTTTAACCATAACAATTATGTTTATTATTCCTTGTAAGTCATTAAAAGCTTGTTACAGAATACTCCCTTTAAGAATTAGAAAGTTTCCCAATATATTCCATGAAATAGGCAATCACATTCTTATATTAATGTTTGTATTTGTTCCTTGTGTTTGTTAATTTCATTTTTAAACTGACAAATAGAATGGCTCATCAATGTGGACTAAATGTAATAAAAGTTACTATGGATTGTTTAAAGCCATGTAAGAATTCTATTTACTCTATATATGTATATTGGATATATATAGTTCTTTTCAATTCTAAATATACACACAAATATATGAAATCAATGTTATTGTTGCTGTGTGCTGTCAAGTTAGAGTCCATTAATAGTTGACCTTCCAGTGGGTTCTCAGAGGTAGTAGATAATATGGTAGGAGAGTGCCCATTCTTTTCTTTAAAAACAGCTGTTGGATTTAAACCATGTGTCTTTGAGATTGCAGGGCAGTTTCGTACTATTTGTGTGTGTGTGTGTGTGTGTGTGTATGTGTGTGTGTGTTTACATGCATCTGTATATATGTATGTGTATGTATATGTGTATACATATGCTGTTTTCATTCTAAATATGTGTCTGAATATTTATACACACACACACATACACATACATACACACACATATTTACAGCGTATGTCCATTTTGACCAAGAAGACAAAGATTCTCACCACTGGGCCATTTGGCAGCACCAGGATGGATGGAGAACAGATTCTGCTTGTTAACAGTTAAATCTTGCTTAGCTCCACAATCAACACTCTTAACACCAGCAGTCAGGAAATCAAAAAACAAACTGCACTAGGAAAATCTGCTGTCAGGGACCTCTCCAGAGTCCTGAGAAGCAATGATATTTGTCTAGAGACTAAGGTACATCTGATCCAGGCCATGGTCTGTGCAATTACTTGCTATGCATCAGAGAACTAGACAATGACTAAGGATGACAGAAGAATTATTAATGCCTTTGAGTTGGGGTGCTGAAGAAGAGTATTGAACATATCATGGGCTTCCACGAAAACAAATAGGTCTGTATTGGAGAGGGTGAAATCAGGTTTCTCCTTCGAGGCTAGAATTTTCAAGCTCTGTCTCATATACTTCAGGTATGTGGCCCGGAGAGACCAGCCCTTGGAAAAGGATAACATACATGGAAAGGTGAAAGGACAGCGCAGGGCATGAAAACCCAGATGAGATGGATTGATGCAGTAACTAGGGAAATTAGGGGTAGATGTGTCATACTAAGTGAGACTGGCTCAGTAGAGGGTAAATTTCAGAATTGTTGTACGTAGGATTGCTATGAGTCTCAGATGATTTGACAGTACATAACAACAACAAGAACACAGTGGACATATCCATATTTGTATGTTTGATACTCTTTAAAATTTGCACTGAGAAACAAAAAAAAATGGGTAATAAATTTTAATTTTTGAGATTAAAATCAGTTAATCTGTAAAAAATTATAAAATGTGTCCACTAAGTTATCCAACCTTTTTTGAAAATCCTTCATTTTAAATCTTTATTGGTAAGATAATTTGAATACTGTATAATGTTTAATGACATCAAAATTGAAACTAGAAAACTAAAATTATTAGTAGTTATTGTAGAATTACTAATCTTTGTGTACTTTAATTTTTATAGCTCAGAAAATGCTGAAAAACAACAATTCAGAAACAGCCACAACCCAACCAGGTATTCAATAATTTTTAAAATTCTGATATAATAAAATTACACTTTGTCCCTAACCATAACTCTCTTCTTTTACAATCGATTCAATTACGCTTTGTCCTTTAATTACAATGTAGAAAATTCTGTCAGGATGTTCTATTGTGTTACTTGTTTGGAGTTCAGAATTTACTATGCAGTACCTAACAACAAAAGAGCAATATAAGAAATTAATAATTTCAATGTCCTAGTGAATTGATGTTCAGTAATTTTCAGAACATGCTTTGTCCAGAACTATTCTTTGCTTACTTTTTTAATGTTTCATATACACATATTTGACATTTTAGGTTTTTATCTAATGTCATTATGCCTATATTTCAGATTGTTTTTATATTGTAATGCAAACCATTTCTTGATATTAATTCATAACATTTTACAGCTTGTAGTTGTGGTCAATGCCCAGATGATTGGTTTTACTATTCTAACAACTGTTACTATATTAGTGATGAAGAAAAAACCTGGAATGTGAGTCGGATATCCTGTGCATCTAAAAATTCAAATCTTCTTCATATAGATAATACAGAAGAGCAGGTAAGAATTAAAACATATGAAATTTTTAAAAAAGTATGTCATACTAAAAGAAAGGTATGTAAAAGAAATTTCATCTGATAATAGTTTTTTTTTCTCAAGAAACTATAGCAGTATATGATTTGCTACTTCTTGTTATTAAAGGGAGATTTGATTACTTAGTGGTAAGGAATTGCAGTCAACACAAAGGCACGAGATTTGAATTTCCTACTCATGGAAGGAATATGTTCCATCTCCCCCCCTTCGGAACAGTTGTCTCTGAAAGTCTGCTGTAGGGTCAGCCATGAGTCTGTATTGACTCTATGCTATAGAACAAGAATTGGTATTAAACAATAAATTTTAGCCTGTTTTAGAAGCACAGAGGGAATCTGGTGGTCTAGTGGGTAGCTTCCCTGCTAAAGGCAAATCTCTTCAGTCATTCAAATCTGCCAGTGGCTCTGTGAGAGAAACATTGGAACTGCCCTTCTATGGGATTTACAGTCTCTCCAAAACTCATAGAAGTATCTGCTGTAAGTCAGTTCCAACTGCATAGCAGTAAGAAAAAAAATTAAAAAGTAAATAAACCTAATTTTATTCTAGGAAATGGTTAAATATCTTGATTATTTCAGTGACATAGTATTTATTTTTAAGTCACCGATAGTTGTTTATATTATATTTGTTCCAATGTAAACAAATCCAAATGCAAAAAAAAAAAGTGACAATAAATCAGAGAGAAAAAAAATCCCTGAAATTATAGCTAAGATTTAGTAATAGAAATTGCTAGCACCACCCTTCCCCCATCAGTACTGGTCTTGTGTCTGTTCTTCATTCAACCAATATCCTTACTTTATGTAAAATTTATTAACTGAACAAACTCATTACTATCTAGTCAGAACTTATTTATAACTTAACATCCAGTGAGTTTTCTCACTGGATTTTAAATCTCTGAGTATTTTAAATCTCTGAGGAGGTGATTGTCTTCTTTCCTCCCATGGAATTCCTGGGTGGTTTGGACCATCAAAGAGAGGCTCTTTCTTTGGGTTAGTAGCACAGAGTGTTCTGCCAACACAGAAATTCAAATATGAGACATAGGAGCAACTCTACTTACTCTATCTTAGAAGATTGCTATGGATTGGAATGAATGTGACTGCTTCATTAGACTTTCTCTGATTTTATTATTTCTTTAATTCTATGTAACTCAGTTTCTCATAACAATTTCAACAATTTAACTTCCTATTCAGCCATTTTTACAGATACTGTTTTGTGACATTGATTGTATTCTCTTCAATATATGATCACTTGTTATCCATATAGTGGTTCTATTTCTGCAAGGTTATTAACTACTGCCTGTGGTTTTTAATGACTGGTCACTTGATACTGGATTCAAACCTTCAATTATTTAGGTGGCATCTGAATCTAATAACTATTTGAATTACACAGAGACCATTACACTTAACTGCTTAAGGAATATGTTTATTTAACTTTGTAACAGGCAGTTCAAACATTACAAGTCTAAGACAGAGGTTCTTATATGCCTATTTCAGTTTCCGTTTGTTTATTCATTTAATAATTTGTACACATTTTCAAATGTAAAATAGATTTACATTTTATTTTACCTCTTTCTTTAAATGCAAGAATATTCCTTTTTTATTTTACATATCTTAATTTTTTAAATCATAAAGATATGTATATATCACAGTCTGCAGATCTATCTAAATTTTTACTTATTTATTATTTCCAAATGTGTCAAGTCTTAAATTATATGATGTTCTTTTTTTTAAAGTAACATTACCAAAATTACAGGGGAATTCTAGTGACCTAAGGATAAGAAACAATGCTGCCATCTCAAAGAGACATGGTTAGAATCCATCAACTTCAGAGAAAGAAATGGGACATCCTCTCCTATATGATTCTCTGCCTCTGAAAACCTGCTGGAGAGTCGGTTGTATGTTGCTTCTGACTCTACAGTACTGATAGAAAATAACCACAATACCTAACTATTCACATAACTATTTTTAACCAGAAGTAAAAGATTTGTGAGCATTTTTGACAATATGAAATGTGGATTTCAATTTTAATATATTTTTAATGTTAGGATGCAGAGCTCTTATTTTCTTTAAAATATTAGAGTGAAAGAAAACATTGCACACATTTTTAAAGGACTGTTTTAAAGAACTTTATGACCATAAACACAGAGTTTTAAATTTTTTTTTTCTGATAGAATTTTATAATGTCCCTGTCATCTTTATCATGGATTGGACTCTTCCGTGAAAGCCATCACCATATGTGGCACTGGATAAATGGGACAAATTACACCACAAGGTAAGTTTTTCCAAGTAATGCTGCACAAATAAAAATATAGGGAAAAAACCCCTGATAAATAGTATTGTTATTATGCGTACATTGATTTGTGGAAATTGCATCATTGTTGTTACGTGCCTGTGGAGTCAAGTTGAGTATGAAACATAATGACACTATGGACAAAAGATCTGAACCTTGTCCTATTCTGTGACATCTTTATCATATTTGAAAGACTTGAGCCCTTTGGTGCAGTCACTGCCTCAATGCATCTGGTTTGGGCATTATCTCACCAGCAATTTGCCTTCCAAGAATGATGTCCCTTTTCAAGAAAAAGACTTTCTTAATAAAATGCTTAAAATATTTGAGATAAAATTTTACCGTTTTTGCCTCCAAGAAATACTGTGACTGCACTTTCTCGAAGAGGTGGCTGTTCGTTCTTTTGTCAGTCCATGAGATATTCATCACTTTTCTTTAAAAATACAGTTCAAAATCATCAATTCTTCTTCTGTCATCCTTTTTTATTTTCCAGCTCTCGGCAGCATAGCAAGTGACTTAAAAGAATATGGCCTGAATCAGGCATATCTTAATCTTAAAACTGACACCATATTTAGTAATTTGAAGAAGTCCCTGACAGTTTACTTTTCTTTTCTTATTTTTTCTGAAAGTTGACCTCTCTTTTTTAAAATTCTCTATTAGTTTATTTACAAAATCCTAATACATTGTTTTCAAGAACAGATTATTTCCATTTCCCTCCCCCTCCCCCATTAAATTGTACAACCCATGACTAATCCTCTCCTCCCCCTGCGCATCCACATCTCTCTGCTTCCAACCTCTCCCACCCCTCTGAGATCCTTATACTCATTCTGCAAAAATGGTTTTATACAATATTTATCCTTGTGGGACTGAGTTAGTTCACTCAGCATAATGCTCTACAGTCCCTCCCAAGTTAGGCAATAGTTTACAAATCATTGCTCCTGTGTGTTGCATAGCATTCCATTGTGTGAATGTATCATAATTTCTCAATCCGTTCATTTGTGGTTGGACATTTAGACTGATGACAGTTGACTTTTCTAATGCTATATATTTACTGATCTGCTGATTGCTGCTACCTATATGTTCATTGTATATCCTCCTCACTTTCTGCAAGCAATGTTGTGTCAGTTGAATATCACAGGATATTGATGAGCCTTTCTCTAATTCTGACATTCTGATATTCTTCATAAACACCACCTTCTCAAATGATTTGTTCAGCATTCATATTGAATAGGGAGCTCTGGTGGCTTAATGGTAAGGAATTCCATAGTCCATACAAAGGTATGCAGTTCAAACCCACCACGTGCTCTGAGAAAGTAGGATGGACAATCAACTCTAGTGTGATTTAGTGCCTCTGAAAACTTGCTTGAGGGTCCGCTCTGGTTCAGTTCTGATTCTATAATACACATCAACAACAATAGATTCAATAGGATGAGAGAAAGAATACAACCATAAAGCATACCTTTCTTCATTCTAAACCATGAAATGTTCAAAAAGTAGTTTCTGTGTCTCAGTAAGTTTTCTCTGACTATAATTAAATGTACTAGGATTCTCAGTCTTCTCACAGTCAAATGTCTTTTCATGATCAATAAAGCACAAACAGATATTCTCTTGTATTATTTGTTATTAGACAGAATCCATCTGACAACAACAATGATATCCTTGGTGCTACGGCCTCTTCTGAACCAGCTTGAACTTCTGGCAGTTTTCTGTCAATGTACTGTTCTAACCATTTGAAAATAGTCTTCAGCAAGATTTTACTTGCATGTAGTATTAATGATGTTGTTCAATAATTTCCAAATTCTGTTGGATTACTTTTCTTGGGAATGAGAACAAAAGCTGTCTTCCAAATGAGCATGTCCAGGGCTGCATCTGTTCCTTGAATCTTGTCAATTGGTATACCATTGATTTCTGGGACCTTATTTCTTGTCAATGTCTTCGTGCAGCTTGAACATCTCCCTTTATTGTATTGGCTCTTGATCTCATGGTTCTTATTGAAATACTTGAGTGCTGATCAACTCTATTTGGTAGAGATATTCTGTATTCCTTTCATCTTCTCTTGATGCTTTTTGGATCATTGAGAGTTCGTCCACAGCATCTCTAAGCATAGAAATGTAAAAACAATGCTAATTAATAAAATGGATTCTTGATACAAATATTAGTGAAGAAAGAACTGCTCAGTGATCATAAAAATGACTAATATTTAATGAAAAATGTTATTTTCCCTTTCCAAATTTTGTCAACTTAGTGTTAAGTGTAAAACACCATTGTTTTATGTATTACCACAACAATTTACTGAGTTTATGTATTTTTATCTATTACAGAATGTCAGATCCAGGAAACAATTCATATAACTGTGGTACATTAACCTGGTATGATGTTCAACCAAACAGATGTGGACTTAGTACAACATATATTTGTAAGCGTAAGATTTACAGGTACAAAATTTGACTTTGAAGCCTTCAGAAGTCTTTGTATTTTATGAGACAAAAATAATAGCACATTTGTAAAGTTTCATACTCCATGACGTTACCGTTTGAACTAGAAGTTCCACGTTTCTGGTCTCCCTGTTCTCCATACTATGTGCTTTTTCCATGCCTAATTTTCACCAGTAAACTGTAACCATGAGCTTAATGTATTCCATGAGTCTCCCCCAACCAATCCATATGTTTACTTATCTGTTTAATTTACAACAAAGCAAAAATGTCTAAATTAATGTCATTATAGAAAAAAATATGTTGGGCTTGTATGAGTGTACAATATTTTGTTCATTTTCAAGAATTGTGTTTATTTTCCATTAACTTAAGTACAAATCAAAATAGTTGTACTTTAAATGTTCATCTCTAGACTAACTTGACTAGTTGCTACTTTTTGAATAGCAAAGACAGCTATTGTATTTTAAATAAACACATTTTTACACAATTTTATTGTGTAAAAACATGCATGTGTGTATACACACACACAATCACACACACACACACATACACACACACACACACATATATTTGTTTAAGATAGTTAAATACCCGCCTTACAGCTTCTGTGACCTTGCTAGTTGAACCAGCTATTTTATGAATCTGAGTTATTTATGAATATTTTCTTGTCCTACATAGTAATATTTGTATTTTTTCTCAAATTCCAACATATTATTTCTTTTAACATAAGAAAAAATTATCCATAATTCAAAGATGACTAGATGATTAATAAAGAACTTTATTGCATTATTTCAATACCAGGCATAGTGATAAAGATCAATATATGTTAATGTTTTATCCTTACAAATTCCATTTATTTTATCAGAAGTGTCTGAAATTTCAAATTTATTGTATAAAATAATACAAAAATGATAAAAAAATATAGACCGAATGAATCTAAAATACTGTTTTTGCTATGATATCTAATTTTTACCATCAACAACTGTGCTGAAATGGCAATGAGTGTCAATGATGATTAGTTATTATACCAGTAGTAGTGTGAAAGGCTTACTATAAAAGGCCTTCCCTAGTCACAGAGTTTGGGTTTTCACGCAAATGTCAGGAATATATGAATGAGTATGTTAGCCTATCTACAGTGGATTAGTTTATCTATCCAATAAATACAGCAGATTTAGCAGCAAAATTTGAGTCTCTCAATACCAGCAAAGAAGAAGCAAGAAAATCTAATATAGTTTTAAGGATGAGAATTCTAATTGAATCCAGACCAGGGACTACAGGAGCAGTAAACATAGCAGCCAGCAGCAGAGAATCAGAGACCTGAGCTGAGACTGAGCTGACCTTGGGACTGCAATGCCAAAGAACCAAACCCTTTTGTACAAGTTTGTTGGAGCACTTACAGAGAGACTAGGGGCAAGGAGAAAGCCATAACTGGCATGACTAAAGAGCCTAAATCCAGGAGGCTGAAGGTTGAGGTGCCTACTGAGCACACATATCAGATGCTGTTCTTACTGATTTTATTCTGCTACTAATCTGAAGTATAGCTTTTTTGCTTCCTTAATATGGTTTTGGGTTGTCTGTGAGCTATCACAATAGAGTTTGGGTCCAGTGGAGTGAGATTGGTGTTGGTATGAATAGAAAGAGGTGTGGGAACATGGGGGGCATGTCTGACCTCATAGGGGTTAGTCTTGTATTGCTAATGTTGTTGAAGGGCCAGTACATCTCCGTGTAGTAGAAAAAGTAAAACATGGTCATTCCCATGCAGTCCTTGCTGAGGTAAAACTGAATATTGAATGGGTAATGAAAAATATGACTACATATACCAGGAATCCTAGCATGAACACATGAGGAAATGAGGACTCTAATTGTTAGAAATATGTCTTCTGGTTTTCTTGCTTTGCTATGAATATGATTTAGTATATCACAAATTAAAATTTTCTTTTCTTATCCATTTCTTATTTCTGTATGGGAGCTCTCATGGCCTGGTCCATAAGGAATGTTGTTTTTGTTAGATGCAGTCAAGTGTGAACAACTCACAGCAACCCTCTAAATAATCAATCTAGACACTGCTCTATCCCATGCCATCCTCACAATCTCTGATACAATAGAGGTCATTGGTGTATTCACCATGTCAATCCACCTAGTCAAGGGTTTTCCTCTTTTTTACAGTTCCTTTTTCATCTCAAGTATGATGTTCCTCTCTGGGGAATTATCCCAGGAACAGATTTGAGGTCTTGAACAATAATGAGTGAAGACCGGATGAGCTGTGGGAAAAATCAAGAATATCATCCAGGAAGAATGAAAAAGGTCATTACAAAAGCAGAGGAGGAAGAAAAGACAAAGATGGATGTCAGAACAAACTCTAAATATTGAACTAGAGTGCCTAAAAGCCAAAGCAAAAGGAAGAAATAAATATATTAAGGAGTTGCACAGAATATTACAGAGGACAACTTGGGAAGACAAAATAAAGTATTACAATGAAATGTACAAGGAAAAATGTACAAGAAATGTACAAGAAAATCAAAAGTGCCAAACTTGCTCAGCATTTCTTAAGATGAAGGAACTGAAGAACAAATTCAAACCTCAAGTTTTATTACTTAAGGATGCTTTGGGCAGAATATTAAATGATTCAGGAAGCATTAAAAGAAGATGGAAAGAGTATGCAGAGTCATTGTACCAAAAGGAATTGACAGACACAGAAGAATTTCCCAAAACAAATTATGAGCAACAGTGTGTGGTCATGAAAGAAGTTCAAGCTGCTCTGAAAGAATTGACAAAAAACAAGTCCCCAGAAATTGACTGGAATTTGGACTGACATATTTCAATGTACAGGTGCTGCTTTAAATATGCTCACCAAGTTGTACCAAGAATATTGGAGAACAACCACCAGGCCTACTGACTGGAAGAGATATATATTTGTTCCCATTCCAAAGAAAGGTGATCCAACAGATTGTGGAAATTATCGAACAGTATTATTGATATCACATGTGAGCAAGATTCTGCTGAAGATTATCCAAAAACAACTTAAACACCACATCAACAGATAACTGCCTGAAGTGCAGGCTGGCTTTAGAAGAGGCTGTGGCACTAGGGATATTATAGCAAATGTCAGATGAATCTTGGCTGAAAGCAGAGAGTACCAGAGGAATGTCTATCTATGTTCCATTGACTATGAAAAGGCATTTTACTGTGTGGATCACAACAAACTGTGGCTGATTCTGAGAAGAATGGGAAACCCAGAACTCTTGATTGTACTTATGTGAAACCTATACCTAGACCAAGAGGCAGTCATCAAAACAGAGTAAGAAAACACCGTGTGGTTCAAAATTGGGAAAGTTGTACATCAGTTGTGTGTCATGTCTCCATATCTTTACAATCTATATGCAGAACAGATTATCCAGGAGTCTGGGCTCTACGAGGAAAAATGTGGCAGCAGGATTGGAGGTAGTCTCATCAACAATCTGCGTTATGAAGATGACACAATTCTGCTTGCTAAAACTTAGGAGGACCTGAAGCGCATGCTGCAGAAGGTCAAGGATTGCAGCCTTCAATATGGATTGAAGCTCAACATCAAGAAAACGAAGATTCTCACCACTGAGCTGCTTGGCAGCGTCATGAGAGATGATGAAGAGATTGAGATTGTTAACAGCTTCAGTTTGCTTGGCTCTATAGTCAACACTCTTGGTACCAGTAGTCAAGAAATAAAAAAAACTAATTGCATTGGGAAAGTCTGCCATCAGAGATTTCTCCAATGTACTGAAGAGCAACGGTGTCACTCTGGAGACTAAGGTGAGCCTGAACAGGCCATGGTCTTTGCAATAACTTACTATGCATCAGAAAGCTGACAATGGCTAGGGATAATAGGATAAGAATTGACAACTTTGAGCTTTGATGCTGGAGAAGAGTACTGAATATATCATGCACTGCTAGGAGAACAAGCAAGTTTGTCCTAGAGAGGGTGAAGCCAGGCTGGTCCTTAAAGTCAAGGACTCTGAAGCTCTCTCTGACATACTTTGGACATGTTGCGAGGTAGGATCAGTCCTTGAAGAAGGACATCATGCTTGGGAGGTTGGAGAGACAGCGCAAGAGAGGAAGACACTCAATGAGATCGATTGATTCAGTCACTGAGGTAATGGGGATGGGCGTGTCGGAAACAATAAGATTTGCAAGGGATAGAGCAGGGTTTAGGGATGTTGTACCTAGAGTCACTATGAGTTGCAGGTGACTCAACAGCAACATGCTCAAAGTAATGAGAAAAAGCTTCATCATGTTTTCCTCCATGGAGCACTCTGGCTCCACCTTTTCCAAGATATATCTGTTTGTTCTTTTAGAAATTCATGGGATATTCAGTATTCTTCTCCAACACCATAGCTCAAAGACATCAATTCTTTTGACATCCTTAGTTATCGGGACTTCTTTAGTTTTATGT
The DNA here is from genome assembly GCF_000299155.1 of Elephantulus edwardii. Taxonomy (NCBI): domain Eukaryota; kingdom Metazoa; phylum Chordata; class Mammalia; order Macroscelidea; family Macroscelididae; genus Elephantulus; species Elephantulus edwardii. The sequence continues at coordinate 866,379 of NW_006399817.1, read as the reverse complement.
TGGAATATTATATCATGTTGGACAGAAGTATGGATTTTTTAATTATTATTTTAAATTTATTTCAATGAAAGTTTACAGAATCTTTGGATTTCCATTCATTCATTGTTGCACTTTTCTCCCTGCCCACCCCTTGCTCCAATTCACTTCTCTCCTTGAAATGTAAAAGAAAAAACTAATTCATTGTTATTCAATCCCTCCCCCAAAGTCCACACCACTATACTACCTCCATTCTGGACTCCTGTCACACCAATAATATCTAATCATATATCCCTTTTAAATAGGAGATAAAATTTTATTTATGTATACATGTCTAGATGGGAAGTTGACAAGGAATGAACACATTTGTAATCTGACAAGTAACATTTGATGGATATAAGGATATAAATCTGCATGATCTCTTGTTTATCAATAAAGCTATAAGTTGTGGAAAGTCCACCTTCCTAAAATCTTATGAGCCATATCTCTTCTATTGCAAGTTAGATTTTAGCTGATAGCAAAGAAACTAACAGGAAGTTTGTATTTTTAATTGGTGATATGCAGGCATATTATTATATAGATTATAGCACATTGTATGTAACATTGATCTGAAATAAATTTTATAACTTTAATTTTTATCCCTGATTTAGGCAATTTAAGCAATCCTTATATATCTTTCCAACCTTTGGATATTTTGAGAAATTTGAAACAATGGTACTTTTTTATTGATTATTTTCATTCAACAATTTATATTTTCATGTTTTGCCTAATAAAAAATTGACATTAATTTTGTAAAGGCATTACTTTTAAAAAATGAGTCATGTGTATGCATGGTGCTTCCATTATTTTGAGTATGTCCATAAATTTATTGTTATCAGGTAATATACTAAAAAACGGAAAATAATTTATTAAATTATTATTGATTCCTCATAACTTTCTATTCAAAGTCATAAAAGATCATAGGATAACACTTGATTTTCCTCAAGTTAATGTGTATATTATCAAATCAAAGTAATTATTTAGAGTAATAAACATACATAGACACACACACACACAAACTTTCTATATTCCTTAATTTTCAGTACTCAATCTTTAATCATTATTAAATTTTAAATTAACATAAAAG
>NW_006399817.1:855855-865088 GCF_000299155.1 Elephantulus edwardii | reverse complement strand
TGCACAACCAATGATGAAAAAAATGTAAAAAAGATTGATACTAAAGAAAAAAGGTACAAGAATTTAAAAAATCACCACAAGATATAGAGGATACAGCCAGCACAGTACTGTAAACAACAGAAATGTATAAAGATGCAATTCAGAATATAAAGTCCAAAATGACAAAATGTCCAACATGCTGGAGGGACAAATAAAAGGACAGAAAGTCATGGAGCATATTGTCACTAAGCTGTAAGACAAGAATCTCCATGAAAACATGGAAGAAAAATCAGAAATGAGACCTAAAGAAAAAGAAGAAAATACCAGAATCATGTGTGTTGACGTCAAAAAAGAACAACATACATAAGATTGGAATTTCAGGATACAGAAGGGATAGGGAAATCACTGAGAAAATTGTGGAAGAGACTGTTGTTAGGTGCCATCAAGTGGAGTATGACTCATAGCAACCCTATGCACAAAGGATCTGAAACCAGTCTTGTTCTGCTCCATACTAAAACTTTCTGACACAAAAGATCCCATTGCAGCAGACATCGTGTCAATCCACCTGGTTGAGGATCTTTCTCTTCTTTGCCAGCCCTCCAACTTTCTCAACATCATGTCCCTCTCCAAGGAATAGCACCTTCTAATAATATGCCCAAAGTATGTGAGGTAAAGCCTCATCATTCTTGCATCCAAAGAGCACTCCAGTTGCACCCTCTCCAAGATATATTTGCATGTTCTCTTTGCCGTCCACGGGATCTTCATTGTTTTTTCCAACACCACAGTTGAAAGGTGTCAATTATTTTTCTGTCATCATTAGTCATTTCCCAGGTCTCTGATGCATTGCTAGTAATCAGAAAGACTATGACCTGAATCAGATGTACCTTAGTCCTCAAACTGACATTTTTACTCCTCAATAATTTAAAGTTCCCTAACTATAAATTTTCCCAGGGTAATGCATCTACTTATTTTATGATTGCTGGTACCAAGGGTGTTAGTTGCGGAACCAAGCAAGATAAAGCTGCTGACAATTTCAATCTCTTCTCCATCCATCATGCTGCTGCCAATGAGTCCAGTGTTAAGAATATTTTCTTGATATTGAGACACAGTCCATAATAATGGCTGCATTCCTTGATCTGCTGCAACAAGTGCTTCAAGTCCTCTTCACTTTCAGTAAGTAAGGTTGTGTCATATATTTAACACCAGTTATTGATGAATCTCCTTCCAATCCTGAAGTCACATTTCTATTTTAGAGACCAGCTTCTAGGATGATTTGCTCAGCATATATATTGAACAGGTATGGAGATAGACTACAACCCTGGTACACTCCTTCCCAATTACAAACCAAGTGGTTCTTTCCTGCTCCATCTACACAACAGTCTTCTGATCCAGGTACACTTTTATCATGAGCAAAATCTATTGCTGTAGGATTCCCATTCTTCTCAATGTCAGCCAAAACTTGCCATGATCCAGACAGTCAAATGCCTTTGCATAGTCAATAAAATACAAACAGACATTCTTCTGGTATTCCTTACTTTCAGCCAGGATCCATCTGATATCAGCAATGATAAACCTGGTGCCACAGCCTCTTCTAAATTCCACTTAACTTCTGGCAATTTCTTATCTATGTAGTGTTCCAGTCATTTTTAATGAACTTCAGCAGTATTATGCTTGCATGTGATATCAATGATATTGTTCAATAATTCCCACATTCAGTTGGATCACCCTTCTTTGGAATGAGAACAAATATGAACCTCTTCCAGACAGATGTCCTCCAGATTTCCTGGAAGAGGTACTAGAAGAAAACTCCCCAGGTCTTAATGAAGAATGGAGAAATCCATGTTCAAGAAGCTCAGCGAACACCAAATAGATTACATCTTACAAAAAATAATAAAAATATTACAGATTCAATTTCTCTAAAATGAAAAAAAATAAGACTAGAATACTAAAAGTAGTATGAGAAAAATAAAGAGTACCTTACAAAGGGAAAATAATTAGAACAAGTCCTGATTTTTCAACAAAAACCGTGCAAGAAAGAAGACAGGATGACATATGTTGTTGTTATGTGCCGTTGAGTCACTTGCGACTCATAGCGACCCTATGTACAACAGCCCTAAACTCTGCTCTGTCCTGTGCCAATCACACTGCCTCCAACACACCCATCCCGGTTACCCCAGTCACTGAATCAATCCACCTGATACAGGGCCTTCCTCTTCCACTGTCCCTCCACCCTACCAAGCATGATGTCCCTCTCCAAGGACTGGTCCTTCCTTACAACATGTCCAAAGTATGTTACAAGGAGCCTCAGAATCCTTGCCTCCAGGAAGCCGCCTGATTTAACCCTTTCCAGGATGAATCTGTTTGTTTTCCTAGCAATCCATGGTGTACCCTCAATACTCTTCTCCAGCAACACAGCTCAAAGGCATCAATTCTCCTTCTATCCTCCTTAGTCACTGTTCAACTCTCTGATGCATAACAAGTGATTGCAAAGACCGTAGCCTGTATCAGATGCACCTTAGTCTCCAGAGAGACACAATTTCTCTTCAGTACTTTGGAGAGGTCCATGGCAATATGTCATTATCTCAGAGAAGCCAAAGCAGAAGGAGGAATTCAAGATACTAAAGAGGTGAATAGACGATTTCAAAAGGCAGCACGGGATGACAAAGTAAAATATTACAATGAAGTGTGCAAGGAGTTGTCGTAAAAAAATCAAAAGGGCCGAACTCCCTCAGCATTTCATAAGCTCAAGGAACTGAAGAGCAAATTCAAACCTCGAGTTGCTATCATCAAAGATGCTTTCGGCAGAATATTAAATGATCCAGGAAGTATTAAAAGAAGATGGAAAGAATATACTGAGTCACTGTACCAAAAGGAATTGGCAGACACAGAAGAATTTCATGAAACAACATATGAGCAAAAGCCTATGATGATGAAGGAAGAAGTACAGGCTGCTTTGAAGGAAATAGCAGAAAACAAGGCCCCAGGAATAGATGGTATACCAATTGACATATTTCAGTTAACAGACGCTGCCCTGGACGTGCTCACCAAGTTGTACCAAGAAATCTGGAGAACAATCACTTGGCCAACTGACTGGAAGAGATCTATATTTGTTCCCATCCCAAAGAATGGTGACCCAACAAAGTGTGGAAACTATAGAACAATATCATTGATTTCACATGCAAGCAAGATTCTGCTTAAGATTATCCAAAAAATGACTGTAACAGGCATCAGCAGAGAATTGCCAGAAGTCCAGGCTGGGTTTAGAAGGGGCCTTGGTATTAGGGGTATTGCAGCTTATGTTAGATGTATCTTAGCTGAAAGCAGGGAATACCAGAGAAATATATATCTGTGTTTCATTGATTCTGCAAAGGCGTTTGACTGTGTGGAAAACAAACTGTGGCTGACTCTGAGAAGAATGGGAATCCTAGACCACTTGATCATTCTAATGTGAAACCTATACTTGGACCAAGAGGCAGTCATCAGAACAAAGCAAGGAAACACTGCATGGTTCAAAATTGGAATGGATGACATACAGAGAAAGTTTAAAAAAAAGCAATTTCCAACCAAAGATCCTGTACTCAGCAAAGCTGTCTATCAAATATAAAGAAGAAATTAGATCCTTTGCAGAAAAGAAGAGATTCAAGCTATTTGTAAAGACCAAATCTACAAGTACTTTTAAGGGAAGTCTTTCACCCAGAGACACCAAAGGAAGTAGAGAAACCACACAGCAAAATGGCAAGATAAAACCTGGCTTGTCAATAATCCCACTTAACATGAAGGGACTAAACACACCAATTAAGACACAAGAGTAGCAGAACAGATTATAAAAACGAAGTCTGTCTGGATGTTGTCTGCATGTGTGTTTACAAGAGACACATCTAAGAAATGAAAAGAAACATAGACTAAAAATCAAAGGCTGAAAAAATAAATATACCCATCAAAAGGCATCCACAAAAAAATGAATAGTTACACTAACTTCTGATAAAATAGACTTCAGCAAGAAAATCACCATGAAATATAAAGGGCATTATGTAAGGATTAAAGGATTACAAAAATAGATAAAAAAGACATAACCTTAGTCAACCCTCATGCACCAAATAATACACTTGTAAAATACTATGGTTAGCAGAGTTGGAGAAAGAATTTGACAGCACCACAATAATGATAAGAGACTTTATACACCACTCTCATCAAAGGATAAGTCATCCCAAAAGAACAAAAAAAGACAAAGAAGATTTAAGCTATACATTTGTCTAAATCAACCTTGTGGATGTATTCTGGGTACTGTAACCAACTAAAACTCAATTTACTTTCATCTCAAGTGCACATGTACATTCTTCATAATTAATTACATATTAGAACACAAAGTAAGCCTCAACAAATTAAAAACAAAATAAAACAGAACATTGAAATAATTAATAAAAAATATCTTCTCAGACCACAGTGCCATGGAACTAGAAATTTATAACAGGAGAATAAAGCTTATAAAAACAACCATGTGGAAACTAGGTGACAACTCCTCACTGGAACACAGATTATAGGATAAATAAAGAATGAAACTTAAAAGGTCTTCAAGACAAATTATTATGAAAATACAACATAGCAAAACCTCTGGGAAGCAGCTAAAGCATTCCTCGGGGGGAGGGGGGGCGGCTGTTCATAGCAATAGGCATACACATAAAAAATAAAAAAAAATAACGATTTAACTCAACACTACCATCAAATAGGGGGGGAAAACCCAAAAAAACAAAACACCAGCAATCTAACGCCACAGCCTCTAGAAGAAAGGAAATTATAATAACGAGCTGAAATCAATGAGATAGAACACAGAAAGCAATTGAAACCATCAACAAACTAAGTGCTGGTTTTTTGAAAGGGTCAATAAAGTTGACAAATCACTGAGAAGCTTAACTAAAGAAAAAGAAATGGAGAATACACAAATAATTCGATTAAGGAATGATAACATGGGCATCACAACAGAACCTGAGGAAATGAAATCTATACTATTGGAATATTATTAAAAGTTATACTCTGATAAATTTGGAAATCTTGAGGAAATAGAAATATCCCTTGAAACTTATGTCCTACTTAAAATGATGGGAACGTATATAAAACACTTGAACAGACCTATCACAAAAGATGAAATTGAGCAGATCCGAAAAGTTTACCCCACAAAAAAGTCCTGGACCAGGTGGCTACACAGCTGAATTTTACCAAACATTCATAGAAGATCTATTGCTGATTCTATTTAGATTATTTTAAAAAAGATAAAAAGAAGAAACACTCTCAGAGACATTCTACAAAGCAAGCATAACCTTAATACTAAAGCCAGACAGTGATATTAAAAAACAACGCCCCAAACCCCACAAAACTCAAGACAAATATCTCTCAATAACATAGATGCAAAAGTCCTTAACAAGATCCTGGCCAATGGAATCCAAAAGCACATAAAAAAAATAATTCATTATGATCAAATGGAATTCAAAACAGGTTTGCAAAGATGGATCAAAATAAGAAAAACAATCATTGTCATTTACCTTCTTAACACGGTAAATAACAAGAAACATATGATTCTAGAAATTGACACAGAAAAGGCATTTGAAAAATACAACACCCGTTCCTGACTAAAATCCCCAGAAAAATAGGAATAGGAGGTAATTTCTTCAACGTAGTGAAAAGTTATATGCAAAACCAAGATCCAATACCATTCTCAATGGCTGTTCTTATTATGTGCCATCGAGTCACCTGCGACTTATAGCAACCCTGTATACAACTGTTCTGAAGCTTGCCCTATCCTGAGCCAGGATCACTGATTCTGACATACCGACCCCCATTGCCCTAGTTACTACATCAATCCATCTCATCCAAGGTCTTTCTGTTCTATGCTCTCCTTCCACCATTCTGAGCATGATATTCTTCTGTAAGGATCAGTCTCTCGTGGCCATGTGCCCAGAATATGTGAAACAGAGATTCAAAATCCTAGCCTCCATGGAGAGGAACACAAAGTAAGCCTCAAGTTTCTCCATGGAGAAATTTAATTTCATTCTTTCCAAAACAGATCTATTTTTCTTCTTGGTGGTCCACGGTATGTTCAAGACTCTTTTGCAGCACCGCAAATCGAATTCATCAATTCTTCTGTCTTCCTTAGTGTTTATCCAGCTCTATGATGCATAGCAAGTAGTTGCAAAGACCATGGACTGGATCTGGTGCACTTTAGTCTCTAGACTGACATTGTTGCTTTTCAGTACCCTGGAAAGATCCCTGACAGCAGATTTACCTAATGTAATTCCTCTTTTGATTTCCTGACTGCTATGGCAAAGAGTGCTGATTGTGGACCCAGTAAACTATAACTGTTAACCCCAATCTCTTCTCCATCCATCATGATGCTGTCAATTGGCTCAGTGGTAAGAATCTTTGTCTTCTTGATGTTGAGCTTCAATCCATAATGAAGACTACAGTCTTTGACCTTTCACAGCAAGCACTTCAGGTCTGTCTAAGTTTCAACAAACAAGGTTACATTATCTGCATAACTTAGGTTGCTGATAAGTCTTCCTCCAATCCAGATGCCACATCCTTCCTCATAAAGTCCAGCCTCCCAGATTATCTGTTCTGCATATAGATTGAAAAGGTATGGAGACAAGATACATCCCTGATGTGCTCCTTTTCTGATTTTGAACTATGCAATGTTTCCCTGCTCTGTTCTAAGAACTGCTTCCTGGTCTACACATAGGTTTCGTGTAAGCATAATCAAGTATTCTGGGATTTACATTCTCATCAAGGTTAAGCACAATTTGTTGTGATCAACATAGCCAAATGCCTTTCCAAAGTCAATGAAGCATAGATGGATATCCATCTGGTACTCTTTGGTTTCTGCTAAGATCCATCTGGCATTGGCCTTTGCACCAGGGCCTCTTCTAAACCTAGCTTGTGTTTCTGGTAGTTCTCTGTCAATGTACTATTTCAGTCACTTCTGAATAATCTTCAGCAGTTTTTGTTTATGTGTGATATGGGTGATATTGTATGATAATGCAATACTCTGTCAGGTCACTTTCTTAGTGGAGAAAGACTAAAAGTATTTTCCTTGCTAACAGGGACCTGACAAGGATGCCCACTTTCACCACTCCTACTCAATATTGTATTGGAAGTACTTGTTAGAACAATATGACAAGAGAAAGGAAAAAAAGTCTAGATTGTCAAAGAGATGGTTAAACTGTTGATATATGCAGATGATATGGTAGTGTACACAGAAAACCCTATGAACTCAACCAAAAAACCCTGTTCGAGTTAGTGGACCAATTTAGTAGTGTGACAGGATACAAGATTAATATCCAAAAGTCAGTGGGATTCCTTCACAGTAGCAAAGACAACACAGAGACGTAAACTAAGAAAGCAGTACCATTTACGATAGTCAATCACAAATAGATACACTTTCAAATAAACCTAACTAAAGATGCAAAAGACCTTTACTAATAAAAGTACAAAACACTTCTGCAAGAAACAATAAAATACCTAAATAATGGGAAAATGTTTCCTGTTCATGGATAGAAAGAAAATGATAGTCCTACCCAAAGCAAGCTACTTGTTCAATACAATCTCAGTATAGATACTAAATTAATTTTTTTAGGAGATCAGAAAGGCAATCATCTAATTTATTTGGGAGGAAAGAGAACCATAAGAAAGAATGCTCTTAAAAAATAACTGAAACACATAGCACTGCCTGACCTCAAAACCTACTACACAACTCTAATAACTAAAAGAGCATTTTATTGTTCAATGACAGGCACATAGACCAATGGTACTGAATTGGGAACCCAGAAATGGACTCATCTAGGGTCCATTTCTAGTGATATTCAACATGAAAAAAAACCCATCAAATGGGGAAAAATAAACAACATCTTCAAGAAATGGTGCTGGCAAAATTGGACTGCTACCTACAGGAAGCTGAAACAGCATTCATATCTCATATCATACATAAAATTCAATTCAAGTTATATCAGATTCCTGGGAGTAAAGACTAAATGGGAGCAAGCTTAGCCTATGGTAAAGAGGGTTAACAAATACAGCCAGAAATTCACAATCTGGAAAGGATAAGGTTGATGAAGGAGTCTTCTAAATATTAAATCCCATTGTGTATCAAATATTTTTTCCTAAAGAGTGAAATGAAAACCTACCAACTGGGAAAGAACATTTAATAATATCATCTCAGACAAGGGTCTCATAAAAAAAAAAGTTACAGAATACTACAAGCCCTCCAAAAGAAAAAGACTGACAACCCAGTAACAAAATGTGCAAGAGACATGGAAAGATTTTTCACAGAGAAAGACATTCAGATAGCCAGCAGACATATGAAGAAATGCTCAAATAACTGGCAATGAGAGAGACTCAAACCAAAACCACAATGAGATACCAACTTGCCCCAGAAGCAGTGGCAAAGTTTATCAAGAGAGCAAGCAATAAATGTTGAAGAGGATGTGGAGAAGTGGGATCTTTCACATACTGTTAGTGGAATTGTAAAAGGGTATGACCACTCTGGAAAACAGTTTGGTGTTTCTTCAAAAGGCTGAACATATAAACTCAGTATGACGCAGCTATTCCACTACTAGGAATATACTCCAAGCGTTCTGGTGGAAAATGTGAGATTCTAAACACTTAGCCAAAGGTTAGGGGTCAACAGTTATTTATTAAGTTTGTAGGTAAAGAACATCAGCTAATGCTGAAACCATTCTGACCTTGAAGGGAAGCAAAGATCAGATTTATATACAGAGATTGGGCATGGAAGGTTACACAAATTTCTTTGTGGTCGACAGTTGAGATTTCATATTTGACAGTCATTGCTTGTGATTTCTCATGGGTGTCCCAGCCTTGACAAGGTACAGAGGGAATGCTAAGCAAACTGGGTCAGTTTGTACTAGAACATAAAACTTAGCAACACATATTATTGCCGAAGTTATTGAAGTATATATTTTTTTAAAATGACTATTAGAACAAAATGGTTTTCTAATGCTAACATACAAAATGGCTTCTCTAATACTTAACATATAAACTGCTACTGTTGCTGTTGTTGTTATGTGCCATCTTTTGCGACTCATAGCGACCCTATGCACAACAGCCCTAAATCCTGCTCTATCCTGCGCCAACTGCACTGCCTCTGACACACCCATCCTGATTACCCTAGTCACCGAATCAATCCATCTCATAGAGGGTCTTCCCCTCCTGCACTGTCCCTCCACCCTCCCAAGCATGATGTCCCTCTC
>NW_006399817.1:850606-855200 GCF_000299155.1 Elephantulus edwardii | reverse complement strand
AGGATGCATCCCTGGCGTACATCCTTCCCAATTTTGAACCATGCAGTGTTACCCTGCTCTGTTCTGACTACTGCCTCTTGATCCAAGTACAGGTTTCGCATTAGCACAATTAAATGTTCTGGGATTCCCATTCTTCTCAGAGTCAGCCACAGTTTGTTATGATCCATACAATCATACACTCTTTTAAATTATTATACTTTTGCATTATTATTTTATTTTACATTATTATATTTATATTGACATGCATCATTTATTGTGATCTGACTGAATATTTACAAAGTACATTTGTTTTAAATTCAACTATTCTTACATATTTGCTCTTTGATGTAGATTAGAATCAGCAGACTATAACAATGTTCTGATTGTGTGGATCATGACAAGTTGTTCATGACATTGAAAAGAATGGGAATCCCAGAGCACTTGATTGTGGTCATGAAACACTTGTACCTGGACTAAGAGGCTATTGTATGAACAAAGCAGGGGAGAACTGCATGGTTTAGAATTGAGATAGGAGTGCACCAGGGTTGTGTTCTACCTCCATACCTATTCAATCTGTACGCTGAGAAAATTATCTGAGAAGTTGGACTCTGTGAGGAAGAATGTAGCATCAGGATTGGAGAGAGACTCATCAATAACCTGTGCTATACAGATGACACAGCTTTGCTTGCTGAAAGTGAGGAGGACTTAAAGCATTTGTTGAAGAAAATCAAGGAATGCAGCCTTCTGTATGGACTGCATTTCGATGTCAGGAAAACAAAGGTTTTTACAACTAGCCTCATAGGCAACATCAAAATTGTTGGAGAGGAAACTGAAACATCAACGGCTTCATCTTGTTTGGATCCACAATTAATGCATATGGTACCAGCAGTCAGGAAATTAGAAGATGCATTGCACTAGGAAAATCTGTAGTAAGGGTCCTTCCCAAATTAGAAGATTAGTGATGTCAGTTTGAAGACTAAAATGCATCTGATTCAGGTCATAGTCTTTCAAATTACTAGTTGTACATCCGAGAGCTGGACAATGAATAGGATGACAGGAAAAAATTGATGCATTTGAACTGTGGTGTTGGAGAAGAGCACTGAACATTCCATGGATGGCCAAGATAATGAACAAATGCGTCTTGGAGAGTGTGCAACTGGAGTGTTCTTTAGAGGCAAGAAAGATGAGGCTTCGCCTCATATACTTTAGACATGTTGTTAAGAGGTGCTGTACTTTGGATAAGGACATGATGTTGGGAAAGGTGAAGACTAAGGTTGGTAATGGAGAGGAAGATCCTCAACCAGTTGGATTGACACAGTGGCCACTGTGGGGTCTTGTGTGTCAGGAAGTGTGAGGATGGCACAGCATAGAACAGGATTCAGATCTTTTGCTCCTAGGGTTGCTTTGTGCTCAACTCAATGACAACTAACAACGATAACAACATAATTATTCACTCTATTCATCCTCCCATCCTTTCCTTTCATGCCTTTTAAATATAAGCCACATGAAAAACTTGCACTTTTGATCTTGTATGAGTCACTGTTCTATGGACTGAATATCTCAGAGATGACATTTTTCACTTTATAGATTTTTTATTTGAAATAAAGGTGAATCACAGAAGAGAGTTCAACTCCACCTTCCAGTGCCATCTTGAGGATTACATCAAGCTCTCATGACAAATAAGCCTGGATTTCTTTTGTCTTTTGAGCTATGTTCCACATTTCTTCTCCCATTCTATCAATGATAGATCATATTTATTCAATCTATGTTGAGTAAGTAAGTTGAAAATATGGGCTACTTGAAGAAAAATGTTTCACTGTGTTAGAAAAAAGGAACTTTTCACTATGTTGCTTTACAGAGCAGTCAGCAGTGGTAGCCAAGCAACATCTATCTCATAGTCTCATGATTGTGCAATTAGTGTTTGCAAGATCCACTGTTCTCAGTACATTCTATCTATAGAGTTGTTCCACCCATTTAAAATTTTTTCTTTACTGTCATCTGCTATGAGCTGAAAGAGATCAATAGTTGTACTTTTTAAAAATTAATTTTAATGAATGTTTACAGAGACTTTGAATTTCCATTCATTCCTTATTGAATTTTTCTCCTTGCCCACCCCTCCCTGCCCAGTTTGCTCTTCTCTTTGAAAAGTAAAAGAAAAATTCTTCATTTTATACAATTCTCCCCCACCCGAGTTCACCCCACTGTGCAGCCTTCATTCTAGACTCATGCCATGTTAATAATACCTAATCATATATCAGTTTTCAACAGTTCTCTCCCTCATCTGTTTCAATGCAGTATGAATTATTTACTACCTCTTTCTCAGTCTCCCCCCAACCCCAATGTCAGTCCTGTTTTACAACAAGGGCACTATGCAATATTTGTCCTTTTGTGACTGAGATATTTCACTCAACATAAAGTCCTTCAGGGTCACCCATTTTGTATAATACTTCATAAGTTCTTTGTTTTTCAATGCAGCATAGTATTCAATTGTGTGAAAATAACAAGAGCCTCTCTATCCATTTGTTTATTGATGGGCACTTAGATTGTTTCCAACTAAGCTATTGTGAACAAAGCTGCAATAAACATGAGTGTGCATATATCTGCTTGGGTGGCAGCTATGGGTTTTTAAAGGCATATTCCCAGAAATGGAATTACTGGGTCAAATGGTATTTCTATTAATGGCAGCTTACATGTTTTAAGACCTCAATTATTAGTCAACAAAGTGGAATGTAGAAAAATGTCTTTGCGGGCAGTTGTTGTTCCATGTGCGGATGAGTCACTTGTAATTCATAGCGACTCTATATACTACATCTCTATTTTGAGCCTACAGCATTGTCTCTGACACATCTATCCCATTACCCTAGACACTAAATCAATTCATCTCATCCAGCGTCTTCCTCTCCTGTTCTGTCCCTCCACTCTTCCAAGAGTGATGTTCCTCTCCAAGGACTGGTCCCTCCTTGCAACATGCCCAAAGACAGAACTTCAGAATCCTTGCCTTCAAGGAGCAGCCTTTGACCCTGTCCAGAATGAAAACATTTGTTGCCCTAGGTGTCCATGGTATATTCAACACTCTTCTCCAGCACCACAACTCAAAGGCATCAATTCTCTTTCTATAATCTTTAGTCATTATTCAGCTACTTGATGCATAGCACATAATTGAAAAGACCATAGCCTGGATCAGGAAGACACATCTTAGTCTCCAGAGTCTCCAGACTGACTTCTCTGCTCTTCGGAATTCTGGAGAGATCCCTGACAGAAGATTTTCCCAATGTAATAGTGTATCAATTTAATTTAATATCCTCCAAGACCATGATCCTGAGACCACAGTACCAGTGACTTATTCCCCCAGGATTTTTAGTTATGGTTAAGAATTTTACATAACTTGTAAATCTACTGACCCAATTGTATATATGGTTACATTTATTTACTGCACATACAAGTAAATTCTGAATGGTCGTGGGCTAGATCCCTTTTACTTGCCTGTCTTCCTACGTATTCCCATGTAGATGAATATTTTTTTTTCTCAAAATGTAAAAGTATATGTAAAAATTGGATTTTATGTGTAACTCTTGTGAATTTCTCTGAGCCTTTACTTCAGTGATGCGTACATCATCTTATTCTTTACAGGCTTTCCATTCACTAGCTTAATGTATGTCTATATTCTAATTATAGTTTTTCTTGCCTTTACTTTACTTCCATTCTTGATAACAATGAAACAATATTTCTTTCTTTGTACTACACTGAACTTTGTATAGTAGTAAAGTCATTTGTGCTTTGAGACTTATTTCTTTCAATTTCACGTCTTAATTCACCCATGTTATGTAGTGTTTCATGAATTTTTCATTGTTAATTAATATTGCATAGCATTTCATTGCATATATGTACCATACTCCATTTAATAGGTACTTAGAATTTATTCTGTTTGTTAATGTAAATAATACTGCAATAAGCATGGAGATTATATATATGTGTGTGTGTGTGTGTGTGTATATATATATTCATATTCCACCCCTTATTTCTTCAACATATATGTTCTTGATGTTATGTGCCAGTGAGTTGTAACTGACTTGTAACTGACATGAGTGAGTTTTCAAAGGCAATGAATCTTATGGGATCTTGCATGTCTCTCTCAGAGAGCAGCTGGAGGAGTAAAACCAAGTACCTTTTGGTTGGTAGCAAAGCTGCTTATCTACTAGGCTGCAAAGCTTCCTACAGGTACATAGATAGATGTTGTTATACACTGTGGAATCAGAACTGATCCATCTGTTCAACCAGCAGGTTTACAGAGGCCGTAATCTAAAAAGAAGAGATTCCCTATCTTTCTCCCTCAGAGCAGCTGGTAAATTTGAACCAAGAGCCTTTGTGTTTGTGGTACCACTCTTTCCATGTAGGTCACCATAGCTCACAAGGATATTTATGTAGTAGTGGGATTGTTGTTGTTGTTATGTGCTGTCGAGTCATTTGAGACTCATAGCGACACTATGTACAACAGCCCTAAACCCTGCCCTATCCTGTGCGAATCGCATTTCCTCTGACACACCCATCTGGATTACCCCAGTCACCGAATCAATCCACCTCATAGAGGGTCTTCCTCTCCTGCGCTGTCCCTCTA
>NW_006399817.1:847977-849643 GCF_000299155.1 Elephantulus edwardii | reverse complement strand
TCAATTAGTCTTTGATTTCCTGGCTGCAGGTACCAAGAGTGTTAATTGTAGAACTAAAATAACAGAAGCTGTCAACAATCTTAATCTCTTCACCATCCACCATGATGCTGCCATTTGACCCAGTGGTGAGAATCTTCGTTTTCTTACTGTTGAGCTTCAATCCATATTGAAGGCAACAGTCCTTGATCTTCTGTAGCAAGTGCTTCAGGTCCTCCTCAATTTCATCAAGTAGGGTTGTATCATCTGAATAACGCAGATTGTTGATGAATCTTCCTCCAATCCTGATGCCACAATTCTCCTCATACAGCCCAGCCTCCCAGATAATGTTTTGCATATAGATTGAGAAGGTATGAGGATAGGACACATCCTTGATGTATATCCTTCCCAATTTTGAACCATGCAGTATTTCATAAGCATTATATTTTCAGAAGACTCTATTCATTCAGTTTCCTTGTTTTTACTTATTTTATTATTCTGTTTTTATCATAAATTAGACACTTTAATATTATATCAGAGACTTCTAGGTAAGATTTTTAACTAGATGGTCTGCAGTTCAAACCCTCTGCATCAAAGTCACCAAAAGTAAAGATAAAAAATGTGGATGATAAGTCTAGAATTTTTAATTTAAAAAGAAAAGATAAGGATATACTTCAAACACTAGCAGAAGGAAAAATACTGGAAATGTCAAGTCTGTAGATAATGAAATACTGATCCATAAACAGTACAGCTTGACCAATATGAACAACCATCTTTGTTTTATGGGATCCTGGGGACAGAGACTGTGTATGTATAGGGGTTAGCTGAGGAGGGGGAAAAGTGTTATCTACCTTTTCCCTAATTCTCCTCACTTGGAGATCAGAAGTGTGACACCAACCCCACCAACCCCTCCACTCACACACTGTGTGACTGTCTATGTTCCCCTAGCAAATCTCACCTTTTCCTTAGACCACAACCACATGTTCTTCCACACCACTTCACCTGTTTAGTCTCCCCTCCAATTGTGGCCATTAGCAACTGTAGATTTCTCATATATTTCACTGTGCTTTCCATTGTTAGTCATGTTCTGCTTATCTAATATCAATCCAGATCTCTACACACTTTGTTTCTGCCTCACTGAGGATTTTATGAAGTTGAGTTCTCTTTGTTTTTGTGTGATTCTTTCTTTATCTCATAATGGCAAAATGCCAATGGATCTCCTATTAGTCTTTTTCTTAGTCACTTTTATCTGTCCTCCTTTCTTATTGGTATTTAAAGTAATTCTTTATTTTTCCATTTTGTACTCAAATATCCAGAATTATTATCTATAAGTGACTGTAACAGCTCATCAACAGAGAAATTTCTGAAGTGCAGGCTGGGTTTAGAAGAGGTTGTGCTACTAATGACATTGTAGCTAATGTTAAATGGACCTTGTCTAAAAGCAGGGAGTACCAGAGGGATGTCTATCTGTGTTTCATTCACTATGCAAAGGCATTTGAGTGTGTAGATCACAACAAACTGTGTCTGACTCTGAGAAGAATGGGAATCCCATAACACTTGATCATGCTTATGTGAAACCTATACTTGGACCACAAGGCAGTCATCAGACAGAGCAAGGAAACCCTGAATGGTTCAAAATTGGGAAGGATGTATACCAGAGATGTGTCCTATTTCCATACCTTTTCAATCT
>NW_006399817.1:846111-847317 GCF_000299155.1 Elephantulus edwardii | reverse complement strand
AAGGGTGGAGGGATAAGGGAGGAAGAGACCCTTGATGAGATGGATTGATTCAGTGACTGGGGTAATGGGGGTAGATATTGCCGAGACAATAATATTGGCACAGGATAGAGCAGGTTTTAGGGCTGTTGTACATATGGTAACTATGAGTCACAGGCAACTCGATGACTCCTAATAATAATAAAAAGTGTTTCATTTGATTTTTCAGATTTCTATTGTTGATAGAAAATTTGGTTACCGTGTCACTGGGAGGCTATCTTGTTTCCTTAATAAATGTTTCTTTTATTTTGTTTGTCTTTCAATATATTTATGTTCTAGTTTAGCTTATTCAAAATTACGCTGATATTTTATTTTCTCATTTTTTCTTGATTATTTGGATAGGACTTATTGAGGAGAAATATGGCATCAGGATTAGAGGAACACTCATAAACAACCTGTAATATGTAGATGCAACCTTGCTTTTTGAAACTGAGTAGAACATGAGAACTTGCTACAGAATGGAAGGACTGTAGTCTTCAATATGGGCTGAAGCTCAACATCAAGAAAACAAAGATTATCATCATTGGGAATATTGATAGCACTATGATAAATGGAGAAGAAATTTAGGTTGTTAGCAATTTCAGCTTGTTTCATTAACACTCTTGGCATCAGCAGTCAGGAAATCAGAAGAGGAATTCAAGTAAGTAAATGTGCTGTCAGAGAACTCTCCAGAGCACTGAGAAACAATGATGTCAATCTAGAGACTAAAGTGTGCCTGATCCAGGCCTTAGTCTTTGCAATTACTTGCTATGCATCAGAAAGCTGGACAATGACTAAGGATGACAGAAGAGGAACTGATGTCTTTGAGTTGTGGTGCTGGAGAAGCATATTGAACATATTAGCCTCCAAGAGAACAAATAGGTCTATATTGGAGAATGTGAAAACAAATTTCTCCCTGGAGGCTGGGAGTTTTGAAGCTCTGTCTCACCTACTTTGGGCATGTGGCCCTTGGAGAAGGATATCATGCTTGGAATGGTGGAGGGACAGCACAGGAGAGGAATCTCTAGATGAGATGAATATGCACAGTAATTGGCGTAATGGTGTGTCATAGTCAGGGAGACTGGCTCAGGATAGGGCAAGCTTCAGAGCTATTGTTTATAGGGTCACTATGTGTTGCAGGCAACTCGATGGCATGTAACAATAATACGTGTGTGTGTGTGTGTGTGTGTG
>NW_006399817.1:825414-845136 GCF_000299155.1 Elephantulus edwardii | reverse complement strand
ATATATATATGTCTTCCAGTGGATAATTGAATGAAGATGTGAAAGAAGATCTTGTCCCAATTTTAAAGTAACATTTGTAAAATACTCAAAACTGCTCTTGAAGGAGATTGTTGATTTTTCTATTGGTGTGAGAAGATAACCTAGCTCTAGGGGGAAGGAAGGATTGTTTTTGTAGTCACAGTGAGAGAGTATGATTCAAATAGGCAGGAATGACTATCTGTGAAGACACTGACATCATTATGAGCTAAGAAGACCAAGAAAGATTCTGGGTATGTTTTGGTAGCTTCATTTTTTTTTTTTTCTATATTTGTCAACAAGATACTTCTAACTTTGAATGTGTTTCTATATAGTTGTCTTCTTGATCTTTTCTCTCACGGATTCAACTTTTTGCTCTCCCCAAAGTCCAAACTATGTTGACCCTTAAACTCAGGTCAGGAATTTTAGACTGCCACATAGCCCCATAAGAGTATATATGTAGTTCCTCTGTAGAGTCGATGGCAGGCTTCTTAAGTGAATTAGAAGAGAATTAACAACCAGGAGAGGATAAAATAGATGAATGGGACCTTCTAAGAATCAAATCCCTATGCACATCCTAAAACTTCTCCAACAGGGCAAAAAGAGAAGCCACAGACTGGGAAAAATTGTTCGGTAATGACATGTCAGATAAGGGACATATATCTAGAATTTATAAAATACTTGAGTACCACAACACGATAAATTTAAACAATCCAATTGAAAAATGGGCACAAGATATTAACAGACACTTCACCAAAGAAGACATTCAGATGGCACACAAACACATGAAAAAGTTCAATATCCCTAGCTCTAAGAGAAATGTAAAACAAAACTGAGATATCATCTCAACTCAGCAACAATTGAAAAATTTAATAGAGCAGCAAACAACAAATGCAGGTGAGGTTGTGGAGAAACTGGAACCCTTATTCACTGTTGGTGGAAGTGTAAAATGATGCAACCACTATGGAAGGCAGTATGGTGCTCTCTCAAAAACTTGCAAATAGAAATACCATTTGATCCAGCAATTCCACTACTTGGAATATACCCTAAAGAAACCATAACTGTCACCCAGGCAGATATATCCACACCCATGTTTATTATGGCTTTGTTCACAATAGCAAAGAGTTGGAAACAACCTAAGTGCCCACCAACAAATGAATGGAGAAGCTGTGGCGTATTCACACAATGGAATACTATGCTGCATTGAAAAACAAGGAACCCATGAAATATTATTCAAAATGGGAGACCCTAGAAACTCTTTGCTTATGATGAGTCTAGACCTTAGCATATTCAAAAAAGTTCTTATTCTCCAATAGGTTATTGTGCATCCACTACAACTTAACAATTCACATGACTCCATCACTTAAGTCTAATAAGTACTTAGGGAACTCACATCGTCTCTCACTTAGAATTAGTTTACCTACTACTTCCTGATGTAAAAAAAAAAGTTTTAATGACTATACCATCTTGAAAAAGTGTCATCTCACATTCAGCAGAAAAAATATAGAAACAAAAATGATGCGCAGGATTATCAGCTATTTAGGCATTGTTGATAAAGGGTCTCTGCAGAGCGCTCGTGTTCTCTTCTCTTCTCTTCTCTTCTCTTCTCTTCTCTTCTCTTCTCTTCTCTTCTCTTCTCTCTTCTCTTCTCTTCTCTCTCTCTCTCTCTCTCTCTCAACTCATAGTCCTCCCATGTATATCATTAAGCCAGTAACTTTGTGGAACTGCAGTGTACTTACACTAAACAATGCCAGATCATGTTCTGGAGAAAGTTAAATCAGGCTGCTCCTTGGAGACGAGGATTCTGAAGCTTCTTCTGACATATTTTGGGCATGTTGCAAGGAGGGAACAATCCTTTGAAAGGGATGTCATGCTTGGAATGGTGGAGGGACAGTACAGGAGAAGAAGACCCTGGATGAGATGGGTTGATTTAGTGACTGGGGTGCTGGGGGTTAGTGTGTCAGAGACCATAAGATTGGCAAGGGATAGGACAGGGTTTAGGGCTGTTGTACATAGGGTTGTTATGAGTCACAGGCGACTTGATGGTATACAACAACAGTGACAATGCCTAAACAATGATTAAAATGCTTGGTAGGGTGGAGGGACAGCGCAGGAGGGGAAGGCCCTCTATGATGTGAATTGATTCAGTCACTGGGGTAATTGGGATGGGTGTATCGGAGATGGTGCTATTAGCACATGACACAGCAGAGTTTAAGGCTGTTTTACATAGGGTCTCTATGAGTCACAAGCGACTTGACAGCACATAACAACAACAAAAACATATGTATTGATTAAATTAATATTTAATATGTGTTGTTGATTTCATTTTCTCTCCCTCCCTGACAATTTGTGTTTGACATGTAGCCTCTATTCCTTTACTTATTTAAATATAAAGGTGCCTCTATGCCAGGCAAGTCCCAAGGATTATTTTTATAAATCTAGAAGGTAAGACCAACCAAGTTCCCCATATATGTTTTTATGATGGCTAGGAGGTGGGGCTTAGGTGTTAGCTCTTATGCTTTACATGGTTTGAATATAGTGTTGATATGAAATGAGGAAGCAACTAGTTTTCTTATCTGGCTTGTCTTCAGCAAAAAGGGAAGAAAGAAAGGTGAGTCTTAAACTTGTCATGAATCAAAGATAAAAAACTAAGTCAAATGCTTAATTGCATTTGATCAAATAAAATACTATATATTCTAATCAAAGAGCATCATGTGTTTCATGAAAGTGATTTAACTATTTTGGTTTTTAGAAGTGTTTGATGATTTCAGTGTTTCAGTTTATAGATCTTGAACATCTTTTGTTAACTGTATTGTTAAATAGTTTATATTCAAAAACTATTTAGACACTATAATTATGATTTCTTATGTATGAATAAAAGTATTTTCTATTTTAATTTTGACTGTCATTCTATGAAATTCTAAGTTGACTTGCTATTTCCAATAGATAGGTAGACAGAGTGTGTGTGTGTGTGTGTGTGTGTGTGTGTGTGTGTGTGTTTGTAGTGGTATGCCCCCAAGACAGGATAAACCCATAACGAACACATAACAACCCACAGTGGATTTTGAGAGGTAGTATATCTCACAAGAGGAGACTATCCATCTTTCTCCCATAAAACATCTGGTTGACTTAAACTGTATGCTTGGGCTTGGCAGTGCAGATAATTCCTTACCACTAAACCATATTCATAGATAGATAGATAGATAGATAATAGATAGATGATAGATAGATAGATAGATAGATAGATAGATATCGATTAATCTAATATGCATATATAGGGTGCTCTGGGGCCTAGTGGTAGGAGCTGCACTGTCATTCCAAAATATACAAAGTTCAAATTCGCTTCTGTTTCCAAGGGAGAAACATGGGCAACCCCATCCCCCCCAAAAAATAGCTATTAGTAGGTTCTGGGTCAATGGAACACAATGCCTATTTTATACATATATTGTAAAACTGAAATTTGTATTATTGAGCATGAGGTGGGAATATAGTTATACATATATTTATTTACATATATATTTATGCTTTTTAGTATTATTTTCATATGCTTGTCTACTAAGTTCATAATTTTTATTAGTTCATAGTTAGTTTTGGTTTTTTCTTCATCTTTTTCTTTGTAATATATTTGGTTTTTTCAAGCTTGTTAAATTTTGCTTATATGAAAGGGATTGTGAGTTTCATGGCACTTGTTAATTTTTAAAACTATTTTAAATTATGCTGAGGGTAATATTTGTGTTTATAATGATTGCATTTAGTTTTGTCCCTTTCAGATTTATTTTGAACCTTAGATAGTGTAGATGTAGAATATTCTTTTGTTTTAATGCACGACAGAGTCAGGATACTACTGATGCTAAAAAGCAAGGATGTCAGTCTAAAGACAGGTACACATTACCCAAGGCGTGGTATTTTCAAGTTTATTATGCATCTGAAAATTTGACAATGGATAAGGAAGACTGAAGGACAGTTGATACATTTTAACTGAGGTTAAAATGTGAGGTTGGTGAAGAGTTCTGAATATTCATGGACTTCCATAAACAACAAACAAGTTTCTTTTAGAGGAATTGCAATCAGGGTGCTCATTTGAGGTAAGGATTGTGAAACTTCATCCCACATGCTTTGTTCATGTTGACAGGAGTGGTCAGTCTGTGAAAAGACTGTGATGGGAAAGGTAGAGAGGATCAGCAAAGTTGAAGGCAAGGTGTATTTACACTCTGGCTACAGCAGTGGTCTTGAGCAGATGATGCAGTATAGGACAAGGTCCCCATTTGTTCTTCATATGGTCACTATGAGTCCTCATTAACTTAACAGCACCTAACAGCACCTGATAATTCTGAAGAGTTTATGTAATAGCTTTTATTATATAAAATTTGAAGATTTTTGTTTGCTTGTTTTAATCTTGGCTGTAATTTACCATTCCTAGAAGGGTACCCTGAAGAGACCCTGGTGGTTTAGTTATTAAACTCTTGATTACTAACTATAATGCTAATAGTGTAAACTCATTAACAGCTCCATGTGGAAAAGGCAGTATTTTCTTAGAACAATTTGCCACCTTGCAAATCTTGTCAATTTTTCAATGCCTGAGAAGTTATTTTCATGCATCTTAAATGATTTTTATGTTTTGTTTGAATGGCAAATCAAGTCCTTGTACTTGTTCTTAATCAAAGACAAGAATTTTGAAAGCTTACACTTTAGCAATTATATATTAATAATGTTATATGACATTTCAGTAGTTGTTAGAATGTCTGTCTTTTAAAGTCTTTGGTTTTCTAGTTAAACTATAAAATGTAATACAAAATGTAAAATATAAAACGTATGTTTTTGAATGGTTGTATTCATCACAATGTTGTTGTTATGTGCCATCGAGTCTCTTGTGACTCATAGCGACCCTATGTACAAGAGCTCTATATGCTCTTCTATCCTGTGCCAACCTAGCCATCTCAAACACACTTATTCCCACCTCTCTAGTCACAGAATCGATCAATCTCATCAAAGGTCTTCCTCTCCTTTGCTGCCCCTCCACTCTGTCAAACATGATGTCCCTCTCCAAGGACCAGTCCCTCCTTGCAACATCCCCAAAATATGTCAGACGAAGCTTCAGAATCCTTGACTCCAGGGAACATTCTGGCTTCACCCTCTCCAGGACAAACCTGTTTGTTCTCCTAGCAGTCCATGGTATATTCAACACTCTTCTCCAGCACCACAGCTCAAAGGCATCAATTATCTTTCTATCAACCCTAGTCACCGTCCAACTCTCTGATATATAGCATGTAATTGTGAAGACTATAGCCCGGATTAGGCACACCTTAATCTCCAGTCTGCCATCATTACTCCTCAGTACTCTTGAGAGGTCCCTCACCGCTGACTTTCACAATGCAATTCATCTCTTGATTTCCTGGCTGCTGTTACCAAGAGTGTTGACCATGGAGCCAAGTAAACTAAAACTGTTAACCATCTCAATCTCTTCACCATCCATACTGATGCTGCCAATTGGCCCAGTGGTTAGAATCTTTGTTTTCTTGATGTTGAGCTTCAGTCCATATAGGAGGCTGTAGTCCTTGATCTTCTGCAGCAAGCGCTTCAGGTCCTCCTCAGTTTCAGCAAGCAGGGTTGTGTCATCTGCATAACGCAGGTTGTTGATGATTCTTCCACCAAACCTGATGCCACATTCCTCCTCATATAGCCCAGCATCTCGGATGATCTCTTCTGCATACAGACTGAAAAGGTGTGGAGACAGAATACATTCCTGAGTGTACATGAATGAAAAATTGAATGTAGATTGCTTAAAAACATGATGCCTATTATTTTTTTATATCATGAAACAAAGCAGTCAAACAAAAACCCTAGGCCACTGAGGTTATAATGGTACTTTATGGAAAGCAATTACCAGTATTTTTCTAGCAAAGCAATTGGTAGAGTAGAACTATCAACTTTTGGATAAACAATATGTCCTTATGATCCCTTTTTATAGCATAGAGAAAACTAACATGGTAGATCCAACAGGTGAGAAGACATTTACTTCATTGTAGTGATTCCTAGAAGCAGCCAATAAATAAGTAGAAAATTAGTAACTCAGCATTTCTAAAGACTCCCTTTTCTGAACACAGACTATTCTGTCAGATAATTATTTCTAGTAATGAGCTCTGATAATGCAGTCAGTAGGGAGTTATACTGAGAGCATCAACAGTGGATTTTGTTTGCAGTTTAAAGCCATGAGCGAAATACGGGGAATCTTTTTCCCTGTGCCAATTACAGCTTTGGAAATTCAGTGGAGGAGTTCACTTTATTCAACAGCAATGAGTTTGAGAGCTTGAGATATTCCTTAGTAGAATTCTGATTTATGGGTTCTATAAACAGGATGTTTTTGTTGTTGTTGTGTACTATGGACCCAGAACCGACCCATAGCTGACTCTCTGGTGGGTTTTCAGAGGCAGTTTTAATCACACAGGAGGTTATTGCCTATTCTTCTCCTGAAGAACAGCTGGTGGATTTTAACTTCGTGCCTATGGGACTAGGCTACTAAATCTCATTTTTTTAGAGTATTTACTTCACTCTCTAGAGTTAATTTTTGAGTAATGTAGAAGACACATGGCAACTTTTTTTGTTGGTCATTTGACTAGTAATGATCCTGTGTACAACAGAATAAAACACTGTTAGTGTTAGGCCTGTCCTTTCTTCAAAATTGTTGCTACATTTGAGTCCATTGCTGTAGCTGCAATTTCGTTCAGGATCTTCCCCTTTTCATTGATTCTTTCCTTCACCAACCATGATGTCCTTATTTAAAGACAGTAAGGCTCCTCTTGAACACATGTCCAAAATAAATGAGACTAAATCTTGAAATCATTGCATTTAAGGACAATTCAGTATTTCTTCCAAGAAAGATTTATTCTTTCTGCACGCAGTTTATTAAATATGTAATATTTAATAATCCTCATCAATTCTTTGCCAGTTATCCTTATTTACTGCCCAGCTTTCACATACATATGAGAATACTGAAAATACATAGCTTGAGTTAAGAACATGTTAGTCATGAAAGTGACATCTTTGTTCAGTTCTTTAGGTCTATTTCAGTGACATGCCCAGCAAAATGTTATTTAACTTCTAGACTTCTATTTCTATACTTGTTAATTGGTGATCCAAGTATTATCACATCCTTAAAACGTTATTCTTTTCTCCATGTGTTATATATTACTTGTTAGTCTAATTGTGAAGATTAAATAATGTTGATGTGTATAATGTAGAAGAATCTATCATCCCTTTACCTTCATCAGTAAGTGCTTAAAGACCTGTTTGCTTTCAGCAAGAAAGCTTGTATCATCTGTATATTACACATTGTTATATAGTCTTTTTACCATTCTGATACTTAGAAATGCTTCATGTAATACTTCTTACATTTATTGCTAAACATAATAATATAATGCTAGTGAAAGGATACAGCACTGTGTATGCCTTTCTTCAATCAATAAAACACAGATAATCACTGTGGTGGATAAGCTGTGTGTCAAAATAGGCTATAATTCTCAGCAAAATAAGATTAAGTGTTTTGAATCCTAACTTCTATGATGTTAATGAGGCAAAAGTAGAACCTATTATAGACAATGATATGATCTGCTCTGATCCAAAGTAGGGAAGTTAGCTCAGGGAGGTGGTCTGCATTGACTACATGTATGAACCCTCTGGCAAAGACATGTGGATTTTACAATCAGAACCTAAATAGGTCTTTTTAGCTCCAAACATGAAACTTTTACTGTCTTTACTTGCTAATCTTGATGATGCTAGCCTCCAAAATTAACAGTGTTTTGCTTCTACAATCATTAATTTTGACCTCCTTAGACTTTGTAAATCCCTATCTCCTAAAGTCTTATGTGAGAACATGAGCTTACCACTCTCTCCAAGTACATGAACCATTTTCTTGAAACAAATCTCTTTCTTCATCTATATATCATTATCTATCAACCTATCTATAAAATATATGTATGTAAGTTTTAATTGCTTTACTTTTCTTAAGAACTTGATCTATAATGGTCATTATGCAGCTATCACCTGTAGTCAGTCACGATCCACATGACATTGGGAATGACATTCTTCATTCCATTTTTTATTCTGAAGCTAGCTTGAAATTTTAGTCAAGCTTTGCTTGCTGTATTTTACTTGTGTATAGCATGGATCATAATGATTTACTATTTCTATATTTTCCTTTCTTTAAAATGGTTTTAAATATGAGTATCTTCCAAACTTTTAAGCTTAGGCAAGTTATCATGTCCAGGATCTATTCACTTGACATTTGATCAGTTCCTAGGGTCTAATTGTTCAACTGTGTCTTCATTTAGTACATCAGCTCTTGGTCTTTCACTAACTTCTGAAATCGTTGCACATTGACTAACTTTTTATTCCCAATGTATTACTTCTACTTTCTTCTGAGGTCTGATGTGTTGCTCAATATTTTGCCCAGATCATTCTCTATATTGTGAATGGAACTAAAAAGGTGGTTTTTTTTCTTTATTCTTTCACTTTCATGAATGTAAAATGTGTTCTTTCCTCTTGGTTTTCAAAACTCCAAATCCTTTTAATACTTAGTTTAATTCTTCACCATGTTTTCACAAGCTATCCTTTGATATCATCTTTTTATCTTTTTTACTTTTCAGTTGGCATTCTTCGTCCTTTGAAATCTTTTGTTTTGCTCCTTTACTCGGGCATGGTTTCTCTTTGGTTTTGCTTCTCAATGCTCCAGTACAACTCTAAAACCTCTTCTGACATCCATTTCAGTTAATTTTTTTCTTTCTCCTCTGCTTTTGTAATGTCCTTTTGCTTTCTTCACAGATGAAATCCTTGAAATCATCCTACAACTCATCTGGTCTTTGACCATTGGTGTTTAATGCCTCAAATCTATTCTTAAGACAATCTTAAAATTCAGATGGATTGATTCAATATCATATCTTGGTTCCTGTGGACCTATTTTCATTTTCTTTGTTCTCAGTTTGAACTTACATATGAGTAATTGATGGTCTGACCCACAGTCTGCCTCTGGCCTAGTTTTGACCACTGATACCGAGCTTTTCCTAAGATTTCTTCTACACATATAGTCTGTCTGATTCCTATGTAGCTCATCAGGTGAGATACATGTGGAAAGTCATCATTTGTGTCTTTCTTTTTTTTTCTTTTTTTAAAATTTATTATTAATTTCAATGAAAATTTATAGAGACTTTGGATTTCCATTCATTCATTGTTGCACTTTTCTCCCTGTCCACCCCTTTCCTTCTAGTATACTACCCTCTTAGAAAAGGAAAAAAAAAATCTTTCATTGTTTCACAACCCCTACCCCTCCCAGGTTCAACTCCACTATGCAGCCTTCACTCTGGACTCCTGTCATGACAAAAATATCTAATAATTTTCCCTTTTAAACAGTTTTCTCCCTCATCTGTTTCAATGCAGTCTACATTATTGAACCAGTCTACATCATTTTCAGTCTCCTCCCAACCCCAAAGTCAGTCCTGCTTTACAACAGTGGTACCATGCAGTATTTGTCCCTTTGTGACTGAGATACTTCACTCAGCCTAATGTCCTCCAGGGCTAGCCATTTTTAATAATATTGCATGAGTTCCTTATTTTTCAATGCAGCATAGTATTCCACTTTGTGACTATACCACAGCTTCTCTATCCATTCTTTTGTTGATGACACTTAGGTTGTCATTTGTGTCTTTCAAAAAAGATATTTATAATGAATAAATCAAGGTAAATACTAAATTCAACCATTCTATTTCCAGCCTCAAGTCTGTCACCAAACCCATATTTTCCAATTACTATTCCTTCTTCACTATTGCCAACTTTAATCATTAAAGCATCTTGATTGCATGTTTGGTCAATTTTGAACAGCAAGATTTAGTACAAATTCTCAATTTATTTTTCTTCTTTGACTCCAGATGTAGGAGTATAAGTTTGAATAACAGTCACATTAATGAGTCTTCCTTATATGCATATAGGTAGTATCCTATCACTCACAATATTTTATTTTAGTATAGAACTTGAAACTGACAACTTGAAGGCAGCTCAAAAAGACAAAGAAAGGTATTATGATGGAATATACAGAGAGCTGGAATTGGAGAATAAAAAGGGAAGAGCTCACTCTGCATTTCTCAAGCTGAGAGAACTGAAAAACAAATATAAACCTTAATCACAATATTGATAGATGCTATGCGGAATATATTGAGTGGCCTAGAAAGCATCAAAAGAATATGGAGGGAATACACAGAATCAGTGTACTGAAAAGAACTGATTGACCTTGAAAAATTTTAGGAAGTACCATATAAACAAAAGCCAATGGTAATGACGAAAGAAGTTGAAGCTTCATTGAAAGCATTGGAAAAAAATAAAGCCCCTGGAATAGATAGGATAATAATTGAATTGTTTCAATTAACATAAGCAGCCTTGGATGCATTCACCAGTCTATGCCAGGAAGCTGGAGGACATCTGAGTGACCAATGGATTGGAAGATGATCATATTTGTTCTCATTCCCAAGAAAGGTATTCAACAGAATATGGAAACTATAAAACAACACCATTAACATCACATACAAGCAAACCACTGCTTAAGATCACTCAAAATTAGCTAGAACATTGCAGTACATAGAAAGACACTGCCAGAAGTTCAAGCAGGATTAAAAGAGGATGTGGCACCAGGGATATCATTGCTAATGTCAGATGGATCCTGGTTGAGAGTAAGGAATAACAGAAGAATATCTCTTTGTGCTTTATTGACCATACAAAGACATTTGACTGTGTGGATCATATAACAAGTTGTGTCTGACAATGAGAAGAATGGAAGTCTCTGAGCACTTAATTGTGCTTAATTGTGAAACTTATACCTTGACCAGGAGGCTATTGTGCAAACAGAGCAGGGAAACACTGCATGGTTTAAAATTAAGAAGAGAGTGTGTCAGGGTTGTATTCTTTCTCCATACCTATTTAGCCTTTATGCTGAGCAAATTATTCAAGAAGCTGGACTCTATGAAGAGGAGTGTGGCATCAGGATTGAGGCAAAACACATCAATAATCTGCATTACGCACATGACACAACCTTGCTCACTGAAAGTGAGGATGACTTGAAGCATTTGTTGCAGAAGATCAAGAAATACAGCCTTTGGTATGGATTGCATCTCAGTGTCAAGAAAACAAAGATTCTTACCACTGGACCAATAGGCAGCATCATTAAGGATGGAGAAGAAATTGAAACTGTCAACAACTTCATCTTGGACCTATAAATAGCACCGTTGGTCCCAGCAGTCGGGAAATAAGTAAACGCACCGCGTGGTGATAGTCTGCAGTTAGGGACCTCTCTGACTTATTGAAGAGCATTGATGTCAGTTTAAGGACTATCGTGCATCTGATTCAGTCCATTGTCTTTAGGGTCACTTGCTATGCATCTGAATCTGAGCAATTAATAAGGATAACAGAACAATTGATGCCTTTGAGCTGTGGTTGTCAGAGAAGAGTACTGAACAACCCATGAACCATCAAGTAGATGAACAAATACGTCTTGGAGAGGGATCAAACCAGAGAGTTCTTTGGAGGCAAGAATAATGTGGCTTTGTCTCACATGCTTTGGAGGTGTTTCTAGGAGAGCATATTCCTTGGAGAAAGACATGATGCTTGGAAGAGTAGAAGGCTGGCAAAGGAGAGGCAGACTCTCGACCAGATAAATCAACACAGTGAATGTTGCAGTGGGCTCTAGAGTGTCAGGAATTGTGAAGATGCACAGGAGAGAACAAACTTCAGATGTGTTGTTCATGGGGTCACTATTAGTCATACAAGAACAACAAAAATAGGCATTTGTTTTACCTAATAAAGTGTCATGTACACATGCAAAGTGATGTCTGACATTCATTTGGATTTATTTTTCTTTGTCATTTAAACGATTTCATTTCCTTCATATATGTTATTATAGATATCATTATATAACTCACTGATCTTTAGATATTAATATTCAGTGCATCAAAGGTAGAGAGTTGATGGTCTGTGCAGTAGTTTGCCTTTAGTCTAGTTCATACTAATAATACAGAGTTTATTTACTTTTCTTTCCAAGGAGGCATTGTGTATTCTGTATGAGTAGATCCATATGTATGTCATCAATTTGTTGTTGAAAAAAATTGTGATATTCATTATGTCATTTATGTTGTAATTTTTTTAAGTTAATCCGTTATTATTATAACTAAAGACATATGTTACAATCAAGGAGCCTTCATTTGTTTCCAGTTTGTAAATTCCAAACAACATTAATTAGAACTGAGTCTTATTTACTGTTTTAATAATTTCAGACCAGAAAAGTTGATAAAAATCTTCCATTTCATCACTTTTTCCAAAAGTAGTTTTTGTATAAATTTGAATAATGGTCCTAACAATCAATCTTCCTTATGTTGTTGTTTATAGGTGCCATCAGTTTGGCTGCAATTCACAGAGACTATACGTACAACACAATAAAACCCCCTTGTTCATTTTTTGCCATTCTGTCTTGTTTACAGACATGTTTTGTTCTCTGATCCTTGGATTTTCCAAGGCTAATATCCTTCTCCAGGGACTGGTTCCAGTTGTAATTGGCCCAAAATATGTGAAATGAAGGTTCACCATTCCTTTAAGGAATACTGTAACTTCACTTCTTCAAGTCATATGTTTGTTTCTCTCAGTCTACTGCATATTCAATATTGTTTGCCAACACAAAATTCAAGGTCATCTATTCTTGATTTCTTTACTCATTGTCACATTAAACAATTGAAAAAATCATATCCCGAGTTACTTTTATTTGCTTAGGGATATTACACTTTTATATGGCATCTTATTTTGGAATATCTCTCTTATTATCATCAAGTCAGAACTGACTAATTGCTAACACTGTACTGGGTCTTCAGAGGAGGTAAATAGCACGAGAGGAGATCACGCATACTTCTCCTGCAGAGAATCTGGTAGATTCAAATAACCAGAGGCAGGACCTCTATGTTAGCAATGCAATTCGCAATGAACTGTGCCACCAGAGAATATTTCAGGTTAGAATTTAAAATCAAGTTTTTCACAATGAAAACGTCCTCATTCCACTTCAGTTTGTCATGATAGACATGGTAGTTCATATTAATGATTTGGAAAAAGTAAAAATCAGTCTGCCTTAGCTCACTGATAAAATATACTTTCCTTTTAAGTCTGATGATTTTCTACTTTATTTTAAATTTATAATCACATACTCCATGATTCAATTTTTATTTCTACTCACTTTAAACCATACCAGATCAGCAAATAAAGATTTGAAATATTTATCCCAACCACATCACTAAAGCCCACTCTACTTTAAGAAGGCAGATAGTTCTGGTCCACTTTTATTGGAGCAACTTTCACTCTGGAGGCATTTTCTTTTGGGCCCATATTGGATAATGATTTTCTGCTATTCATCAAATGTTTATTGGTCATAGTTTCAGAAGTAGATTACTAATTCCTTTTCATTAGTCTGTCTTGGTCAAGAAACTCTACTGACATTTTTCTATATGTGTAATGCAGTTTTTACTTGCACAAAATGAAAGTTCAGTTTAATTCACCATATTCAGCATGTGATTATTTATAATAAAATCTTCAATAATACATTATTGAGCAGTGTTTTTGGTTTTTCTGCTTTGCAGATTTCTGGTCATTTACAAACTGTCACACCAAACTGGTGTGTTTAATCCCTCTTTAGCACTACTGTTTATGCAATTTTTATTCATTATTCTAGAGCATCACTTAACAGCCAGTCATCCTTGGCTTCTTTATCAAATTTCTTAATTATACAATCATCGCCCTCTACAGACGACATGGCAATCAAGGTGACATCAGGTAAGTGTGATTTTATTTCTCTTTATATTTTTGAGTAACCTCTACTGCCCTACTGTTAAGAAGCTGCAAGCAGTACAAATATGTCTTATTTCTTTAGAAAATGGAAAATCTCTTTTTGTAATTTAAAGCGTCTGAAAACCTGCTGAAGCGTCAGCTATGAGTTGATTCTGACCTGATGACATATAACAACCAAAGCATAGTTACTTCAACTCATAAGAGTTGTGATAAATATTGTAAGGTAGGAGAATGCTTTAATAAACATGTGCTGCTAACTAAAAGGTTAACATTCCTAATCATCCTATTTCTTAGAAGAGAAGTGGATAGTATTTTGTAATGAAACATAACATTTGGAACATTATGGGCATCATTATGGGAGAGAATACTCTTGATGACATTGATTGTTTAAAATAAATATATAATTGATTAGGGACAGTGTTAAAGGTGATGAAAATTTTAATAATGGTAGTGGTGAGTGGTAATGGTTTCACAACACGATGAACATAATTAATGTCATTTATGATTCATATAAAATTTGGTTGAAATCTCTCTATCTATCTATCTATCTATCTATCTATCTATCTATCTATCTATATCTATGCCAAAATTTAAAAATAGTCTCACAAATTTTCTATAGTATAAATCACATTGTGTGTACAGTCATATTTACGAAATTTTTTTCTTAAAATAATCATGGCTTTTAAAATATTTGTTCAAATAGTATTCAAAAGGAAAAAGACTGGCAATAAATCCAGAGAATGAGAGTGAATCTACTTCTCTCTAATGTTTTCCAGTAATTAACACTATCTTCTTTATATTTTACCTTTTAACACTGAATGTATCTTCCAAACAATTTTTATTATGGCTATTATTATATAGATTAATATTGCTAGGAACCATTGAGTCCCAAAACCTAGTTACTCTAACACAATAAAATGAAAATTACTGGCCCTGAGCCATTTTCAAAGTTTCCTTTGTGCTTAAACCCTTTGTTATAATCACTATGTTAATTCATCTAGTTGAAACTCTGCTCCTTTTGCACAATATTTCAAGCATGATTTAATTTTTCAAGGACAGCTCCTTCTTTAAAAATTGACTAATGTGAAATGAAAACTCACAGTCCTTATCTCAAGGGAACAATCTGCCTGAACTTATTCCAAAACAGATTTTACTTAAAATACAGTGTTTTCAAAACCTCATTGACCATGTTAATAGGTCAATAACACAACTTATTTTTCTAAAATAATTGGTCATTGTGATTACTTTTCCAAGATAACTGATAATTGAGTGTTGTCATTTTGTGTCTTGAATATTGCTGAGTTATTATATACAAAATTACTTAAATCAAAGTGACTTCAAATACCTTACGTGTTCCACATTTATGTTTCTATTCCTATAGATTCACTATGTCTCCCATGGAAATTCCTTGCTGAGATAATGACGATTATCTTTATTAAAGTAATTATTATAGTGGCAATTTTGTCATTATTTGATCTTTCTGGTAAGTCAATCAATGAGAAAACATAAAGAAATTGTAGAAGACTAATGATTTTTAAATCTCTCTGCTCTGTAATTAAATAAGAAAACTATTTTGATTACTTTCTTGTAAATATTTACTTAAGCTTCTTTTCATTTCTTAACTACTACAGAAGAATTGATTGTGGATTCTAGTAAAATGAAATTACTGACAACTTCAGGTTTTTTTCCCCTGTCTATTGTGCTGTTGTCTATTGGTTCAATAGTGAGGATTTTTGTTTTCTTAATATTGAGATGTAATCCATCCTGAAAGCTGTAGTCTTTGATCTTTTGCAACTTCTAGAAGTACTTCAGGACCTCTTCACCTTCAATAAGCAAGGTTGTATAATCTGGAGGAGGCAGAATTGAGGGTAAAATGCAAAGATAGATAATATTAGAATAGGTGCATCCCTAAAGGAACTAGCCTTTCTCCCAATAAAGGAAGTAATGATGGAGTCAGTGTGGACTGAGGAAAGGTTGTATTTGTAGTTTCCTCATCTAGACGTACCGTAGGGCTGTAGTCTGGGCCTATGAAATCTTGTCATGGAGCTTTTAAAGCTTAATGAGTAGTTCTGATTCCAGTTCACACTGTTCTCTGAGATGACTCATGGTCCTAAAACACTAATTCCATGCGTCTTAGTTTCTGCTTCCTAGTTCTGATGGTTCATGTAATGTCTGATTACCTCATCTCATTGATTCTAACCTTAACAAGGTAGCTGAGAGTCTTTCTGATGACATATTCTTCATGAAGTCCAGTTTCTGCAATTATTATTTGCTCAGCATGTATTGAAAACATATGGAGAAAGGATCCAACATTGACACACACCTTTCATAAGTTTAAACCATGCAGTGTTCTTCTGTTCTCATGTTGTGGTTGTCCATGACTTTATGTAAATAGCTTTGAACTCTGCAAGTCTTTCAATTAATTTTAATATTCTAGAGGTAGTATCCAGCATTTATTTACAACAATCATTCTTTACTTGTCAAGTTCTAACATTTACTTTCTTTACAGTTTCTCAAAAATGAAAGGGCTCTATTCCTTTCTACATTATTTCTTGTTACTACATTTACTCAAAGTATTCTAATACAAACATGTATTGTCAAATTAGAATTTACATTCCTAATACCTTATAATGGATAGTCGATATAAAAAGTATGTCAGACAAAGCCTCCAAATCCTTGCCTCAAAGGAGCAGCCCAGCTTCACCCTCTCCAAGATGCATCTGTTTTCTTAGTAGTCCATGGTACACTCAATGCTTTTCTCCAGCACCACAGCCCAAAGGCATCAATTCTCCTTCTGTCCTCCTTAGTCACTGTCCAACTCTCTGATGCATAACAAGTGATTGCAAAGACCATTACCTGTATCAGATGCACCTTAGTCTCCAGAGATGCACCATTGCTCTTCAGTACTTTGGAGAGGCCCTTAACAGCAGACGTTCTCATCACAACACGTCTTTTAGTCTCCTGGCTACTGGTGCCAAGAGTGTTGACTGTGGAGCCAAGTAAACTAAAGCTGAGCACAATCTCCATCTCTTCACCATCCATCCTGATGCTGCCAATTGATCCAGTGGTGAGAATCTTTGTCTTCTTGACATTGAGCCTCAATCCATATTGAAGACTGCAGTTCTTGAACCTCTGCAGCAAGTGCTTCAGGTCCTCCTCAGTTTCAGCAAGCAGGGTTGTGTCATCTGCATAACCCTGATTATTGATATATCTTCCATCAATCCTGACGCCACACTTCTCATAGAGCCCAGCCTCCTGGATAATCTGTTCTGCATACAGGTTGAAAAGGTATGGAGATAGGACAATATTGAACCATGCAGTGTTTCCTTGCTCTGTTCTGATGACTGCCTCTTTGTCCAAGTATAGGTTTAGCATTAGCATGATCAATTTTTCTGGGATTCCCATTCTTCTTAGAGTCAACCACAGTTTGTTATTATCCACACAGAAAAACACCTTTGCATGATCAATGAAACACAGATACATTTCTTGTACTAAAATGTTTTACTATTTCCTTATAATTATCTTATAAAATGATTTTTAAAAAAGACTTCATTTTATGATTACAAGAGGAAGATACGCTTACTTGGAACTAGATTCCAATTTTGTTATTTACTGTTGCTATTTACCATCATATTGATTCCAAATCAAGGTGATCTTTTGTATCCTCTATAGGGTTTTCAACGTCATCTTTTTTAAAAGCTGATCACTGTGCTTGTTTCCCTCGGCACCTCTGAATACATTCAATCTCCCAATTTTGGCTAGTAGTAGATTGCTTAGCTCTTCTAAAGGACTTCTCTTTTAATACTAGGTTCTTTCAGAATCATAAACTCAGTACTTTCCTTATTGTTGAACTGAAACTGCCTCATAACTGACCTTTTATTGAGTTTTTGAGAATGTAAATGGCACAGGAAACTTTTACCCTTCTCTCTGTTGTCACTGTTAGATAGGAACCTCTTTTGGGTTAGCTGTTTGAATACTACCATGACCAGGCCATGAGAGCTGTCTGCCAGGATCATAGGCAGTCACAAACATTCATATATTCAAACTGCTATTTATATAATTCAATATACATTCTTAATATTATCATATTTTGATGCTGTTATTGATTCAGAGTATAGATTTCCTTCTTAAATGTCTAATGTAAGGTGTCAACTCTGACAGTACTCAACTGCACAAATAAATAATAAGTAGTTATCAAATAAAAACTGACCATGACCAACAACCCTAAATGAGCATCAAATTAAACTTAAGAATGCTAATGGTTTCATTTAATTCACTGGGCAGGGATTAACTTGGCATTAAAGCTTTATATTGCTTCTCAAATTCTTTAAAATAATTACAAACACTGTTACTGCAAATGTTGAACATTTATCAATTAAATGATTGACATAAGAGGTATGGTTCTATTGCAGAGATGTGGAGAGAGAATAAAAGCAAAGACATGAAACAAGGACAGTTAGATTAAGAAAATAAATTCACAATATATTCTTAAATTTTTAAAGATAGCACTTGAAATGTGTATATTAAATTCTATCATGAAATTTAAATATTAATTGTATTTAAGTTTTATTAAAATTTGTAATTTTTTATGAATAATTTATAGTTTTGAAAATGCAACAATATTTTCAGAGAGGAAAATTACTACATATAGTTTTAATACTTGGTGCTTATGTATTTGATACATTCTGTATTTGAATTCTCGTTCATGTAAATATTGGTTTAATGTATCCCTTCTCAATGTTTTCACTTCTCTTTCTGTATATTACTTATCACATCCAGTGAAGATGTTGGCTGAGATCCTGGGAATCATCTTTATCATGTCGGTGTCCGGTATAATACCAATGGCAGTCATAGCTATAATTTCTCGTAAGTTTTTGAAAGGTCATAGGGGAATATCCCCTTTCAAGTTTTAAATTAATATTTGGAAATAGCCCTTTCATTTTAACATATGCCTTTGTGTCAGAATGGAGTTCTGGCAGAGCAACCTATAGGGAGTTTACTGCTAACTCAGACATTACTTCTTGGCAGTTTAAAATTTCCCCTAGTGTTTCCTAGAGAAAGATGGAAAAGTTCCTCCTGTGTTATTTGTTGTATTCAAAACTATTCTAGGGGGTCAGATATGAGTTAGTTTTGACTTGGTGACAATGAGTTTGAATTTTAAGTCATATGTTTACCATATTTTAAAAATTAGCAAATAAAGAATGGTTTATTAATGTAGAGCAAAGGGGGAACAATTATTCTGAATTTTTCATAAGTATAATTGGTAGAATATTTCTATTTTTGCTTTTCATTCTTAATGTTTATTTATGTGAGTGCATACATACATTCACACACATATATTTGCCACATCTTGATGTCTTGCACTGAATGACTAAAAATATTTTATGAGAAATAATCTTTTAGGTAAAATTAAGCACTGTAAGAAATGGTAAAATATATTCTTTTTGATTGTTCACTAATTTTCCAAAGAACAATCAATAAATGATAAATTTTTATTTGTTAAATAAAGTTGTTTCTATACATAAAAAGTGTTAATATGATATGACCAATTCCAAATTGGGCAAAAAAAAAACCCACTAAAAAACAAACCCTACATTACTATCTAGTCAGAAACAACTAGTATTGACCCTCCAGTGGGTCTTTAGAGGCAAGGATAATTATACTACATATCATATAATTTGGGTATGTTTTAGGAAGGACTAGTTCTTGGAAAAAGACATCATACTTGGAATGGTGGAGAGTCAGCAAATGAAAGGTATACTCTTAATGTGATTAATTGACATCGTGACTATCACAATGACTTGAAATATTTCAGGGATGATGAGGATGGCATTGGCTAGGACAAGG